>NC_059109.1:7150000-7450000 GCF_020740685.1 Jaculus jaculus
CGGACTCCAGATGCATGAGCCACCTTGTGCATTTGGGCTTACGTGAGTCCTGGGGAATTGAAACTGGGTCCTTTGGCTTTGAAGGCAAGTTTTTTAACCGCTAAGCCATCTCTCCAGCCCCAAAAGTAACTTTTAAATTAAAACAGAAAATGTATTTGTCGACAATAATAACCAAATTGCCATTTCCTAGAAGTTCGGAGATTGACTTACAGACCAGGTTTTCTTACTGGATCCCAAACTAAGCTTACAGAAACTAGGATTGACAACTACAAATGTAATGAATTGCAAACACAGAAAGAGGATGTTATGTACAATCTAGAACACAAACTATTGAAACAAAGAAAGAAAAAGACCTTAAAGAAGAGAAATGAGAACGAGCAAGCCCTTGGGGCATAGTGGGAAGACACACTGGCAAAAATTTGAGAAGGAAATATCTGTGGCTCTACTTCCCAGTACTCAAGGTGGTGCATACGTCTGGAGTTTATTAGCAGTGACTAGAGGACCAGGCATGCCCATTTTCTCTCTCTTTCTATCTTCCTCTTTCTCTCTCTCTCATAAATAAATAAATAAATAAATAAATAAATAAATAAATAAATAAATAAAATAGTTTTAAAAATTAGCTGGGGGCTGGAGATATGGCTTAGCAGTTAAAACACTTTCCCGCAAAGCCAAAGGACCCAGGTTTGGCTTCCCAGGACCCATGTAAGCCGGATGCACAAGGGGGCTCCCACATCTGAACTTGGTTTGCAGTGGCTAGAGGCCCTGGCACACCCATTCTCTCTCTTTCCCTGCCTATTTCTGTATCTCTCTCTCTTTCTTTCTCAAATTAATAAATAAAAATAAAATGTGGTGGTGCATGCCTTAATCCTGGAATTTGGGAGGCAGAGGTAAGAGGATCACAGTGAGTTTGGGGCCACCCTGAGACTCTATAGTGAATTCCAGGTCAACCTGAGCTAGAGTGAGACCCTACTTTGAAAGAAAAAAAAAAAGGTAGAAGTTCATAATCACAAGCACAGATGCATTTTTTTAATTTAAATTTTTTTTTTTTTTGAGAGAGATGAGAGAGAAAGGGCACACCAGGGCCTCCTGCCACTGCAAACGAACTCTAGATGCATGTGCCACTTTGTGTGCCTGGCTTTACATGGGTACTGGAGAATCAAACCCAGATGAGCAGGCTTGGTAAGCAAGCACCTTTATAATCATTGGACCATCTCTCCAGCCCACTTATTTTTTTTCAAATTACAAAGAATTACATTTCATAATCACAAGCACACATATAAACTTTCAGGAAAGCAAAACAGAACTAACAAAAACAACAGTAAAATTGGGCGTGATGGTGCACGCCTTTAATCCTAGCACTCAGGAGGCAGAGGTAGGAGGATTGCCTTGAGTTCGAGGCCACCCTGAGACTACATAGTGAATTCCAGGTCAGCCTGGGCTAGAGCGAGACTCTACCTCGAAAAGCAAAACAAAAACAAACAAACAACCCAGTAAACAAACAAACAAAAAAACCATGGGCTGGAGAGATGGGGAGGTTAAGGCACTTTCCTGCAAAGCCTAAGGACCCAGGTTCAATTCACCATTACCCACATAAACCTGATGCACAAGGTGGCACATGCTTCTGGAGGTACCTGCAGTGGCTAAAGGCCCTGGCATGCCTGTTATTTCTCTCTCTCTCTCTCTCTCCCTTTATCTCTCTCAAATAAATAAAATATTGTTTAAAAAACTGAATAGTAAAACAGTAAAACTGAATAGGGAAAAAGCAGGAAAACTAATAAGCAAACCCAAGAACTGGGGCTTTGCAAGGAGCAAGTACACAGAGACATGTTCTTGGGAGGAAAAGCTGGTCATGAAGAAAATTCACAAAGTCAAATGAGCATGGAAAGATGAATCTATGTCATCCCTGAAGGACAGGTTTAAATAATCAAAGAACGAGCTGCACACAGTTCTAGGTAAATATACTAGACAGACTAAATGAGCTGAAAAGTTTCCTAGGGAAAAGGGCTAAAATGGAAACGAACAAAACCTCAAATGCTGAGCAAGAAAGCAAGCTCACAAGTTATCAAAGGATGTCTACTCTAGGGAGCTCTGAGCTGACATGTTTGATTCATTATTTAAACTGACAAGAAACAGACACTGATCATGTTTTAGGAATTAGAAAATAAAGGACTATTACAGTAATTTCATTTCAGAGTATGTTTATCAAAGAAACAAGACCAAATGTGTACATAGCCAATATGATTAATTACTATATTATTATTATTATTATTATTATTATTATTTTTGAGGTAGAGTCTCACTCTAGCCCCTGCTGGCCTGGAATTCACTATGTAGTCTCAGCCTCAAATTCACTGCAATCCTCTTACCTCTGCCACCCAAGTGCTGGGATTAAAAGGCCTGCATCACTATATCTGGCAACTATTATTTATGAGAATTAAAAATGGTGGTAGGGGGTGCTGGAGAGATGGCTTAGCATTTAAGGCACTTGCTTGAGAAGCCTAAGAACTCATGTTCGAATCTCCAGGTCCCACTTAAGCCAGATGCACAGTGATGCAAGCATGCAATGTCACACATGCACACAAGGGGGCGCACACATCTGGAGTTCATTCACAGTGGCTGAAAGCCCTGGTGCATCCATTTTCTCTCTCTCTCTCAAAAATAAAATGGTGGGAGGGGAAGAAATATACAAAAGTAGGAAAAATGTTAACCAAATTATGATACATTGAAGTGACAGGACATCATGTAGTCATAGCACCAATGTTCATAAAAATGTTAAGGATATGGGGAAATCATTACATTATGTTATTTATTTATTTATTACATTATGTTATTTATATGGGGAAATCATTACATTATGTTAAGTGAAAAGAATCAAAATGATGCAGTACTTACAAGTGATGTCTGAGAAAAATCAGGGGTATTCTTTTCTGCTTCTTCTGCCTTGTTTCATTTTCCATATTGGTCATTAATAATTAAAAGGGGAAAATTAATAAACTATCCCCAAGGCCTTATGCCTCCCCAGTTGAAACACTGAGCAAGATCACCCCCGAAGGAAGCGTTCTCTGCAAAAACCACGTAATTTATGTTGTAATTCACCAACTAAGTCCATGAATGTTTCATAAAGCCAGTGTGACTCGGGGCCAAACACTTCTTCTTCCCTTTCAGGCAAACCTGGCTAAACAGGAGGGCCGCTTAGCCGTGGCGAATGCGGAGCTAGGGAAGGCCCAGTCCCTGCTGGATGAGAAGCAGGCCGAGCTGGACAAAGTCCAAGCAAAATTTGACTCTGCGATGAATGAGAAAATGGTGAGTCCGCCCAGACGGCGTGTGGGGACTTTGCACACATTCGTATCCGATTTCAGTTCCAGCAGGTCTGAAACAGCCTTTTAAAATTTCCATCAAGCACAGTTTCAAAAATGACTGGTACAAAGACATAGACTTACTTGTGGGGTACTGAGGACATCTTGGTACATGCGCCCACTGTGTACTGTTCACATCAGAGCAAGTGTTTGTCGTTGCTCAAGTACTGTGTGCTTTCTCGTGTATGTGGAGTCAAAATCTATCTGTACATACCTGTATAGAACAGGACACGATGATACATACACACACATGCTTATGTATTTGACATGAAAGCTGACAGGAAACTACTTCCGGAGAGGAATGGGACCAACAGGAAGGGGGGGGGGAGGCAAAAGGGGATAATGAGGGAACAAATATGAACAAAGTATAATGATATATAGGTATGAAAATGGCATAATGAAACCCTTTATTCTGTATGCCGACCAAAACTTTAATAGAAAAGGAAAAAGAAAATCTCTGTTACTATGATCATTGTTACTGTCTGGAAAATATTTGCTAGAACTTTATGTAACTTTGATTATCACACAATTTCTTTGAACTTTAGCCTCATTTTCTTTCTTTGAAATTTTATAAGATGTAATCACCATCTCATGAATGAGTATCAAACGTTCATAGGTGAAGCTCTGTCGCTGTATTATTTTCAGACTGTCTTTATTTTGCAAGTTGAGAAATTCCTCCATGTAGTTTTATGTGTAGATATAATAGTTGTTTGTTCAAGCACCTTATTGAGGTGTCTGAGGGCTGGAGAGATAGCTTAGTGGTCAAAGGTGCTTGTTTGCAAAGCCTGACGGCCTGGGTTCGATTCCCCAGTACCCACATAAAGCCAGATGCACAAAGTGGTGCATGCCTCTGGAGTTCCATTTACAGTGGCAGGAGGCCCTGGCATATCTGCCCATTCTATCTCTTTCCTTGCAAATATATGGTAAATTAAAAATATATATATTTTTAAAATCATCTGAGGGTAGAGGAGAAAGTTTGTTGAGGAAGCTGCTTGCTTGGCAAGCATGAAAATCCGAGTTTGATTCCCAGAACCCACCTAAGAGAAGACAAATGTAGGCGTGATAATGTGTGCCCAGGCTGGGGAGGTGAGATCACGTGGGTCTGTGGGTCTTGCTAGCTAGCTACTCTACTCTACTGCTAGGCCAATGAGAGACCCTGTGTCTCGAACAGTGGACAGCTCCCCTGAGGCCTGACACCTGAGGTGGTCCTCTGACCTCCATGCGTACATGCATGTACACACACAAAATATAAAATAAATAGAAATAAGAAGCAGTCTGAGACAAACGTTTCTCCTTCACGAGTGCAGGATCTGCTCAATGATGCTGACATGTGCCGGAAAAAGATGCAGGCGGCCTCCACGCTCATCGACGGGCTGAGCGGGGAAAAAGTGCGCTGGACGCAGCAGAGCAAAGAGTTCAGAGCTCAGATTAATAGGTATGAATTTTGGTTTGGGCCATCTGTCCCTCCCGATCTGCTTCCGTGACATTAGAGACCATCGAGGCCGGAGTCCCGGGGGCGTCTGGTCTGTGACTCCCACAACCTCACTGCTCACAGCTGGAAGCACCCGGCTCCCAGAGGGCTACTGGGATTTCCTTGGTGGTGTCTTGTGGGCCAGAACCACGCGGATACGGCTCAATTCTCCAGCGCATTGGAAGTGTAGATCAATGGTTTATTCAAATGCAAATGTATCCTGGGGTCTTCAGAAAACTTAAAGAGGGGGAATGAGAGGTATGTAGGAAAATTAGAGGTAGGGGAGCAGTGGGAACTGACCGGGTGACAAAGCTAAGCTGCCTTGGGCCGTCCCAGCTGTGTGCATCTCACTCTGGGGAGCCGGCTTGTGTCTTGACAGACTCGTGGGTGACGTCCTGCTGTGCACTGGCTTCCTCTCCTACCTCGGCCCTTTCAATCAGGTGTTTCGGAACTACCTGCTGAAAGATCAGTGGGAGATAGAGCTGAAAGCGCGGAAGATCCCTTTCACGGAAAACCTGAACCTGATCGCCATGTTGGTGGACCCTCCAACTGTAAGCTGGGCTCTCTTCTTCATAACATCTGAGTTTTAGTCTCATTTTATTTCTGACAAGGCAAGGTCCACCTATTTTTTACTACATTAATTGAAGAGATGTTTTTGAACATGCCTATGGAGTAGGAAAAAAAAGAATTTTTTATGTAGCACAGGAGTTTGTTTGCATTTTAAGAAAGCTCACGAGCCAGGGGAGATGGGTCAGTGGTTGAAGCCACTTGCTTGCCAAGCCTTCTGGCCCAGGGTTCGATTCCCTAGTACCCATGTTGAGCCAGATGAACAGAGAGACACATGTATCTGGAGTCCGTTTGCAATGGCAGGAGACCTCGGTGCACACACACTTTTTCTTCATGCAAACAAATTAATGAGATTTTTTTTTTTTTTTAAACAAGGAAAGCTTGTTTTCAGAGTAAAAGTAATGGCACTTGTAGTAGTTTGAATGTGATAGTTTGTGTGGCCCCAAAGGCTCAGGCTTTCTTGTTTTGTTTTCGAGGTAGGGTCTCACTCCAGCCCAGGCTGACCTGGGATTCACTATGGAGTCTCAAGCTGGCCCCAAACTCACAGTTATCTTCCTACCTCTGCCTCCTGAGTGCTGGGATTAAAGGTGTAAACCACCACTCCCAGCTAACTCAGGCATTTTTTTTAAATTAATTATTTATTTATTTGAGAGCGACAGACACAGAGAGAAAGACAGATAGAGGGAGAGAGAAAGAATGGGCGCGCCAGGGCTTCCAGCCTCTGCAAAGAACTCCAGACGCGTGCGCCCCCTTGTGCATCTGGCTAACGTGGGACCTGGGGAACCGAGCCTCGAACTGGGGTCCTTAGGCTTCACAGGCAAGCGCTTAACCGCTAAGCCATCTCTCCAGCCCCATTTTTTTTTAAATTAAACTTCCTACTTGAACCCCCAGCAGGGATGTGTCACTGGGGGCAGACATTATCCAGTCCTAAGGTGTGTTTGGGGGTGGATCTGAATTCCAGTCCAAAGGTGTAGAGGGAGCAGGCTGGGTGAGCAATGGCTGTTCACATCTGTGGTGGTGTTTCTCTGTTTGAACTCATCCTTATGGGAAATAATTATGCATTGGCACTCTAAAGCGAGGTGACCCAGGGAGTTCTTTATTCATCATGGCCCTTGGAAATCCTGGAGTAATTTAGCAAGGGTGGAGGCTGGTTGGTTCATAGCATGTCTGTTTTTTTTTTTTTTTTAATGTACTGATCATGTGGAAGGAGTCAGGCAATTACACCAAAATTTGGAGAAGGAAATATTCACACATATCATCGATAATCTCCTAGCAGTATATCTTGGTCTTAGTTAATTTAATTGTTCTCCAGTTCTGTAGTTACCTATTTTTTTTTTGTAATTTTTTTTATGAGTGAGCAAGAGAGAGAATTGGTGCACCAGGGCCTCCAGCCACTGCAGTTGAACTCCAGATGCATACACTATCTTGTGCTTATGTGGATATTGGGGAATCAAACCTGGGTCCTTAGGCTTGGCAGGCAAGCGTCTTAACTGCTAAGCCATCTCCTCAGCCCTGTTGTTACCTATCAATAAGCCTTGTAGGCAGTACCAAAGGGCAGGAAGGGGAAGCATCAGGAACACATCCCTCCTCTTTGATATCACTTCACTTTGGCCTCCTCTAACTCCACATCAAGGACGATGTGCAGTCAATTTACAAAGCTGCTTCATACACCATAAGAGGTCAAACTAGGCATATGTCACTTAGGATCTATTAGAGTCAAAGTTTACTTTCTTTTTTAAAAAATTATTTTATTTATTTATTGTTTTCTCAAGGTAAGGTTTCACTCTAGTTTAGGCTGACATGGAATTCACTCTGAATTCTCAGGGTGGCCTTGAACTCATGGCAATCCTCCTACCTCTGCCTCCCAGGTGCTGGGATTAAAAGTGTGCACCACCATGCCCAATTTAAATTATTTTATTTTTATTTATTTGACACAGAAAGAGGCAGAGAGAGAGAGAGAGAGAGAGAGAGAATGGGCGCACCAGGGCCTCCAGCCACTGCAAACGATCTCCAGATGCATGCGCCCCTTTGTGTATCTGGCTAACGTGGGTCCTGGGGAATCCAACCTGGGTCCTTTGGCTTTGCAGGCAAATGTCTTAACTGCTAAGCCATCCCTCCAGCCCAAAGTTTACTTTCTAAAGTTAACATTATCTGGCTCACAACTTTTTTTTTTTCTGGATCTGAGTTGCATAGTCCCAAGGAAAACAAATGTCCCAATTATTATTATCATTACTATATATTATGTATTATAGAGCTCTTAATGACAAAGGAACACATTCCTGCCCTCAAGTCTGTGGGCAAATTCCATTTTTCTTTCTTGTTCAGATTGGCGAGTGGGGGCTGCAGGGGCTGCCGGGAGATGACCTGTCCATTCAGAATGGCATTATTGTGACAAAGGCCACCAGATACCCTCTCCTCATAGATCCCCAAACCCAAGGAAAAACTTGGATTAAGTCAAAGGAAAAAGAAAATGACTTGCAGGTACGTTGAATTTGGTGCATGGGAAAACATAACATTTCCTTTTTAAATCACAATTTCGCTGAACCTGCCACCCATGAAGTCTGTGACAGCCAGTTTTCCGTTACTGTCACAAATATTGGGGGATGATCAGCTTATGAAGATTCACCGTTTGCGAGATGTCAGTCCACGCTCCACTTTGGGCCGAGGAAGCAGGTCACAGGAACAGTATGTGGGGAAGGCGTGTCCTCTTGGCCGGGATGTTGAAGAGAGAAAGGAGGAGTGTCCCCTTCAAGGACACGTTTCCAGGGACCTAAGTCCCTTCCTCTAGGCTCCAGCTCTTGAAGTTTCCAACCTTTCCAAGCTGAAGGCTAAACACTCAGGCCTTTGGCCACATTTCAGTGCAAACTCTAGCATCATCTCTCTAACAAATGTTTGCTAATTTGCTCTCTTGATGTGTGTGTGTGTGTGTATGTGTGTACGCATACGTGTATGCAATGTACATGTGTATATGTGTCTATACATGTGAGTGCATTTGGCGGCCAGAGGTTGATATCAGCTGTTTTCTCCAGCCACCCTCTACCTTATTTATTGAGTTGGGGTCTCTTCCTGAACCCCGAGCTCACTGATTCAGTTAGCCCAGTAGCCAGTTTGCCCCAGGGATCTGCCTATCTCTGTGCCAGCATACCTGGCATTTACGTGGGCATCTGTATTCGGGCCCTCATGTTGGTTGCCAGGCGCTTTCCCTACCGAGCCATCACCCCAGCCTGCGCCCTTGACTTTTGTAACAGCATTTTGCAGCAGTAGCTTTGTTGAATTCACTCCCTCCATCTCCCAGGCTCACTGCTTTGGCCAGTGCTGAATGGGGCGTTGGTTCTGGACCTTGCATGCTGTTTAATAGGAAACTGGCAAAAAGAGCGATCCCTCAGTTCGAGGCCATTTATGCCAACCTAAGCCCAGGCACTTGGCACTACACAGCATACCAGCATCCAACATTGGCTTTGGGGCCCAATATGGTGTTAATTTTGAAGTGAGGCTAGACAAGCTCAGGATGACACAGTTCCGTCTTCCTTGGGGATCTTGTTGCCATGTGGATTTCAATTTAGTTATCAGTATGAACGATTCAGTGTTTCTTCTTAGACTGTATTCCTAGACACACACACACAAATGCATATTTACATACATATTTTTTGAGACAGGTTTTGAGATGCTACGTTTCACATCGCTGTGACAAAATAACTGACAGAACCGACTTATTGTGGAAGGGCTTATTTTGGCTTGCAGTTTGAGTGCGTACGGTCCATCGTGATGCAGAAAAGGCAGCAGGAGTGGGAAGTGTGGGAGGAGGAAACCTAACAAAGAACCCAGGCCCGGACGATGCTCTGAAACACACGTGTCTACTGTACAAGCCTTTACCAGAGAGACAACATGAGCCTGACTCCCCCCGTCTATGCAGCTCCCCCCTGCTCGAGTGGGTCCCGGTCAGTCCAGCCGTAGGCACAGACAGCCCTGAACGCACAGCGTTCTGTTCTACATTTGTGCTTTATCACTGACTGATGGCTAAGGAATTTTTCTGTTTGTGCCCCCAAATCACGTTAACCACGGAAACTTGTAACCACCGCAAGTGTAAAGAATTCAAGGCGATGTCAGACTGCCAGCCACACTGTCTAGAAAAACTCTGAGGGCTGGAGAAAGCACCTAGTGGTTAGGGCGCTTATCTGTGAAGCTTCAGGACCCAGGTGTCATTCTCTAGGGCCCATGTGAGCCAGATGCACAAGATGGTGCATGTGTCTAGAGTTCATTTGCAGTGGTTGGAGGCCCTGGTATGCCCATTCTCTCTCTCTCTAATCTATCTATCTATCATCTATCTATTTATCTATCTATACCTGCTTCTCTCTCTCTCTGTCTCTCTAATAAATAAAAATAAAAGATTAAAAAAGAACTTGGAGGGCCAGGTGTAGTGGCACGTGCCTTTAATCCCAGCACTCATGAGGCAAAGGTAGGAAGATTGCCATGAGTTCAAGGCCAGCCTGAGACTAGAGTGAATTCCAGGTCATCCTGGGCTAGAGGGAGACCCTACCTTGAAAAACAAACAAAAACAACCCAACCAAACCAAACAAAACAAAAACTTGGGCTGGAGATATGGCTTAGCAGTTACGGCACTTGCCTGTGAAGCCTAAGGACCCTCCAATCTCCCATAAACCAGATGCAGGAAGGCCAGGCAAGCACAAGGTTGCGCATGCCCACTGGATGGCGCAAGTGTCTGGAGTTCAATTTCAGTGGCTGAGGCCCTGGTGTGCCAATTCTCTCTCTCTCTCACTCTTGCTCTTGCTCTCTCTAAAACTCAAAAGCAAAAAGAAAAACTCTGAGCCATCAGGGCTCAGCACTCAGGCCTTGGAAGTTATTCCTCTGAGTCCTTGTTGACATGAATACATTTGCTGATACGCTACTCAGTCCCTGGTGCTGGTTCTGTGAGCCTCAGTTTCCCATTACAAAGGAGCTGGTCCAACTGAGTCCACAGTCACAGCACAGAGGGAGCAGTGGCCGGCGCTGTGTACCATGTAGTCCAGGACTGCAGCCCGCTGGGGCAGTGCCACCTGTGTTTAGCGGGGGCTCTTTCCACCTCAGTCAGCCTCTCTCATCTAGTCCATCTCTTACAGACAAGCCTGGAGACAGGGCTTTTCTGGCCTTCTAAACCTCCTCAAGTTGACAAACAAGATTAACTTTCACAGATTTTTTTTTTTTTTTTTCGAGGTAGGGTCTCACTCTGATCCAGGCTGACCTGGAATTCACTCTAGTCTCAAGGTGGCCTCGAACTCATGGCGATTCTCCTACCTCTGCCTCCCGAGTGCTGGGATTAAAGGCGTGCGCCACCATGCCCGGTTTACAGAATATTTTTGCTTATGTTATTTCTACTAATAAGAATGTCTCATATATCAGACAAAAGCCTAAAACGTTCTTTGAGGTCTATATCCAGCATTACCTTCATGAAGACTTTTCCGTGTCACCAGCTTAGCACGGCCAGCCACAATCGTCCCAGATCCATTTCTGTCACGGACTCCGAGTCTATCTTGAATTATTACACTTTGTGCATTCGTCTCTTTTATTTCTGCTGTACCATAAACTTCTTTCTAGTCAGCTTTATGGTTTTGCACATGTTTACGTCCTCTGCACAGCTCTATTATAACCTCACAATTCCAATATTATTGAACTTAAATGAATTAGTCAAAGTGTGTCATCATGGTTGGGGAAAAATCACTTGGCCTTCTTGATAAGTAAGCACTGGGTAAAATTCAGTAGCCAAAGCAGGGCATGGTGACACACACTTTGTGTCCCAGCACTCAGGGGGCAGGGGTGGGAGGATCACTGTGAGTTCAAGGTCAGCTTGAGACTACAGAGTGAGTTCAGCCTAAGCTAGAGTGGGACCCTGCCTCCAAACAAACCAACACCCCAGTACCCATTTGTGATAAAATGCCAGTAAACTAAGAAAAGGAGGGATTCCTTTTTTAAAGCAATAAAGAGTTTTTACAAGATGCTTAAAACAACAATAAAAGAAGCTTGGGGCAGGAGAGATGCCTCAGTGGTTAAGGCGCTTGCTTGCAAAGCCTAATGACCTGGGTTCAGTTCCTCAGTAAGGCAGATGCGCAAGATGGTGCATGCATCTGAAGTTCGTTTGCAGTGGGTGTTCTCGCTCTCTGTCTCTATCTTTCTACATGTACATAAATCAATAAAATATTTAAATAAAGGGACTTCCAATGGCAAGAGGTCCCTGCCTGCCCATGTTCTTTCTCTCTCTCTCTCTCTCTCCTTGCAAATCAATAAAATATTTTAAAGTTTAGTTTATGGGGTGGAGAGGTGGCTTAGCAGTTAATCACATGTCTACAAAGCCTAAGGACCCAGGTTCGATTCTCCAGGTCCCACATAAACCAGATTCACATGGTGGCGCATGCGTCTGGAGTTCGTTTTCAGTGGCGGGAGGCCCTGGCGTGCCCATTCTCTCTCCCCCTCTCTTTCTCTGTGTCTCTAATAAACAAATGAAAATGAATCCAAAATTAAGCTTACAACAAACATGAAATTTAATGATAAAATGATGACAAGTTTCTTTTGCAGTTCAGGGCTTCCCAGGCAAGTAGATGATTTGCTAATAGTGCTTGCTCAAGAGCTTATCCAAGATACCCCCCCATCTGCAGAAATACTCGGTGTTCCCTAAGGCATCCCAGAGGAATCTTAACAGTGAACCCCATGAGGGCATAAGTAGAGGTAGGAATTAAGGAGTGTGGGGTGGGGCTTCTACAAGGTTCCTCAAGAGCCACATTCCCAGGGGAAGACCACGGGATGGGTGCCTCAGAACACCCCTGTTCTTGGGCTTAGTCTCCCTGGACCCAGGTCTACTGCTGCTGCCACTGTCTCTGGGTGCCATTCCCTTGTCTCCCTTGGGGATTGCTACACCTGCTCGCTGGAGTCAGATAACCAACCACCCCTGTACATTCTCATCCCCAAGGGCTCTCCTACTTCACGTGGCCGCCATTGCTCCTGACAGAAGCTCCATCACCCCATTGCCGCGTGATATTCACTGATAGCCTTCAGTGACGTCTTTCCTGATACAAAATCTTATCCCAGACATCTGCTTGTGGGAGTAACAGAAACCTACCTGAAACACATTCTTCTGTTCTTTCTTTTTAAAATTAATTAATTAATTAATTTATTTATTTGAGAAAGACAGATAGAGGGAGAGAGAGAGAATGGGCGCGCCAGGGCTTCCAGCCTCTGCAAACGAACTTCAGACGCGTGTGCCCCCTTGTGCATCTGGCTAACGTGGGACCTGGGGAACCGAGCCTCGAACCGGGGTCCTTAGACTTCACAGGCAAGCGCTTAACCGCTAGGCCATCTCTCCAGCCCTGTTCTTTTTCTTTTTTAAGTGGAATAGCTTTAAAAAAATTTTTTTTCTTTTTAAAATATTTTTATTTATTTATTTGTGTGTGTGTGTGTGAGAGAGAGAGAGAGTATAGGCCTGCCAGGGCCTCCTGCCACCACAAACGAACTCCAGACACACGAGTCATTTTGTGCATCCATCTGGCTTTACGTGGGTACTGGGGAATTGAACCAGCGCTGTCCAGCTTTGCAAGCAAGAGCCTTTAAGTGCTGAGCCATCTCTGCGGCCCACATCCTTACTTTAGAAGCTATGTACTGCTGGGGGGTAAGCAGGTCCAACTGTATTCTCTTACTTTCTGAATATGCAGATAAGCAGCTGCCCAGACACACACGAATGGAAAACAAAGTGCGCCTCGTGTGTCCAGGGCAGCCTGTGCCCTGGCTGGCAGCTTTGCCAAGGCCTCCTTAAGTGCCATCTCCAGGAGCTGCAGCTCTGACTTCTGGAGAGAGAACGCCTTCATCAAGTCTCCCCGGAGTCCACAGCACATTGAGCCAGGCTGTCACGCGGAGCTTCCATACAAGACACACAAGCTAATTAAACTCAACAAACAAACAAACAAACAAACAAACCTGACTCTGAGATATTATTTTCAGTTTATCAAGATGCTAATGATGGTTAAAGAGAATCCTAAATAAACTGCCAGTTAAAAATGATTATTTCTTTGTTTAGAAAGGGAAGCACCAAGACCAGAGCTTACCTGTTGGGAGACAGAACATAGCCAATGTAGTCTTCCTGGGGTCTTACTGCAGCTTACTTAGTAAGCTGGCCAAAGCTCTGTGCTTAGACGCAGGAAATTTATCACAGTATGGCCTCCAAAGCCCCTAGTTTATATAAAAAAAGCAATTAACCCAAGCAGACAACATCCTTCATGTACATGTTTTTATGTTTATTATTATTATTTATTTTTATTATCATTTTATTATTTATCAGTAGTATTTTTTCTTTTCTTTTTTTTAAAAGATTTTCTTTTTTAAAATTTATTTATTAGTGTCAGGGGTGGGGGAGAGAAAGAGACAGAGAGAAAATATACACGCTAGGGCCTCCAGCCACTGCAAAGAAACTCCAGATGCATGCGCCCCTTGCACATCTGGCTAACCTGGGTCCTGGGGAATTGAATCTGGGTTCTCTGGCTTTGCAGGCAAGTGCCTTAACCTGTAAGCCATCCCTCTAGCCCTTTATTTTCTTTTTAATTTAAGCAGGGCCGGGGGCCGGGGAGATGGCTCAGTATGAAGACCTGAATTGAATCCCTCGTACCACGTAAAACATCAGGCATAGCCCGTATGCCTATAACCCCAGCCCTGAGAGAGTGAAGATAGGGGCATTGCTTGGGCTCCAGGGTCAGACAGTTTAACAGACAGAATGGAGAGCCAGGTTCAGCAAGAGTTTCTGTCTAAGGAAATCAGGCAGAAAGTGATAGAGGACACCAGACATTTTCCTCAGACTTCTGCATGCATACTCACATACTCATGTATTCTCTCTCTCTCTCTCTTACTGCAAACACACATCCACAAAAAAAAAAAAAAAAAAGGCAAAAGTTCACTTATTCAATTGGTCAACTACACATCTCTTTTTTTCCCCATAGCAATAGATAATCCATTTGGCTCTTCTCATTCCTCATTATTGAGAACCTCTTCCTGTGGCTCCTGTCTCTAGCAGTAGAAGGCAATGGGTGAATCCACAGGACCGAGCATTGAGACAGAGAGTTAAGAGGAGCTTTTGGGAATCTTCGCGATTAGGCGACCACAGGGACCACGGGAGAAGTAAACATTCAAAGCCAGTTGGGCTCATGTAAAGCTCAACCAGACCAGTGTGTCTTTTTCAAACGTTTTATTTATTTATTTATTTTTAGGAACAGAGAGACTGAGCGAGAGAGAAAGTGGGTGCACCAAGGCCTTCAGCCACTGCAAACAAACTCCAGACACATGCGCCCCCTTGTGCATCTGGCTAATGTGCATCCTGGGGAATCAAACCTGGGTCTTTAGGCTTCACAGGCAAGCCCCTTAACTGCTAAGCCATTTCTCCAGCTCCCTAATGTTTCTTTTTCATAACAAATGTTGGTCTGAAAATGAAGGATCCTAACAGGCTTTCAGAGTTCTAATTTTCTTTTTTTTAAACTAAGGCAAGATGACATGAGTTTATATAGTATTTGGGTTGACTTTATGGAAAATATCATTTCTCCCTGAGCCACTAGGAGAGACAGGTTAGTATATCACTTAGGACATTTTTATGTTTATCTTTTTATAACCTGCTCATTTTGGACTGGCCCTGAGAAAATAAATAAATATAATAAATGTCCCTGAGTGACATATATAGGTATATGGGTCTCATGAGATCACACCTTCTAACTCCATCTGATATTCTCTCTGGGGTGTTTCTTCCCTTCCTCCTCTGGATCAGAGTAACTGTACTTGTACATCGGGAACCTTGACAGTCAGGCCTCACCAAGTTCTGAAAATTTAATTTTTGCTTTTATTTTTTGTAACTACATCATCCTTCTCAGATACCTGTCCAACACATGTCTTGGCTTTCATTTAGGGGTGGGCGGGCACAGAGTGAGGGAGATTTATAGACTGACGAACCATTCATTTTCAGGTAACGTCACTAAACCATAAGTATTTTCGCACGCACCTGGAGGACAGCCTCTCGTTGGGTCGCCCCCTTCTCATTGAGGACATCCGGGAGGAGCTGGACCCAGCCCTGGATAACGTGTTGGAGAAGAATTTCATTAAATCGGGCACCACTTTCAAGGTGAGCTTTTGTGCAAGTGATGGAAGGAAAGAACAACGGTGACATCTACTTATCTCTTTGAGCATAGCACTGAAAGTGAATTCTTTCCAGTGGCAATATTTGGTATGCTGAAGAAAGGTATTTCTAATCTGACAATCACTGCTTCCTTTTACTTATTTATTTTTTAGGCATCAAAAGCTTACTTCACTTCTTGTTCTCCCTTTTTTTTAAAAAAATATTTTATTATTTATTTGATAGAGAAAGAGGGAGGGAGGGAGAGAGAGAGAGAGAGAGAGAGAGAGAGAGAGAGAGGGGTACCGAGAGAGAATGGGCGCCCCAGGGCCTCCAGCCAATGCAAACAACCTCCAGATGCGTGCGACCCCTTGTGCATCTGGCTAACTGTAGGTTCTGGGGAATCGAACCAGGGTCCTTTGGCTGTGCCAGCAAATACGTTAACTTCTAAGCTATCCCTCCAGTCCCTTGTTCTCTCTCTCTATCTCACTTTTTTTTTTTTTTTTTTTTGGTTTTATAAGGTAGTGTCTCATTCTGGTCCAGGCTGACCTGGAATTCACTATGTAGTCTCAGGGCGGCCTTGAACTCATGGCGATCCTCCTACCTCTGCCTCCTGAGTGCTGGGATTAAAGGCGTGCACCACCATGGCCGGCCCCTTATTCTCTTTTAAAGTGGTACAGAGTACTTTGTTTTTCTTCAAGTCACTTTCATTTTACTTGAAAAATAATAACTGTACATATTTATTGGGTACCATGTATGATACATCATAAAATTTCTAGGAGTTTTTAAAGATTAAATTTGCTTTATTTTTATTTATTTATTTATGTAAACGAACTCCAGATGCCTAGGCTACTTTGTGCTTTATGTGGGCACTGGGGTTGAACCAGGCTGTCAGGCCTTGCACGCAAGTGACTTTAATCTCTCTTGCCCCTAAATTTACTTTTATTTTTTTTGGGGGGTAGGGTTGCATTCTAGTCCAGGCTGACCTGGAATTCACTCTGTAGTCTCAGGGTGGCCTTGAACTCACTGTGATCTTCTTACCTCTGCCTCCCGAGTGCTGGGATTAAAGGCGCGCACCACCATGCCCAGCCTTAAATTTACTTTTTAATTGACACATAGAAATATAAAAACCTTTAGTTATTAGGTGGTATCATGTGATGTTTTGATACATTTTAAAAATATTTATTTATTTATTTGACAGGGAAAGAGACAGACAGACAGAGAGAATAGGCACACCAGGGCCTTTAACCTCTGAAATGAACTTCAGATGCATATGCCACCTTGTGCAGTTGGCTTTATGTGGGTACTTGGGAATCAAACCTGCTATTCCTACACTTTGGATAGTGATTGCCATAATCACATTAGTGGATCCACAAATGTTCATCTGTACTTTACATATCTGGAATTTATTCAAATTATGAATGAAGGTTTGTGCCCTTTGACCAGCCTCACCTGTGCCCACCCCCCAGCCCAGTCCGAGGTAACCAACATTGGATTATCTGCTTCAACAGCTTGATTGGTTTAGATTCCATGTAGAAGTGAGGTCGTATACAGTATTTGTCTCTCTGAATCTGGCTCATTTTGTGTGCCTTGTTTAACATGACAGAGGAAGTTACAGAATCTTCATTCCTGAAGGTCTTTTGAAAGACCCTAGATCTTGCCTTTGCTGTGAAGGCCTGGATGCCCGAGGGTGTGATAACAGCCATGGGGATATTCCCATCCTGGTCAGGATTGTGATTAATTAGAAATTGACGTTATCAGCTGGTCGTGATGGCGCACGCCTTTAATCTCAGCACTTGGGAGGCAGAGGTAGGAGGATCACCATGAGTTCAAGGCCACCCTGAGACTACATAGTGAATCCCAGGTCAGCTTGAGCTAGAGCGAGACCCTACCTCAGAAAACCACACACACACACAAAAAGGATAGAAAAGAAAGAAAGAAAGAAAGAAAGAAAGAAAGAAAGAAAGAAAGAAAGAAAGAAAGAAAGAGAAAAAAGAAATTGACACTATCTGGAAACTCTATGATTTCCAGCTGATTTTCAGAAAGAATAAAATAAAAAAAAAAAACACCAGTTGTTTCTCAGTAGGGTGGAAATAATAGTGTTTAAAGTCAGTGTTATCTTTCTTGGAGGGAAAAACTTGGCATTTTTTTCTTGGAAAAAGTCTATTTACTCTGTTGTCAAATATGTCTGAGATATGACCGTGGGATATAAAACGAAGTAATAATTCCTATAAGAAACACAGCCAAAATTGGTACTAGGATATAAAATCTGGAAAAATCTGAACCATTGTTGAGAGTGTTGAAGGCTAGAATGTTAAAAGACAGGTCTTTGATGTGCCAAGTCCTCCTTATTCCACCATTTGTTTTAGATAAAGCTTGCACTTGATCTGGTTCATATCATGTCTAAAAAACATCTTCAGGCAAAGCCACAAACCTGAATTATTCGAAACTGAACTGGCTTTCTTTTTTAATACATAGATTTATTTGGAAGCAGAGAGAGAGAGAAGGAATGGGCACACCAGGACACCAGAGCCTCTTGCCACTGCAAACAAACTCCAGATGCATGGGCCACTTTTTGCATCTGGCTTATGTGGGTGCTGGGGAATCGAACCCAGACCCTCAGGCTTTGCAAGCATGCACCCTTAACTGCTGAGCCAGCTCCTCACAGGCTTCCTTATTTAAGACCAGTGATAAAAATTTCACAACTTTCCTTCACAATGCATTCATTTTTAAGGCCCTGACCTTTGGTAGACTCATTCCTAAATTGAACCCAAATTCCCTGTCCTGTCCTTGAAGTTGTTTTGCATTTTACGTTTGACCCCATGTAGGTGAAAGTTGGTGACAAGGAATGTGATATCATGGACACGTTTAAACTTTACATTACTACGAAGCTACCAAACCCTGCCTTTACCCCTGAGATCAACGCTAAGACGTCTGTCATTGATTTCACTGTCACGATGAAAGGACTGGAAAATCAGCTCCTCAGGAGAGTAATTCTAACAGAGAAACAGGTAACCTCTCCTTTGGGCACAAAACTCCAACATAAGAAATGTTGAAGATATGTTAGAACATTGCAAAGTATACAGGAAAAAATTATGCCAATAATATTTATCCTTGTTAGCATAAGGGAATATTTCTTTCACGGTGTCAGTTTCTGTCAAGAATTTTATAACTCAGTTTTCCTGAACTACCCCATGCACATGCACACACACACACACACACGCATACACACACACACAAACACACACACCTCACCATTCCTTATAGTTCTGTCTTTAAACCTCTGGATACACTGATTCACAAATCTACAGACTTATGGGCTGTCTTGGGATACTTAAAACAAGTTTAATAAAACAGCAATATTATGGAAAAATAAATTCCCCTGACTGGCTATTAGCAACTGTAGGAGTTTCACAAATTATCATGATCTAATGAGGTACGGAGCCATAATTCAAATGGAATTTGCATGAGTAAGGAAATTAATTAGGTATAAATGAGAGTCTTAATGAAATAAATAACGCCGTACGGTTGGAATATTTTAAGCGATAGATATGAGACCAAGGTAATTTTTAAGGAAATGATCAGAAACCTTTGAATTTTATATCTAAATATATTTGCATGTGTTTGCATAAACATAAGAAATCTTATATTTACTCAAATATAATTAATGTTAGTATTCAAGGAAAAAGCAAGGTTAGGAACAATGAGAACAGAGGGGCATAAAACGGGCGGGTAAGAAAAAGGATGACAAGGGAAGGAAGCAGGCAGAGGAGGAAAGAGATGTGAACAGGGATCAGCAAAGCCACAGGGGGGATGTTCCAGAAGGAGAAAGAACACGATGGGGACTCTGCTCCTGGGTGAAATGTGAGGGAAGTAAGTCCTCCCTGGCTAGCTGAGGTGGGCCTGCCCGCGGGCCACTGCGTCCGTGGCCTCTCTAGTCTCCATGATGTCACATGTGGAAAACGAGTCCTCTGTTGGTCTGTCTCGATATGATTTCCCACTGGGCCACCTTTCCCATGAGTCTTTCCTGTCTGAAGGTCCCCAAAGCACCCCTCCTCCCCTCCCTGGACCTTAGCTTCCTCTTCGAGACACGCACTGAGGTGTGCTGTGCTCACCATTCTGAGGAATACGGAATTTCAGACTCCTAAGCCCAGGCTACCCTTACTGACAATCCTGTCATTGGAACCCGCCCTCTTTTAAAAATATTTTGTTTGTTTACTTATTTGAGAGAGAGAGGGAGAGAAAGAGACAATGGGCATGTCAGATCCTCTAGTTGTTTTGTGCTTTATGTGGGTACTGAGAATCGAACTGCAGTCCTTTTAGCTTTGCAAGCAGACGCCTTAACTGCTGAGCCACCTCCCCAGCCCTAGACCCTCTTCTTACGGATACATAGATGGCTTCCAGAAAGAATCAGGGCCTCGCTCTGTGGCAACCCAGGGAGTTTTCCATCCTGCCAGGCTTCCTAGATGCTGTTCAGGTCATGATGTCAAACAGCAAGGGTGCACTGTGCCCTGGGGGTTGTTTGAATATAGAAGGGCGTCCCATTGCCTCACTTGTCCTTGGCTAACCTTCATACTCAATTCCCAGCTGGCTGGTGGCTGTTTGGGAGATGGGGCTTTGCTGGAGTCGTGTGGCTTGGGGCATCCCTTGCTGGATCTAGTTCACTCTTGCCGCTACCTCCCATCTGATGTGACAAGATGTGATGTCTCTGTGCTGCCGTGCCATGATGAAACCTCCCCTCAGGACTGTGAGCTGAAATAAACCCTTCCCTCCCGTAAGCTGCTTCTGGTCAGGTGTTCCGTCCTGGCAGTGGGAAGGTAACTGCGCTAGCTCTTCCGTGTCCTACTGGAGAGGAAGCGGTTCACCGTTGGTGTATTCCCATGAGACACGCAGGTGTGACCATCTTAATGCAAATAGTTCATGTCCTGCTCAGTCCCCTGCAAACCCACACACACTCCTCATCACCTGGCAGGTCCTACAGCCCTGCTAAGTACGACGACAGTAATGCGGGTCTTGGAGCTAGAAGACACTGGGCCCGTCTTTGACAGCATCTGTGTTATTTATACTGGGACGTTCTTCATGTCTCTGGGTTCTCAGCTTGCAGATGTTAAATCAGGGAGGTGAACTAAATCCAGCATGTTTCGCTGCCTATTGGGCAAGTCTCTTCTCTGCAAACCGAAAAGATAAGTGCTGTCAAGAATACAAAAGTAGGGACTGAGGCAATGGCTCTGTGGGTAAAGCACTTGCTGCATAAGTGTAAGTGTCAGAGTTTGGGTCCCGAGTACCCAAGTAAAATGCTAAGCGCCGTGATACAGGCCTGCTGGAATCCCAGCACTGGGGAGGCAGAGTCAGCGGCTATCTCTCAGGCTGACCGCGTAGCTGGTCTAGCCCAGTCGGTAAACTTTAGGTTAGCAGGCGACCCTGTCTCAAAGGGTAAGGTGGACAGGAATGAGGAAACACCCAATGTCAACCTCTGGCCTCCACGTGCATGCGCACCACCCGAACATGTGACGGCAGACATATATGCATGCCCAACACAACACACACACACACACACACACACACACACACACACACAACACATACATGCCTCTTTTTTAAAAAAAGGACTGTAAAATCAGAGCTGGGGAGATAGCTCACCAGGTAAAGTGCGTGCCTTGCAAGCATGAAGACCTGAATTCAATCCCAAATGAATGGCGTCCCTAGTTTTCAGAGGTCTTGCCTAGGTGTTTAGGGGTACAGGGTCAAGACACCAGCAAGAGGGACAGTAACAACAGCCTCAACGACGGGCAGGATTTATACAGTAGTGATAAGACACTAAGGGCAGAGCCTGTCAGAGTTCATTGTACTTACCTTGCAAACTTCTGAAAGAGTTTTCAAAACATAATTCAATTTAAAACTTTTTTATTTAATTATTTGAGCGAGGGAGAGAGAGAGAGAGAGAGAGAAAGAGAGCGAGAGAGAAAGAGAGAGAGAGAGAGAACGCTAGAGTGGGTACACTCCAGGGCCTGTAGCCAATGCAAATGAACTGCAGACACATGTGCCACTTTGCGTCTGGCTTCACATGGGTCCTGGGGAATTGAACCTGGGTCCTTGGGCTTTGCAGACAAGCACCTTAACTTCTAAGCCATCACTCCAGCCCCAAAACATAATTCTAAAAATACCTCATTTATGTAGGGAAAAAAAACCCACCTTCTAACACTCTGTGTTACCCATCTGGCAGAAGGAGAGGTGGATGGCATGGATAAAGCACCTGGTATGGGCAGTGCCACACCAGCTCCTCATTCTCTTGAGGGCGGGCCCCAAGCAAAAGGCTCACATTTGTCCTGGATGGACCCCTGGCTTCTTGGTGGCTAATACCTCTTTGTTCCTGCCACTTTCTAGTTAAAATTTTCATAAAGGCAGCGTGGGAGCAGGGCCAAGAATGTGGGGCACTCTATAAGTGAACAGAGCCAGCAAGAGAGCAGGAGTCACGGGGTAAAATGATCTGAACAGCAGTATCCCATGCGTGCCTGGGTAAGCGCTGTTGGAATCTCCATGCCGGTGGGTGCCGCGTCCTCGCTTACCCGAAGAAACAAAACTACAGATTGGTTTGACCAATGATGGCAATTCCTCCCAACATTCAAAAGGCACTTGGGTTGAAACCTTTTAAGATGACACTAACCACCAGTGAGTTTGTTTGGCTCTGCCTACTGGTAATGACAGATCTGCTGTTAATTGTGTGTGTTTCTTCGTAACAGGAGTTAGAATCTGAGAGAGTCAAACTCCTGGAGGACGTCACGTTTAATAAGCGGAAGATGAAAGAGCTTGAGGATAACCTCCTGTATAAATTAAGTGCTACAAAAGGTATTGTGTTACAGAAGAAGGCAAGCAAGCAGTGGCTCTCCGAGGAAGGTTTCACCTGCCATCTTTCCAGTGTCTCCATGGCCACAAATGTTAGGGAGCCGCCGAGCTGCATTGAAAATAAATAAATAAATAAACACACTAACAAACCACAAGCCATGCAATTTCCACCTAGACATTAAAGACAGTGCCGAGAATCTGCTTTTTTGAATTAGTGACTGGAGACCGAGCAATATGAACATAGCCCAGGTTTCTAGATATAATTGCTCTCTCCTGAGAAAAATAAGGGCTCCCCAGTTGAACTCCTGATAGGCTGATTTGCCTGCTCAAATGACATTAATGTGCGGGGCCTGTTTTTCATAGACTGGCTCTTTATTTGACATTGAAATGCAGCTGCTAAGATGGGTTGCGACATACGTAATTTGTGTCAGAAGCCCAGCTCATCTCGAATGACTCCCACTTAGAAGTCAAGGGTACAGTCTCTTCTGGGCAGCCAAAATCATTATACATACTCCCCAATGTGAGGACATACTCTTTAGTAGAGGAAAATATTCTTTCATCCAGGGGGAGAGGTACATCTGTCTAATCCAAGTACTTTGGGAGGCCGAGGTAAAAGGGTTACTGTGAATGTGAGGCCAGCCTGGTTACATAGCAAATATCAGGCCAGGCCGAGCTATAAAGCAAGTGCTTATCTCAAAAAATAAAATAAAATAAAAATAAAAAGAAGAAGAGAAGGAAGAGATGAAGGGAGGGGAAAGAAATCTTATTCAAATAAAATAAATTCAAGAAAATATATTGGTTCCATTGGAGGCCGGTCATAGCAGCCTCATTAGATTCCACTGTTGACTGCAGTTTAATAACAAGCACTTCCCATCATCATGTTAATCCCTGGATTAAAAGAACACAACAACTCATTTCTCCTAGAACTATACCATTAGGCTGAATTCAAAGCCGGGTATGATGGTTCGCACCGATGATCTGAGCTACTTGGGAGGCTGCGGCAGGGGAAAGAGACTTTGAGGCCAGTCTGGGCTACGTAGTGAGGCCCTGTATGAAGGTGAAGTTTTAAAATGGAGCTCTTTGATAGCATTGCAAAGTCTGGGCTTTAGTTTCAAGTACCAAAAGCAATCTGTCTACCCACCCACCCACCCACCCATCCTTCCATCCATCCAAGGAACTGGGAGGGAAGTGTGTCTTAATTCCTTCGCTCCTACAGATAAAGTTTTGCCCCTTTTGCCCAGTGACTTCTTCCATGCATTTTAAATGTTAGCACGCCCAGCCCAGGGCTACCCTCCTGTGTAGACAAGAGCTTGCCAGGTCAGAACCTCTGTGCTATCAGGCTTATCACTTATGGATTTCCACAGTAGACATGGCATGCTGGCTATAATCACTCAACACTGCTAGAACTTTCACTGCGCTGCTAATTGCAGACGAATTCAGTGCATTTCCACATGTTACAACTGAATTCAGGGCCAGAGTCATAGGTCAGTTGCTAAAAGTCCCACCAGTACAGGGACCTGAGTTTGATCACCTGAACCGGTGTAAAAAGAGCTGGATGTGATGTCGCATGCCTGTAATCACAATGCCGAGGACGCAGAGCCAGAGGACCCTCGGGGCTTGCTGGCTAGCCAGTCTCACTGAATCAGTGAATTTCAGGCCAATGACAGGCCCTGTCTCAATAAAGGGATAAAAGTGAATAGTCTGTGCACACACACACACAAACACACACACACACACAACAATTGAATTCATTCTCCTAAACATTTCTATTAAAAACAAAAAAAGCCAAACAAAACAGTAAGCCAGGTGTGGTGGCGCGTGCCTTTAATCCCAGCACTCTTGAGGCATGTTAGGATCACCGTAAGTTCGAGGCCACCCTGAGACTACATAGTGAATTCCAGGTCAGCCTGGGCTAGAGCGAGACCCTACCTCAAACAATAATAATAGCTGGGTGTGGTGACACACACCTTTAATCCCAGCACTCGGGAGGCAGAGGTGGGAGGATCGCCGTGAGTTCGAGGCCACCCTGAGACTGCATAGTGAATTCCAGGTCAGCCTGGACTAGAGTGAGACTACATCGAACACTCAATAATAAAAATAACAAATAAGATTTAAAATAATCTTTTACCTTGTACAGGTATTTAGGGTAGAATAGGAAGGAGATGGTCCCTCCCCAGGAACGTTTAGGAGCATCCTGGCCCTGGATGGTGGGTGGGCCAATGGCCTTCTGTTGTTTTGAGATCCTCCTCCCTTGGGGTCCTGGAGAAGTCAGGTCAAAGCAGTCCTGTTGTTTCAGAAGCGGCGCCCCTTGCCCTGCAGCCTTCCCATCCCCAGTCTGCTGTCCTCCTGTTTCCACCTTCAGGCTCCTTGGTAGATGATGAGTCTCTCATTGGCGTCCTGCGAATCACCAAGCAGACGGCCTCAGAAGTCAGCGAGAAGCTCCACGTGGCGGCGGAGACGGAGATCAAGATCAACATGGCCCAGGAGGAGTTCCGGCCGGCGGCCACGCGCGGCAGCATCCTCTACTTCCTCATCACCGAGATGAGCATGGTGAACATCATGTACCAGACGTCCCTGGCCCAGTTCTTGAAGCTGTTCGACCAGTCCATGGCCAGGCAAGTCCTCATGGACTTCCTTTTCCAAAGTGACACCTGGGAAACGCTCCCCAGGCACGTCTAGTGTTTCTAGAACTTGCTTCTTCCTTCTTTTTGTTCATTGGTTTGTTTGAACTGACCTGCAGATCTGAAAAGTCTCCACTGCCTCAAAAGAGAATTGCTAACATCATCGAGTATCTGACGTATGAAGTCTTCACATACTCTGTCAGAGGTCTCTATGAAAACCACAAGTTCCTCTTTGTACTTCTCATGACCTTGAAGATTGACCTTCAGAGGGGGACAGTTAAGCACAAAGAATTCCAGGCTCTGATTAAAGGTAAAAAAAACATTTGGAATAGGAGCATGTAGTTGGCATTAACTTTGGTGGGTCTTTGGACCGATTCCAGCGACAGAGTGGGGAAACTGCGTCCTCATGAAAGCGGTATATTGCTCTTTTGTTATCTTTTCCATTAGTGTTGCTCTGTGATCTTAAATTATGTAATTATCTTTGGTCTGTCCGTTGTTGCCTGTGCTCAGGTGCTCCAGTTGTCAAAGTGAGGAAAGTTTTTTGTACTGGTGACTTCCCTTCTTCTTTTTCCTCCCCTTCCTGCCTCTCCCTCCTTCTTCTGGAGAGTGGGGTGTTCCGGAAGCTTCCAGATACTGTTTCTGCAGACACTCTTCAGCCACACCAACTAAAGACAGAAGCAGCATCTTGTTGGATGATCCCCAGGCTCGGCGAGGAGCATGGCCACATGGAAATGGGGGAGAGCTGGCCCACACCAGAGATCTGGGCTCACTCTAGCTGGAGGGCCAGGGAAGTCTGCCCTGGAGACCGAGGGTCAGGGCGAGGTGCTCAGGCTGTGATGGAAGCGTTTGTGGCAGCTCAAGAGGGTCCAGGACTCAGCCTGCAATGGGCAGACCTGAGGCAACCTCTCCACCAGTAGCTGGTCTCCACCCCACCTTCCCCCTCCCCTCCCAGCAGAGACCAGAGCTATAAACTAAAGAGCCTGGCCTTTCTTTCTGTTGTTGTTGTTGGGTTTTGTTTGTTTGTTTGTTTTTATAAGGTAGAGTCTCACTCTAGCCCAGGCTGACCTGGAATTCACTATGTATTCTCAGGCTGGCCTTGAACTCATGGCGATCCTCCCATCTCTCCCTCCTGAGTGCTGGGATTAAAGGCACGCACTACCACGCCCAGCTTAGCCTGGCCTCTTTGCAAGAGGGCTTGTAAGCCAGAGACTGCAAACATGCCAGTGCACAAGGGAGACAACTCCTCAGGAGGATGAGATGTGTTGCAGAGCAACGGCCACACACCGGGGTGAGGGTGGAAGTAAGCACACGTGTGACCCCGTTTCCTACAACTGGAGAGACAGAACCAGATTGTCCAGGGCCAGCACAGCCAGCAAGGGGAGTTTGGGTTCAATTTAGTTGGCAATCGGGAGCCATTGAGTGCTTTATGAGCAGGGATATGTTATGAACAGAGCGGTACTTTAAAAAGATTAATTTGGAATTGCAGGATGGGTTGATTGACCCAAGTATAGTCAGCTCAGTGCTGAAGAAGGATTTTTAGTATATTTTTCAATTGTGGTTTATTATACAATCTGTTTTAGTTTTGAACTGGCTTACATTTTGATATATTATTTTTTTTAAAGAGAGTATGACATACTTAAATTTTTTTTTTAACAGCGCTAACAAATATGGCCTTTAGATCACGGGCAGTATTTTTGATTATTGTTAACACAGTACTTAAGGGAGGAAAAACAGGTTATTTATCACAGTGGCAGTGTTTGATTTCCCAAGAGTGACAGTCCTTATGAATCAATTCTTTTTTCCTACAGTATTTCTAAGGTGACTTTGACTTTCTTCTTCTCTGAGAAAAGAGATGGATACTAGAGCAAACAAACCTTCACCACAGAACAATTGATAGCCCTTTTCCCTGCCTGGTTACTTTAGAAAAATACTATCTTTGTTTTGTCATAGACCATGGATTAAAAAAAAAAAAAAAAAACAAAAAAAACAAGGGCTGAAGAGATGGCTTAGTGGTTAAGACAATTGCCCGCAAAGCCTAAGGACTCATGTTTGACTCCCCAAGTCCCACGTAAGCCGGACACACAAGGTGACATGTGCGCACAGGGTGGCACACACATCTGGAGTTTAATTACGCTGGCTGGAGGCCCTGGCATGTCACTTCTCTCTCTTTCTCTCGGTCTTGCTGTCATTCTCACTCTCTCTCTCTCATAAAATACAAGGCCAGTCTGTTGGGCTTGCCTCAAAAAAAAAAAAAAAAAAAAATCTTGGGGGTGTGTTTTCCACATGCATTCCTGATTGGACCAAACCTGGATCTTCCAAAATGGTGGAAGGGGCATATAGAAATTGTCCCCCGGGAACATTTTCCCTGGGGTGATGTGAACACATGTCTTCCCCCCAGACAGGGCACAGATAACAGATCAAAGGACAGTTAAATAACACCAAAGCCAGCCAGGCCTGGCGGCACACACCATTAATCCCAGCACTCAGGAGGCTGAAGTGGGAGCATTGCTTGAGTTTGAGGCCAGCCTGACACTAAATAGTGGATTCCAAGTCAACCTGGGCTCGAGTGATACCCTACCTTGAAAAACCAAGCAAACAAACAAACAAACAAAAATCTTTGCAGGGAAAAATGACAAAGAGTTGGTGTCGTACTATATAGGATGGTTAAATCAGTAAACAAAATGCCAAGACTTGAAGGAAATGTACCCAAACAAGATGACCGAATTTCAGCAATTATTTTCTCATATTTTGGGAAACATGGTTACTTCACTTTCATCATATGGAAAATAGAAAATTTCTAATAGTGCAAGCAGACAGATTGATGTGTGTTTCGGTAGGGGGCGCGGCACTGGACCTGAAGGCCTGCCCTCCTAAGCCGTTCCGCTGGATCCTGGACATGACGTGGCTCAACCTTGTGGAGCTCAGTAAACTTCCTCAATTTGCAGAAATTATGAACCAGGTAAGAAAGGGCTGATTAAAAGCTTAGGTCTGGGGGCTGGAGAGATGGCTCAGCGGTTAAGGCACTTGTCTGCAAAGCCTAATGACCCGTGTTCAGTTTCCCAGTACCCACATAGAACCAGATAGGCAAAGTGGCCCATGCATGTGGAGTTCATTTGCAGTGGCAAGAGGCCCTGTTACACCCATACTCTCTCTCTCTTTCTCTCCCTGTGTATCTCTCTGCTTACAAATAAATAAGTTTAGGTCTGTAAACAAAACACACCCAGGCTGTTTTAATCTGGGGCCTCCTGATGGTAATTTCTTCCCACAAAGGAGTCAATGCCACAGGGGCACCGACCTATAATCCAGCTGCTCGGACTGACTGAGGCGGAAGGTCAATACTTCAGGCCAGCCTGCTCTACATAGTGAGACCTTGTCTCAAAACCAACAGCAAAAGCTGGAGAGATGGTTTTGTGGTTAAGGCACTTGCCTACCAAGCCTTAGGACCCAGGCCCAATTCCCCAGGACCCACGTAAGCCAGATGCACAAGGTGGCACATGCGTCTAGAGTTTCTTTGCAGTGGCTAGAGGCCATGGTGCACCCATTCTCTCCGTCTTTCTCTCTTTCCACCGACATCTTCCTCAAATAGATAAATAAATGAAAATTTTAAAAAATATATTATTAAAAAATAAAAAAGCAGAGGGCTGGAGAGATTGCTCCGTGGTTAATAGTGCTTGCTTGCAAAGCCTGGGCTTGGCTCTCAGATAGGTAAGTGCTCCTCTGTGGCCACATACCCACCAGCAGCACATGGACAGCCTCGTGCTTCTCCCACTCCTCGTCAATTACTTCTCTCTCCTTTCTGCCATTAGAGGGTCTGAAGTAGAGGGGAAGGGCCTTCAGAGGAAAATTCCAGAAAGTATAAAATGGCGACCCACCATCCCATGGACATTGGCTATCTGGTCTGTCAGAGGGAGGGAAGACAGGAAGTGGAAAATCAACATCCCAGCCAAGTAGGGGGTCAAAAACTGGGGGGAACAAATAAGAGCTCCCGCAACAACTGCCTTGGTCTTGGTATTCCAGGCTGAAGCGGTTTAACACCGACAAGTGAGCTGTGCCAACAGGGGAGGGCCAGGGTAAAAAAAAGGCAGGAGAAAAGGAAGTGATGGCAAAGAGCTGGTTGTCACCCCGTTCCTCCTGGTGGATGGGGCTGTGCTCCTGATGTTCCGTTGAGCCAACAGGCAGAACCCAGATGAGAAGACTCAGCCCCTGTGTAGCCTGCAGGGGCCGCCTGTGGACTTTGGGGCACCAGTGAGGACAGTAGGGTCTGATTGACAGCGTGCAAAGGGTGGAGGACAGCCGGCCAGGGAGAGCCACTGGAGTTTTCAGGAGAAAGAGGGCGCTAATGAGTCATGTCAGAGGTCCCCCTCTGGTGGTTTGAATATGAAATGCCACCCCCTCCCATAGCTTCATCAGCGTATCAGACCCTGGCTGGTGGAGCCTTTGGGAGGTGGAGGCTTGCTGGAGGAGGTGAGTCACTGGGGGTGGACCTTGGGGTTCATTAGTCCAGCCTACTGGACTAGAATCACTATTATGGAATTACTTATTCTTTTAAAAATATTTTATTTATTGAGAGAGAGAGAGAGAGAGAGAGAGAGAGAGAGAGAGAAAATGGGCACACCAGGGCCTCCAGCCATTGTGCATCTGTCTTTATGTGGGTACTGGGGAATCAAACCTGGGTCCTTTGGCTTTGGTGGCAAGCATCTTAACCATTAAGCCATCTCTCCAGCTCATAATAGAATTGCTTCTAAAGTTGTCTTTAAGACAAGTGAGGTAGCACCTTACTGATTCTGTGGTTGATTGGTACTTTTTACATGGAGTGATATATTTCTGTTTATAGATATGAGCATAACTTTTTGAGCTCTGCTCCCCCAAAAGCAATGGGAGGCCCTACAGCGCAGTATCTCAATCCTTGGTGTGGAATGTAAAATGAGCCCAGTAGGCTCCTGTATTTGAATGGTTGACCCCCAGCTGCTGGCTAGGTGTGGAAGTGTGTGAACCCCTAGCTAGCTCTCTTGCTGCTGATATGTGAGGGTGTGAGCCAGCCTCCTGCTGATGCCACACCTTCCCCACCATGATCGGACTTCCCCTTGCCTCCCATACACTGCTTCTGGTTGGTTTTGTTCCAGCACAGAGAAGAGACCCGAGGCAAAGGAGGGCAGTAGTGAGGTGTGTCAGAATCCCCCTCCATCTCCTACAGCCTGGAAACAATAACTGTGTCGCGAATGACCTGCGCCCCATCCATATCCTGTGTGTGGTGCGTTTTTAACCTATCTATACCCCCCAGTAAAAGGAGGGTTGTAGTGGTTTGAATGTGAAATGTCCCCATATTTGAACACTTGGTCCTAGCTGGTGGCCCAGTTTGAGAAGGTTGTGGAACCTTTAGGAAATGGAGCCTTGCTGGAGACAGTGGATTGCTGCGGGATGTGGGGGGGGGGGTTGACGTCTTGCATCCTGGCCCCCCTTTTCTGTTCTCCATTTCCCCGAACACAGTGTGACCAGTTCTGCTTCCCCTCCTGCCTTCACGTCTTTCTCACCATGATGCAGGACTGTCCCCCTGGAATCATATCCTAAGATAAGCCCTTCATCCCTTAAACATTAAAAAAAAAAAAAAAAAAATTGCAGGGAATTTTGTGCCAGCAACGAGAAAGTTAGGGGGCGGGTGGAATAGAAGTCAAAGCCAAGTCCATGGGTGTGACACGCACACAGTGTCGGTGACAGGAATGTGGTCTCAGTGCTCACCCAAGTGCTGACAGAGCAAGTCTGGAGAACCCAGCCCGACGGCTGTGGGAGATTGGCGACAGGCTCAGCCATGCCCGCTTTGTGATTAGATTCACAGCCGTTGGCAGCAGGGAGCGCCTTTTAACGCCTCTGAAAACCCTGCCTTCTCTGCATGCTTCCCCAAAAGAGCTACTGGAGACCCGCTCTCAGAGAGGCTCCTGGTCCTCTTCATTTTTAAGCTCTCACTGGGAAAAGCCAAATCTTCATTTCCATCCTCCGTCGCTAATTTTAATTAGAAATCAACATTCAGGCATTCGGTCGTCAGAGCAGTTTAGATTGTTGGTTTTCAATGACGAGTTATTTTGTGTCATCTTGGGGGGGGGGTGGGGTAATTTCTGGAGACATTTCTAATTGTCTTGACTTATAGGGAAGATTGCTACTGGCACCTAGTGGGTACGCAATCTTGATTTCAGGGGATAATGTAGAAAAGCAATGGGAAAACCGAAAGGAATAGTTAAATTGCATCTGCTCATCTTTGTTACTCGGGTCATTGAAAGCTAAAATCTGTTGTGCTTTACAGGCGACGTGCCCGTCAAGAATGACTCCCTTAGCTTGTTCAAAATCTACAGTGCCCTCTGGTCACACGCAGTCCTACATTTGATGGTGGGGTTTTTCTTTTTCCCCATAGATATCACGCAATGAGAAGGGGTGGAAAAATTGGTTTGATAAAGATGCTCCCGAGGAGGAGGTTATCCCTGATGGATATAATGATTCACTTGATACCTGCCACAAACTTCTACTTATCAGGTGAGCTTCCTTGTGACCAGGCCCCGGGGGAGGGGAGGGTGTCATCCCTCTCCCTGTGACATCTTACCTCAGGGAGCTGACTCCACTGTGTCCCTGTTGCTTGTCTAAGAAATGAATGTGCTTCCCGACTGGCTTAAGGAGGCAATCCTTCAGTTCCTCGACAAGAAACTGTGGCAGGGAATGGCGCATTTTGACAATGTATTATAGCACTTTTAGCAAAATCACAAAAAGAAATGTTTTTATTAGCCCCTCTCTATTTACTGTTGAGTGTATCATTCTTGGTGGATTTTACTTCTTTACAAAAAAAGGAAAACTCACAGGGACCGTGAAGACAGCTCAGTTGGTTAAGTGCTTATAAAGCAGGAGGACCTGAGTTTAGTTGCCGGTACCCACATTAAGAAAGCCTGGCATGGCAGTGCACGACTGCCACCACAGCGCCAGGGAGGCAGAGATCGGTGGTGATTCTCGGGGGCTCCCTGACCAGCCAGCCTCGCCTAATTGGTGAGCCCCAGACTGGTGAGAGATCAAGTCTCAAAAAAAAAAAAGGTGGATGGCGTTCCTCAGGATAGCGGCTGAGGTTGTCCTGTGGCCTCCATGCGCGTGAACCCATAGGAATGCACCTACGCTTGCACACACACGCATGCACACGCACAAACAGATTGTTTAAAGTAATTTAACGTGCAAAGTGACAAGACAGTTGGTTCACAGCAAGAGCTCAGTTTCACTTGAGAGGAAGAACAGGAATATTGCATCACTGAAATGGATAACATACTCTTGGCTATGAAAATCAAAGCAAGGGCTCAGGAGATGGCTTGGCAGTTGAAGGCGCTTGCTTGTTAAAACCTGACAGCCTGAGCTTGATTCCCCAGAACCCACACAAAGCCAGGTGCACAAAGTGGTGCATGCATCTGAAACCCTGGCACACCCATTCTCCCCCTCCTCTCTCCCCTCACAAGTAAACAAAATGTTTTTTAAAAATAAAAAATAAAGCTGGGTGTGGTGGCGCATGCCTTTAATCCCAGCACTTGGGAGGCAGAGGTAGAAGGATCCCCGTGAGTTCAAGGCCACCCTGAGACTATTAGTCCGAGTGAATTCCAGGTCAGCCTGGGCTAGAGCAAGACCCTACCTTGAAAAAACAAAAGTAAATAAATAAAATAATAAATCAAAGTAAAAGTTTTTAAAAATGTTTTCTAATTAATATATTTTACTTATTTGAGAGAGAATCTAGAGGCCGAGAGAGAGGGGTGGAGAGGGAGAGAGGATAGAGAGAGAGAGAGAGAGAGAGAGAATGGGCATGCCAGGGCCTTCAGCTCCTGTAAAGGAACTCCAGATGTGTGCACCACCTTGTACATCTTGCTTAGGTGGATCCTGGGTTATTGAGCCTGGGTACTTTGACTCTGCAGGCAAATGCTTTAACCACTGAGCCATCTCTCCAGCCCCAAACAAAAGTTTTAAACTGATGTTAAGGAAGAATATTCACATTTCTTATTTTCTAATACTCAAACAGGCCTTCTGTGTTGGGGGAAAAAAAATCAGCGTTTATGTCCATGACTAGTTAGTGAGGTTACAGGGAAGTGAGACCACCAAAAAGAATAATAATAATAATTACAACAACAACAAAGAGATGTTCTTTGTGGGCAGGTTTTGTCTTTCTAGAGTAAAAGCTGTTTCCTGGACATTGTCACCCTTTGAGGCTGAGCATGATGGTAACAGTGGTGACCCTTATGGTCTACACAGTATGAAAGAGCTATTTGTTTTTATTGAAATATATATATATATAAGTTTAGGCTACACCTGTCATTTTAAGATCAGATCTTAAACTTAAATGAATAATTTCCTAGCAAACAAGAGCCTGCATAGCTTTTCTGAGACCTAATTTATCAAACGTCAAATGGCATTGATTTGACGTGTCGCTGTATGTTGGAACTGCTGGTACCTGACACCAAAGTGGTTTTTGGCACAAATGCTCGCTGATAACACTTGCGGCCTTGTTGGCTCATGCTCCTCTCTCTCTCCGAAGACCTCGGGGGTCTTAGAGTCTTGGCAGGCTGGCTTCCATCATGACCTGGAGTTGGCAGAGGAGGCCCTGTTGCCACTGGCTCTACCCCACTCTTTGCCAATGACTGGCACCCAAAAGCGACATGATTACATTCATGCCATCCAGGGACAGAAAGCTTTCCATTCCCCTTGATCCAGATCTGCAGAAGGGACCATTAGCCTGATGTCCTTCTGCTGACTAAATATGTGATCTTTACGTGCTCAGAACTAGGCAGAAGGGAAAAGTACACACCATGAAGCTACTTCCTCTCACCAGTACTCATTCATTTCAAGGTCTTGGTGTCCAGATCGCACTGTTTTCCAAGCAAGGAAGTATATTGCAGATTCTCTGGAGGAGAAATACACAGAACCAGTCATCCTGAATCTGGAGAAGACTTGGGAAGAAAGCGACACGCGGACACCTCTCATCTGTTTCCTGTCCATGGGATCCGATCCCACCATTCAAATCGACGCATTGGCCAAAAAGCTGAAGCTGGGTATGGACTATAGCAAAACTTCCACACATTTGCTCTAATCAGTGCCTCTCACAGATGAGCCTTAGAAAGATGGTTCTTGGAAAGCTGAGGTATAAAAAACCTGTAAGCTTCTTTGTACCTCATTTCTTCATACTTGAGGCACAGGTATCTACGTACAGATAGGAACACCGCCAGCCACCATATGCTGTTTTTGTTTGTTTATGTTGCAAGCAGATGGCAAGAACAAACAGACAGCAACCATCAGCTGTGTTATTGCCATGTCTACATAAAATTATATTTGAGTATATTTTGTTGCAGACTGAAGAACTGGAACCTTCATTATAACGTATAGTCGTTAGGAGTTTGTCCATGCTTTCATTCAAATACCAGTTAGTTAACAGGCTGTGTGCTGGAGTTCAGACGTCGAGAGAGAGACAGAGAGAGAGAGAAGGGGGTGAGGAGGGGGAGAAAAGTGATATAGCACAGCTGGAGAAACAGACACGTGATCTAACAGCTGGAACCAAGATCCATAGAAATGGAGCTGGCAGGATTCACAGCCGCTCAGATTGCTGGGGAAAGCATCTCATGACTGATGTACTGAAAAGAAAAAAACAGAAGACAAAATTACTTTAAAAATTAGCAATAGGAAACAGAAGGAAGATTATTCCAGGGAGAGGAGTCAGGGCAAGGAGTTACAAACCCATAAGTCAGTGGGACTGAAGGCCAGGGACAGTGTGATGGGTTGAACCATGCTGAGTAGAACTACTTGGCAATTCAGATGTTTATGGCATTGTCATTTGGGATCTTTTAGACTCAGGTCTCTATATCTGTGATTCATTCACTTTATGATGATCATAAAAAGTGATGGGGAATCACTAAACTGACCCTATGAAATGAAACTCACATTGAACTTATTACATAATTCATGTACATATGATGTCAGATAGATTCAGTCATGTTCCAAGACCATCCAGGCCTGGGCAGGTTTTTGTTGTAGTTGTTAATCTTTCAAAACTTTCAAGGATTTTTCATGTCATATTCTGCTCTAAAACATAGAAAAAAAGGATATATTTTACATGTCTGTTATCCTACAGCAAACACTGACCAAAACAGTAACTATGTTAAAAAAAATATAAAAGAAAGCCACTGACTGTCCTTACTTATCAATACAATTGTAAATAAAACAACAAGAATTCAGTGGGACATTAAAAATAAAACACAGGTGATAGGAGGAATCTATGTAGAATTATCAGAAAGATATCATGTCATGAAATCTCATCACAGGCTAGGATAGCTTGGGTAGGGCATTTGCCTGGCATGCCCACAGCCCCAGTTCCATCCCCTTGGAGAAATGTCAACATAACACAGAGAGAAAGACTTTTCCTTAAGCTATCATGTCATTATTTGATAGATACGTAAAAAACATTTCATGAAAGTTGAATGTTCATTTTCGACTTTCAAAAGCTAGCAACAGAATGATATTTTATTAATGTGGTAAAAAAAAATGTGCGCTGCAAGCATCATGCTTGTTGGTGAACAACTTGAGGCATACCATTAAAGTCAGACATAAGATAAAGATGTCTGCTGTTGCTACCGTTATGAGACATCGTCATGGAAAATATAGCTAATACATTATAAGAATCATAAATAAAATATAGGACTGCTGGAAAGGAGAAGAAAAATAAATAAATAAAACCCACTGCTCTCAATACAACTGTCTAACTAAGAACCACAAATGAATCAATTGAGAGACTGTAAGACTAATAGGATAGTTTGGTAATGGTGACTGCTCACAAAACAAATATATGTAAAAAACATCAGTGGTACTTTCTTATAAAAAATAAAATGCAAAGGTCCCATTTATTATGGTCATAAAAATGGAACTGAGAAATAATTTTTAATATGCCTATTTGAAGAAAAATATAAAATGTCCTTAGTGACATCAAAGTTAGTTCCAATAAATGGAGAGTTAAAACAAATTCCCAGTAAAAAGATTCAATATTGTAAAGATGTCAGTATTTTCTAGATTAATCTGTAAATTGACTGTAAGCTTGATTGAAATTCAAATATCATTTTTATCCCTAATTGAATGGCAGGAAGATCTTAAATCATCTAGAATTATCGATGGACAAGGATAACCATGAAAGTCTGAACAACAACAAAAAATAATGGAGAGTCAGCACTACTGGATTTAAAAAAAATTAATATTTTATTTATTTATTTGAGAGAGGGAAAGGGAGGAGGGGAAGGAGAGAGAGAATGGGCCCCAGGGCTTCCAGCTACTGCAAACGCACTCCAGATGCATGCACCACCTTTGCATCTGGATTATGTGGATACTGGGGAATTGAACCAAGGTCCATTGGTTTTGGAGGCAAGCACCTTAACCACAAAGCCATCTCTCCAGTCCCACTACTGGATTTTAAATCTTTTATCTTTTCAGATGCACTTGGTAGCACATGTGTCTGGAGACTGCAGTGGCTAGAAGCCCTGGCATGCCCATTTTCTCTCTCTAATAAATAAATGCCAAGTATTTTTAAAAGGTAACCTATTACATAATACATAGCAGATAAGTATGTAAGTACCCAGAAAGGGATAAAGATGAAAAATTGTCTCATATATGTTCAGATTACCTTTTATCACCAAAAATTATTTTGTGACAAGAATTTCAGTTTTCAGAACTTTTTTGAATTTTGGAAGCAAGTTGAGGATTATGGACGTAGTTGAGGAATATGGACTATGCACACTAAAGGATTAGAATGAACACTTTTGAAAATATTGCTGAATTTTCATTTCCTTCTTTATATTCTACTTTCCAAACCTTTCACTATGAGCATATGTAATTTGATCAGCAATGCAAAGCCAATATGAAAAAGATAACATATAATCAGGCAATATATAGCATTCTGTGTTTCTCTCCTTTTTAACAATATGTTCAAAGTCTGTGTATTCTGTAGTGTGTGTCCCACCTTCCTTCCTCTTAATGGCAGAGTAATGCACCATTGTATATTTAGATCATATTTTATTTATCCGTTCATCAGCTAATGGGCATCTGGAATGTTTGCACTTTTTATCCAGCATGGCTAACAAGACTCGAGGCTTTTTGTACAAGTTCTTGTGTGGTCCTATATTGTTAGTTTTTCAAAGAACTTACTTAGGAATAGATGTGCTAAGCCACATCGTAAACCCATCTTTACGGGTTCTTTGTTTTTTGATTTTTCAAGGTAGCGTCTCGCTGTAGCCCAGGCTGACCTGGAATTCACTATGGAATCTCAGGGTGGCCTCGAACTCACAGCGATCCTCCTACCTCTGTCCCCGTAGTGCTGAGGTTAAAGGTGTGTGCCACCATGCCGGGCCATTTGTAAGTTTTTGAGAAGTATCCAGGCTGTTTACCAAAATAGCTGCTGAATCATGTTGCAATCTCACCAGCCATGCAGGAAGATTCTAGAATTTCCATGTCCTTGCTACCGTTTGCTGTTGCCCCTTAAGAACATTTCCGGCCATCTCAGTGGGAGTGAAGTTGGATTTTATTGTAGCTTGTTTGTATTTTTGTGTTTAAGTGTTCGTATGTGAAGTGGCTGTCCATGAGTCCACTGGCCATTTCTGTATCTTCTTTGGAGAATCATCTATCTAAATCCTTACCCCAGGTTTTGTTTTATTTTTTGTTTTTTGAGGTAGGGTCTCAATCTAGCTCAGGCTGACCTGGAATTCACTATGCAATCTCAGCGTGGCCTCGAACTCACAGTGATCCTCTTACCTCTGCCTCCTGAGTGCTGGGATTAAAGGCGTGCGCCACCATGCCCGGCTTTGTTTTCTTTTGTTTTGAGGCAGGGTCTCACTCTAGCCCAGGCTGACCTGGAATTCACTCTGTAGTCTTGGGCTGGCCTCAAACTCACAGCGACCCTCCTACCTCTGCCTCCCGAGCGCTGCTTTCAAGGCGTGCGCCACCGTACCTGGCACTTAGCCCAGTTTTAAATTGGGCTGATTATTAACAGTTTAGTTGTGAGAACTAGACTCTTATCAGATGTGTGATTTGAAAACATTTTCCCCATTTTTAGGTTTTTTTTTTTTTTTTTTGATGGTGGTTGCATAAGGACAACTGCTGAATTTTGCTGGAGTCCCATGTACATACATATATATATATATTTTGTGGCTTATAGTTTCATTGCTCTGTCTAGAAAAACCATCACCGAATCCAAGGTCACAAAGATTTACTCTTCTACTTTCCTTTAAGGGTTTTATAGTCTTGGCGTTTACATTCATGTCTCTCATCCCTGTAATACTGATTTGTGGACATGCTCTGATTTCAAGGTCAAGCTTTGTTCTTTCACGCCATTTGCTGAAAATACTACCCTTTCCATCCTGAATGGTTTGGAACCTTGGCTGAAAATCAGCTGATGATAACTGTGAAGGTTGGTTTCTGGATTCTGTCATGTCCCACAGGCATGTCTGGACAGACAGACAGACAGACACACACACACACACACACACACACACGCGTGCACACACACACTTTGAAGCCCAGCCTCTGCCTTTGCTCCCCCACTCCACCTCCCTGATTTCTAGGTGGTGTCTGCATTTCTCTGCTCCATGCCTCTCTCTGAGCAATATGGTGGGAAGCCAGGCCTATTAGAATAACAAGCAGCGCTCCTTCTTAGGAGAGAGACAGGGAAGCCGGGACCATCCAGAAATTAACTTTTCACCCCAGTCCCATTGTTGCACTTCCGTGTGATCATGGACCTCCTGTGTTACAGAATGTCGAACTATCTCCATGGGACAAGGGCAAGAGGTGCATGCTCGGAAGCTCATCCAGATGTCGATGCAGCAGGTAGGCAATCAGGGTCCACCACGTCATTGCAACCACTCGCTTCGATCCCTGGTACTACTGGTCTACCTATGGCGGCCATGGAGATGGTCAGCACTCTTTCCTCTGATGTTTGGTTCTTATTTTCCATTTTAGTTTATACGTAGTCAAACCCTTGGTTATATGTAATTTTTAACATTCTTTTAATAGTTTTATTTTTATTTACTTATGTGTGGGGGGGGTGGAGATTGAGAATGTTGTGCCAGGGTCTCCAGCCACTACAGACCAAGCCCAGATGCATGTGCCATTATGTTCGTCTGACTTCTATGGGTTCTGGGGAATCAAACCTGGGTCCTTAGGCTGCTCACCTAAAGTGCCTTAACCGCGAAGCCATCTCTCTAGCCCTATCTGTAAATTTTAAACCTCAAGCTAGTTTCATCCTTAAAGAAGTTTGATGCATATTCCATGACAGACACCCACTTTCAGTTTTTCTATATTTACTTACTTATGTGCAGTCTGAAAGGGACATCTGATTGCTAAAGGTAGCGGTCTTAGAGTTTCATGACTGATATTAATAGGCACTGCTTAAGAAGTAACCAATCGAGACAGTTACGTTTCAATTTTCAGTTACAGCAGGCTTTCATTTTTCATAAGTGGATGGTTCCAGGCAAGAAAGAAATATCTGAGGACTTTCTGTTTAAATATTGATGGTGATTTTCGTTGAAAATTGCATACTGAATTTGGAATGTTGAGAAACAGTCGCCTTCACACCTAATAAATACACAGGTCATTAATTTTCTAGAAATGCTTTGCAGATAGCCAGCTAAGCTGTAATAAGAAACTGCATCATTTGTAAAAATAAAATCAGATCTTGGTTTGTTTTTGGGTGTTTGATCTCATCATGTCTGTGGTGAAATGGTACAGCTTTCTCCCTGGGAATTAATGACCACTGAGGGTTAATGGCCTAAAACTCCACTTGGGTCATCAAGATTTTAAGCTAGTCATTAATTTTCAAGCGCCTTAAGCCTTAATCTTTATCACCTAATTAAATTCAATAATAAATTATATTTAATTTATACACATCAAGACAATTATATGCAATTATTTCTACTTGGATCCAATGTTTCACTCTATTGAGTGATTTGGAAGTTTAACTTTGGCCTTAAGTGATTTATTTATTTATTTATTTTTTTAGTTTCAGTGAGTAAGAAACTTTTAATTTTAAATTCTACATTTATGTTAGCCTTCTTTGGAGTACTAGTTTTTACACTTCCTGTGTTTTGTTTCTCACAGTGAGATCAGTGTTGATAATTAGTGGCATTATCAGAGTGAAAGACCACAATAGGCATAATAATAACTCGAGGAGCCTCAGATTTAGAATATAGTTGGAGTGATAGAAGGCTGAGGGGCCTGAAAAGTATGTTTCCATGATGATGCAAATCAATGCTGAGTTCCATCTTCCTCTACACACATCCCCTTTGCTGTTTAAGCCAGTCCAATTTACACCTGCTCTTCTGATTGAAGGCATATGTATATAGATATATATGTGCATATTGTATATTGGTTGCACTTAACATTATGGATGTATTTATTTGGTATAGTTATATAAGGATATTAAAATATTGATTAGCATGTCTTGGGAGGGGGGGGGTGCTGGAGAAATGGCTTAGTGGTTAAGGCATTTGCCTGTGAAGCCAAAAGACTTAGGTTCGATTCTCCAGGACCTACATAAGCCAGATGCACAAGGGGCACATGTGTCTGAAGTTCATTTGTAGTGGTTAGAGCCCCTGGCATACCCATTCTCTCTCTTCTCTCTCTCTCCCCTTGTAAATAAATAAATTAAAATATCTAAAATATCTCTGGGCATGGTGCCCACCTCCAATCCCAGCACTTGAGAGACAGAGGTAGGAGGATCAGTAGTTCAAGACCAGCCTGGGCTACCTGGTGAGTTCAAATCCAGCCTGAACTGCATAGTGAGATGCTGACTCGATAAGTAAGTGAATAATGAACAAATAAATGAATAAAATGTCTTGTTTTCATAGAGTAGTGACGGTAATGTGACACATTGTTAAAAGTACTTTTATCAACTAGTTACACAGTAATCAGTAAGTTGTTTCAAGAATGTGTGGAAGCCGGGCGTGGTGGCGCACGCCTTTAATCCCAGCACTCGGGAGGCAGAGGTAGGAGGATCGCCGTGAGTTCGAGGCCACCCTGAGACTCCATAGTGAATTCCAGGTCAGCCTGGGCTAGAGTGAGACCCTACCTCAAAAAACAAAACAAACAAAAAAAGAATGTGTGGGAAGAATGGTAAGAAAGAATTATACTCTGGTTGTCATTGTCACCAGCCGTGTTACCTCCTGCTTCCTGCTACGTGTCTTTGTGGGCGACTGTAAAGCTGTCCTCTGAATTTGTGGCTGAGTTGGTTTGGGCTCACATTAGGCAGGACCCTGTAAGGTACCATCCCCACCATTAGATGGTGCCCGCGCCCAAGATTTCACTTCCATTCTTTCCGAGTCAGGGGAGGCAGCAGAATGCAGTTATTTGGGACGCACCTGATTTTGTGTCACCAGCTTTTACCAAGGTCATTGTGTTGACATGTTTTTAAAAATTTAAAGTGTGCTCAAAAGAAATGATCACATGCTCTGAGGCAAAAGTTGTGTTTAAATTTTTAATTGTTTTTTTGTTGATCAGTTTTAATGATTATGGTTGCCACTGAGTTTTACAAATACATAAGCTTCAAATTAGCACTTAATTTTTTTTTTTTTTTTTTCTGAGCCAGGCATGGTGGCGCATGCCTTTAATCCCAGTATTTGGGAGGCAGAGGTAGAAGGATCACTGTGAGTTTGAGGCCAGCCTAGGACTACAGAGTGAATTCCAGGTCAGCCTAGTGAGACCCTACTTTGAAAAAAAGAAAAAAGAAAAAAAATAAAAAGAAAGGGGAAAAAAACAACACCATTTTTTTAGTAGAAAAAAGCTTTTTAATTGTGCATTTTGTTTTATTAAAACCATCACGAACATGATATAAGAAATGAATATGAAACCAGGCGTGGTGGCGCATGCCTTCAATCCTGCACTCGGGAGGCAGAGGTAGGAGGATCACCGAGAGTTTGAGGCCACCCTGAGACTCCATAGTGAAACTCTAGGCAGGCTAGAGTGAGATTTTACCTCAAAACAAAAAGAAAGAAAAAGAAAAAAGAAAAGAAATGAAATGAAATGAATATGAGCTTTTGTCTCCTCTTTCTCCTCCTTTTCTTTCTTTCTTTCTTTTTTTTTTTTTTTTGTGGATACAGGGTGGTTGGGTTTTACTGCAAAATTGTCACCTGGGCCTAGAATTCATGGAAGAATTGCTGGAGACACTGATAACCACCGAAGCCAGCGCGGATTCTTTCCGGGTGTGGATAACCACCGAGCCCCACGATCGCTTTCCAATCACGTTACTTCAGGTTGGCTGCTGCCACGATTGATCCCATCAATGGCATGACTGACATTATTGAAAAGTGGGGGGACACAGCAGGCTTTTTGACCCTGTAAAGTCTGGCCTGCAAAAACCTTACAATTGTCAAAAATTAGACCGTAATTATCAAAGTTTCATAACAAATATTTCCACCAGTGAGCGCCCAGCCTCGGTATGAATTTATTGGGTTTGAGCTCTGGCCAGTGTAATTAGCTTTTACACTGCTGAGTTTCAGCCACATTTTATGTTCTACGAGCATATTGTTGCTGGCATCATAATTTCCTTTATTTTTATTTTATTTATTTATTTATTTATTTATTTATTTTTTATTCATTTATTTGAGAGCGACAGACACAGACAGAAGACAGATAGAGGGAGAGAGAGAGAATGGGTGCGCCAGGGCTTCCAGCCTCTGCAAACGAACTCCAGACGCGTGCGCCCCCCTGTGCATCTGGCTAACGTGGGACCTGGGGAACCGAGCCTCGAACCGGGGTCCTTAGGCTTCACAGGCGAGCGCTTAACCGCTAGGCCATCTCTCCAGCCCCATAATTTCCTTTTTATCCTTTTATAGCAATTTATAAAAACAACATAACTGTTTTCTTTTTATGACAGACTTCTCTCAAATTCACCAATGAGCCGCCCCAAGGTGTTCGTGCAGGCCTGAAAAGAACGTTTGCAGGAATTAACCAAGACCTCCTGGACGTCAGTAACTTGCCCATGTGGAAGCCAATGCTTTACACTGTGGCGTTTTTACACTCCACTGTGCAGGTAACCCAGAAAACGCTTTCCATATCTAGGGGTGGGGGGCCCCAGAGGCAGGAGCTCCTGTGAGGACGGAAACTGGCACCTTTGTGTCCTCCTGACCCTGTTTCTTTGTCCTTCTGGACTTCATGGGCTTTCCCACCATTCGAATGAAAGATTTCAGAACATGCAGGCCATACTTCAGTGACTGCTGACTCTCCCAGGTCGCAGCGTCACTGGGGAATATTCAGAGTGTGTTTTTCGTCACCGTGAGAAACAATTTAAAGATTTATTTTGGGGCTGGAGAGATGGCTTAGTGGTTTTAAGGCATTTGCCTATGAAACCTAGGGCCTGGGCTCAATTCCTCAGTACCCACATAAACCAGATGCACAAGGTGGCACATACTTCTGGAGCTCATATGCAATGGCAAGAGGCCCTGGTGTGCCCAATCTCTCTTCCTGCCTCTATCTACCTCTTTCTCTTTCCCTCTCTCTTAAATAAATAAATAAATAAAATACTTTAAAAAAGGATTTACTTTGACTCACAGTTTCAGATGTCAGTCAGCTGGTTCCATTGCTTTCACCCTTAGGCCAGGCAGAGACATCATGGTGGCGTGAGCAAGGGACAGAAGTTGCTCACCTCATAGTGGCCAGGAAGCTCCCAGAGACAAGATAACTTTCAACAGCCCTCCCTCTGGGATGTACTTCCAGTAACACCGTCCCACCACCAAAAATAACACTGCCACCTGGGGCCCAAGCCCTCAACATGTGAGCCTGGTGAGGGAGTTTTCATATTCAAACCGTTACACAGAGATCAAGAAATATTTGTAGAATGAACAAATAGAGTTTTAATAGGCGAAGCTTGGTCTTCAAAGTACTCATGCTGGTCAAGAACTTTATTTTATTTATTTATTTTTATTTTTTTGTTTTTTGAGGTAGGGTCTCACTCTAGCCCAGGCTGACCTGGAATTCACTCTGTAGACTCAGGGTGGCCTCGAGCTCACAGTGATCCTCCTACCTCTGCTTCCCGAGTGCTGGGATTAAAGGCATGCGCCACCATGCCTGGCTTTGGTCAAGAATTTTATACATACTCTCTCCTATGATAGCAACTGCCACTTTTCAAGATAAGGGTATCACCAACTTAAAAATAAGGCCACTGACTCTCAGGGAGATGAACTGCGTGTCGCGAACAGCAGATCTGGGACTCCCTGGCACTGATGGACGTATGCTCTGCCCTCATTTTAGTACAGTGGTAACCGTGCCGGCGCCGAGAGGCTCCCTGCCCCTCTCAAGTTGGTGGCTGACTGTTTTCACACACTAATTACTTAGGTAGTGATTTCATAATTTTATGGTTTCCAAGAACCTTATCTGTGTGATTTTTAACAGTATGCTATTGTTTTGCATTTGAATTTTATATATAGCCCTATGTTGGAAAATTGAATATTTTTTTTTTTGAGGCAAGACCGACAGACTGCCTTTGTGTGTGTGTGTGTGTGTGTGTGAGAGAGAGAGAGAGAGAGAGAGAGAATTGGCACACCAGGGCCTTCAGCCACTACAATCAAACTCCGGACACACGCGCCCCCTTGAGTACATATGCGACCTTGTGTGCCTGTGTCACTGTGTGTCTGGCTTACGTGGGACCTAGAGAGTTGAACATGAGTCCTTAGGCTTTGTAGGCAAGTGTAACTGATAAGCCATCTCTCCAGCCCTTAGGATTTTTTTTTTTTTTTTTTTTTTGAGTAGAGTCTTGCTTTGGCCCAGGATAACCTGGAATTCACTACGTAGTCTCAGGGTGGCCTTGAACTCACAGTAATCCTCCTACCTCTGCCTCCCAAGTGCTGGTATTAAAGGCGTGCGCCACTGCGCCCAGTGAAAGCTGCCTACTTTTCACACGGGTAGGTTCACTCCTTGGCCGCAGAGTGATGGAAGGGCCCCTTTCTACATGCCTCCTTTCCCACAGCTAGGGGGAAGGATAAAGGGAACCCATGGCTACGTCCCCTGTGCCCAGATGTCATCATCTCAGCTCTGCTCATGGGGAGCGCACAGTTCCCCGTGTGTCTCCCGAGGACACGTAAAATCCGTGCTTACAATTGCTACGCATGCCTATGCCCTGGCCCACCAACTCCAGCACCTCACTGCCACCCGAGAAAGCTGCGGGATGAGCTCACGTCACCAGACGTGCCTTGTGGGTGGTTCTGTTTTGCTAAGTCCCACTGGGGCCTTTGGATTGTAAATCACAACTTCCAGGTCCCCGAGAGACCCGTTTCATGCACCCTTATCTGAGGGTTGTTTGTGGCGCTAGACCTTATCACGCTGCAGCACAAATACTGCTCCGGCTGGTATCCGAGTCCCCTTTCACAGACACTGTGTTTTATGACTTTGTCCCCGGCAACGATGACTCAACTCTTCCACCCCGCTTGCCCTGAAGAGCTGCTGGGGACTGTTTCCCATATGACCAATGCCAAACTGTTAATGCATGCATGTAGGTGTATATATGTGTGTGTGTGTGTAGTGTTTTTCATATGACCAATGGCAAACTATGTTTTATATATGTGTTTATGTATGTGTGTGTGTGTGTGTGTGTGTGTGTGCTAGAGTGAGTGTGTGTGTATGTGGAAGGCCAGAGGACAACCTCCGCATCACTCTCAGAAGCTGTGTGTGCTGTTTTGTTTTGGGGGACGGGGGTCTGTCGTTGGCCTGGAGTTCACCATAAGGCTAGTGACTTTCAGGGAGCTTTCTGTCTCCACTTCCCCAGCACTGGGATTATAGCCACTTGCCACTATGCCTGGAATTTTTACATGAGTTCTTCTGGGGAGAAAACACAAGATTCTTATACTTGCAAAGCAAGCTCTCCCTAACACAGAGCCTGTTATTTATTTGAGAGAGAGGAAGAGAGAGAGAGAATGGGCACACTAGGTCTCTAGCCACTGCAAATGAACTCCAGAAGCATGTGCCACCTTGTGCATCTGGCTTATGTGGGTAGGGGGGAATCAGAATTGAACCTGGGTCCTTAAGCTTCATGGGCAAGCACCTTAACCACTAAGCCTTTTCTCCAGAGGCTGCTTTTTTGTTTTGTTTTGTTTTTCGAGGTAGGGTCTCTTTCTGGTCCAGGCTGGCCTGGAATTCACTATCGAACTCATGGCAATCCTCCTACCACTGCCTCCCTAGTGCTGGGATTAAAGGCATGCGCCACTATGCCTGGCTATTTTATTTATGTATGTGAGAGAGAGACAAAGAAGGAGGCAGAGATAGATAGAGATAGAGAGAGACAGAGAGAATGGGCATGCCAGGGCCTCTAGTCATTATAAATGAACTCAGTTGCATGCACTACCTTGTGCATCTGGCTTATGTCGGTTCTGGGGACTTGAACCTGGGTCCTTAGGCTTTGAAGGCAGGTGCCTTAACCACTAAGCAATCTCCCCAGCCCAGAACCTGTGTGTTTAGTGGCCATTATGTGGGCAGTGAACAGAAGAACCAAAAGCCCATGGTCTAGTCAAGAGGCAAAAAATATGCTTGCCGTAGCAAGATACATGTTGAGGTTAAAACAGAGGGAAAAAAAAAATATCCATCGCTAGTGCTGGGAAACAAATAGTGGGGTATTTTTATCAAAAACAAAACAAAAAAAAACAGGTTGGGCTGGAGAGGTTTGCCTGTGAAACCTAAGGACTCAGGTTCGATTCCCTAGTACTCCTGTAAGCCAGATGCACATGGTGGTACACGTGTCTGGCGTTCGTTTGCAGTGGCTAGAGGCCCTGGTATGCCCATTCTCTCTCTCTCTCCCTCTTGTAAATAGATAAATAATGTTTTTTAAAGGCTGAAGGCTTGGGAGATGGCTTGGAGGATAACTTGCTTGTGTTTGGACATTTGGCATTTGGCAGCCCCTCCCTGGACGTTGCAGTCTCCTCTCGTGCATGACCCACAAGAGGGCATTCTCTGTGGCCTCGGTGATCTTATTCGCTCTCTCTCCTCTCACTTTTTCTGCCGTTTCCTGAGAACTCAAACACAGCATCATATTCTGGGGTTCAGAGCAAGTGTGTCTTTACTACTGTTGCAGTCCGGTTCACTTTGCTGGTAGAAATCACCCAACCAAGAGCAGCTTGTGGGAAAAGAGGTTTATTTTGGCTTACAGACTCGAGGGGAAGCTCCATGATGGCAGGGAAAGCAATGGCATGAGCAGAGGGTGGACATCACCCCCTGGTCAACATAAGGTGAACAATAGCAACGGGAGAGTGTGCCAAACACTGGCAAGGGGACACTTGCTATAACACCCATAAGCCCGCCCCCAACACTACACTGCCTCCAGGAGGCGTTTATTCCCAAATCTCCGTCAGCTGGGAACCTAGCATTCCGAACACCTAAATTTATGGGGACACCTGAATCAAACCACCACAAATTACCCTTAGGGATTTTATTTAAAAGCACATTTTCCTCCACAGTTTTGAGACTGAAACCCACTGGTTACATGTCTAGTCTCTCAACACACCCTTCAGAAAGGTCAGAAGCCTGTCTTAGGATTTATTTTTCCCCATTGGCAGCCAACAATACTGCTTTTGAGCAATGTGTCTTCAGCAGAGGGTCTCAGCCAGAGCCCTGGCCCCTGACCAGGCCACTCAAGTCAGACTCTTGGGAGAGTGGAAGTTAAGACTGAGGATGGGAGACACTCAGTGTTTTTAGGAATGTCCTGTGCAATTCTAAGTGAAGAAGCATTGAGAAAACAGGCTGGAGAGATGGCTTAGCGGTTAAGGCACTTGTCTGTAGAGCCCAAGGACCTAGGTTTGACTCCCCAGAACCCACATAATCCAGATATACATGTGGCCCATGTGTCTGGAGTTCATTTGCACTGGCTAGACTTTCTCCCCATCACTCTAGTTCACCCATTTTGTGTCCACTTGAGATGTGTGTGTGAGCGTGTGTCATGTGTGTGTGTGTAAGTGTGAGCGCAGGTGCACACATGCCGCTGTGCCTGTGTGAAGGACAGAGGACAACTTCAGGGGGGGTGCCTGTCCTCCCCTTCCTCCTTGCCTGAGGCGGGGTCTCTTGTTCACCACTGTGTTTGCAGGCTGGCCGGCTTCCATGATTCCAGGATTGTGGCCGTTTGACTGTTCCCCCAATAGACCCAGGTGTTTTCATTAAAACGCTTGTAACTTTGGATTCCCAGCTGCCTGGCTGGAAGAGGTGTCACTGTGGGTGGATTTGGTTTCTAGCCTGAGGTATGCATGGTGAGCTCTGGGGGGCCTGGCTCCTGGCTGGTCGTTCTCTCTCTCTGTCTGTGTGGATTTATGAATGGGAGCCAACTTCTCCTGACACTGATGGAGCGTGCCCTGGATCTGCATGCCTGAAATAAATGCCACTCCTCCCATAAACGGTGTGTGCTTCAGAGGGTCTTCCCAGCTGCGTGGAGCTGACAATGACAAGGAAATTCTCCTGGCTCTGCCTCCTGTGTGTTGCTGGGATTATAGGTGTTTGAGCTGTAGTGTCTGGCTTCTTTGTGGATTTGGGGATGTCAGGGATTCTCACAATTACTGAGCCACCACCCACTCCTCTCCATATTTAGGACTTCTCTGATGGCTTAGCCACAGTTTAGTTTCTAGTGTTGTCTGCTGGTCCTTTTGCTGCTGGCTCAGAATAGGAAACCCCTAAAGAATTCTGGATTTACAATCTCTAGGGACCTGCAACCGTAGCTGCAAATGTGGAAATTTTTATCATGGCTCTTAAAATAATTTAAATATTAAATAAAAACGGCCATATCACCAGGGCTCAGGAAATGCCACTATTAAAGTGTCTTCATTCTGAGAAATGTCTAACTCCTCTTCATTTTATTCTCTTCCCTCTCAAGGTATGGTCTCGACAGACACCCCCTTTTCAAGCTTAACAGCGCATGTGAAGCCCCTGACTGGGGGGAGGGAGGAGCATAATTATAAGATCTTAGTTTAAATGTTTTCAGATAACTATAATGACATGATACAAGTTGATCTCTCACTCTGTCACTGATTGTGGTTCCTTATGGCTCTGATAGTTTTTGTCAATAAATTTTCCCCTGAATGTTGCTTTTCTGTTGTCTGGGAGGGACTGTATGTTTTCATTTTTATCTTAGTACACATTATTAGGATTTGATAACTGACTCAACTCTTGTTTTGAGAGTGCAGGGAAGAGATTCCGCACTCAGCTAGAGCCTTATAAAGGCAGAACTCAGCCTGTGCATCATTCAAATGATGGTGTCATTCAACAACTCCTTAGTGGTACTGGAGGGACTTTTCCATAATTCATCAATTGTTCTGCGTCTTTCCCTGGAAACAGAAAGAAGTTACTGGGTTGGTCAAATTCAATAAGGAGGATAATGTCCCTCCTAAAATCACTACACTGTGTCTTAAAAATGTACAGTAAAGCTCTTTGATTGGATGGAACTTTTAAAAAAATATTTTATTTTTATTTATTTATTTGACAGAGAAAAAGGGAGGGGGAGAGAGAAAGAGAGAGAGAGAATGGGCACGCCAGGGCCTCCAGCTACTGCAAATGAACTCCAGACATGTGTGCCCCCTTGTGCATCTGGCTAACGTGGGTCCTGGGGAATCGAACCTGGATCCTTTGGCTTTGCAGGCAAATGCCTTAACCACTAAGCCACCCCTCCAGCCCTGGATGGGACTTTTTTGGTATGTGCGTATGTGTGCTCATATGTATGCGCAGGTAGTCCTGCACATGTATGTGGAGGCTAGAGGTCAACATCAAGTGTCTTCCTCAATTGCTCTCCGCCTTATTTATTTATTTACTTTACTTTAGACTTTCAAGGTAGGGTCTCGCTCTAGCCCAGGCTGACCTGAGATTCACTGTGTAGTCTCAGGGTGGCCTCGAACTCACGGTGATCCTCCTACCTCTGCCTCCCGAGTGCTGGGATTAAAGGCGTGCACCACCATACCCAACCCTCTCCATCTTGTTTAAAAAATATTTTTACTTATTTATTTGTGTCAAAATTGAGAGAGAGGATGGGCATGCCAGGGCCTCTTGCTGCTGCAAACCAACTCCAGGTGCATGTGCTGCTTAGTACATCTGGCTTTATGTAGGTACTTGGGAATCAAACCAGGCAGGCTTTGCGAGCAAGCACCTTTCACTGCTGAGCCATCTCCCAAGCCCCACTTTACTTTTTGGGATGGGGTCTCCCACTGAATCCAGAGACCACCAATTCAGGTGTACTAGCCAGCTTGTCCTCAGGACCCACTTGTCGCTGCACTGGGATCATATGCATGTGCCCCTGCGCTTGGCACTTACTTGGGCACTGGGGATGCAAACTCAAGTTCCCATAGTTGTGCAGCCAATGTTTCACTGACTGAGCCATCAACCCGGCCCCTGGGTGGCGCTTTCCTATTCAGATCTGTCTACACCCCGTCCCGGAGCAGGTGACCCTCAAGTGTCTGCTGCTCCCCCAAGCTCGCCCCTATTGCAGCAGAATCCCGAACCTGCAGCCCACCTCTGGACGGAGACCACCCTGTCTGGAGACCTCTCCTGGGCCTCGGAGTCTCCCCGCCTCCCCCCGAGGGACAGCCTTGGTTTCCGTGTGAGCCCAAAGCCACGGCTGGATGTCTCTTTCCAGTTTATCATTCTGTTAAATTTTGACAGCTAATTACAGTCATTAGCACAACACTGTTCTTTTCTTGTTTCAAAGTCATACTTTCTTGGCTAGATTAAAACTTCTTGAAAACACATGCATTTTAATGGTTTTTTTTTTTTTTTTTCAGTGAGGTAGGGTTTCACTCTAGCTCAGGCTGACCTGGAATTTACTCTGTAGTCTCAGGGTGGCCTTGAACTCACAGCCATTCCCCTATCTCTGCCACCCGAGTGCTGGGATTAAAGGCGTGTGCCACCACGCCCGGCTTTGATTCAGCATTTTCAAGAAGTATAGCAAAATCCTTAGCTCCTCAGCCTCCAGTTGAGCTCTTAGATCTCAGTGGCTTGAGAGCTCAGAGTTCCTTTCTTTTTTTACATATATGTATGCGTGTCTGCATGCACACATGTGTGCATGGCACATGCATGTCTTGGCACATGTGTGGAGGTCTGAGGACAACCTTGCTGTTTGTTCTCCCCCCACCCCATTCTTTAAGTCAGAGTCTCTGGTTTTGGCACTGCATGTGCCAGTCTAGCTGGCTCATGGGCTTCCAGGTTCTCTCCTCCACCTCCCATTGTGGAAGGCACATTGGGGTTACAGACACATGCACCACTTGGTGTCAGGCTTTATGTGGGGTGCTGGGGATTTGAACTCAGGCCAGCAGGCTTGCAAGCAAGTGCTTTTGTCATTGAGCCATCTCTGCAAGTCTTAGATAACTCAGAGTTGCTCTTTTTTTTCCCCTTTATTGTTACAGGGGGTGAGTACACACACACACACACACACACACACACAGTAAATGACTTTGTTTGACTGTAAATAACTTTGTTTGAGGATCACTGTGAGTTCAAAGACACCCTGAGACTACATTGTGAATTCTGGGTCAGAAGAAAAGCATCTACCAAGATCTTGTCTTCCTGTTTTTCCAAGATGATCTCAATAGTCTATGACTTCAGTGAACCAACTTAAAAAGGGAATGCTTTAAATGAAAGTTGTTAGGAAGTGACATAAATGTGAAGCAAATTTCAGCATTGGGGCAATTTTCAAAGATCACATTTTAAGGAGCAACTGAACCGTAGTTGCTCCTTGCATGTAAATGCAAGTGTTTCTGTGGCGCCAGATCAAGCCGTGCCAGTAATTGCAAAGAAAGAATTATTCCTCATTCAGTCCTCCCTCTGTCTAACTGAACCTTAAATTAAAAAAATATTCAGTCAAACACAGAGGTAGAGCCCACTGTAGATTTGGATTTTCTTTTGCAAACATGGAAAAACACTCCCCATTACCCTAAATGATTTGTATTCTTTGTTTTGAAGCCCTCAGGATGGAAGCAGTCCCGGGGCTAGGGGGTTAGCTGATCACGTTTGCCTGTGGGGTCTCACGCCAGTGTGGTGCAATCACCTGTCACCTCATCACTTGATATCCCTGAGGCTCAATGGCCAGCTAGCCAAATTGGTGAGCTCTACGTTCAGTGAGATATCCTCTCTCAAAGAATAATGTAGAGAGGGACCAAGGGAGTCCCTGACTTCAACCTCTGGTCTACACATAATGTACACACATATATGAACACACACACACACACACACACACACACACACACACCACACGCACACCACATATGCAACACTAATTTCAGGGCTGGAGAGATGGCTCAGCAGTTAATGCACTCGCCTGTGAAGCCTAAGGACCCAGGTTCTATGGTTCTGTTCTCCAGTGCCCATGTAAACCCAGGTGCACAAGGTGACACATGCGTCTGGAGTCCATTTGCAGTGATTAGAGGCCCTGGTATTCCCATTCTCTCTCTTCCTCTCCTTATCTCTCTCTTACCAATAAAAATAAATAAATATAATATTTAAAAAATAATTTCAGAACTGTAGATCCATTTTTGACAACCCAGAAGTAGTAAGGAGAGCTCCTCTTGTTCTGAGAGTACCTGGCCAGTGTGAATTTGAGCCACCGTGAGTCTGGTTACAGGATAGAATATTTCAACATGAGGCATCAAGATAAACAAAGCCAGCTGAGGCTGGGGACCACCAAGAAAAGCAGACAGCTGGGCGTGGTGACGCATGCCTTTAATCCCAGCAGGAGGCTGAGGTAGGAGGATGGCTGTGAATTTGAAGCCAGCCTGAGATACATAGTGAATTCCAAGTCAGCCCTGCCTTGAAAACCAAACCAGACCATAACACAACAAACCGAAAAAAAGACAGAAAGACACACAATGTCTCCTCCATCAATATTGTCATTGTGTTTCTTTGTCACCTCTATGCACGAGGAGCAAGATGGTGCTTTGAAACTCTAGAGTTGGCAAGCCTTCCTAGGGTAAACTGAAGAAAGAAATCCCCAAACCCTCAGCCCAGATCCCTGGGAGGCATTTGGTTGTCCACCCTTGATCAAACTTGCTAAGGAATGGGGGGTGGGTGGGGTGCAAGAGTCACCCTGTGCACATCTCTTAATGCCTGGCAAGCAAAATGCAGATCAAGAAGTAATGGTAACATTTTCTATTCTTAAGAGGGTTTCTTAATCTTTTTGTTCTTGTTGTTTCTGGCCCTTAGCTTTATTTCTCAGGGTCAGAACATCTGGACCTAAATTAATGTTAATGGTTTTGTTAATATTTTAAAAGCATACCCTGATATTCAGTAATTAAAACCCTGTGGCTTTCAGAATTTCTTCTCTGACTTTCATGGAAGCTAAAATTCATTTAGAGTCATTTAGATGGTGAGATTATTCGTTGTGTGTGTGGCATGGAGCAGTGCAGTAAGAAGGGGGGAATGGCATGATGTGCCCATGCGTGTGTTCACATGTGTGCGTGAGGGAACGTGAAAGAGAGAAAGAAAAATTAGTCCATAGTCAGGGAAGCAGGATTCTTGTCTCAATTGCCACATTGACAGGATTTAGAACCACTGTAGTGCTTTGAATGCAGAAATGCTCCTTGTGGCTCATGCGTTTGAATACTTCATCCCCAGATGGAAGATTGTGGAAGGTTTTGGAGGCAGGGTCTTGCTGGAGGAAGCATGTCACTGGGGCCAGGCCTGAGAGGATGCAGTCTAGCCCAAGTGGCTCTTGCTCCTTCTCGCTAATGTGAAGATGTGATGCTGGCTGTCTGCCCCTGCCATGCTTAACCCACCATGATGCAATTTCTCCCTGAAACAGGAAGCTGAAAATAAACCCTTTTCCTTGTGCTTCTGGTTGGGTATGTTGTCCCGGAGATACGAGAGCAACTCATATAGTCCCTGTTCTGGCTAGATTAGATTAATTGAGGTGGGAAGGCCTGCCTTGAATGCTTAAATGCGGGTATCACTCTCCCATGGGCTGGGGTCCCGGGCTGACGAACAAGAAGAAAGCGAGCTGAGCACCAGCATTCATTTCTCTGCTTCCTGACTGTGGACGCGATGTGACCAGCTGCGCCTTCCTCCTCCTGCCATAGCTTCCCATGACAAGAAGGGCTGTATCTCCTAAAACCATGAGCTAGAATAACCCCCCTTCCTTCCTTAAGTTTCTTCTGTTAAGGATTATACCACTGCAACAAGAAAGGTACCTGTCTGTGAGTTGTTCTCACCCTTAACACTAAGCCTGGCGGCATGGGAGGAGGGGGGGTGTCAGGGGACTCAGGGAACCTTCCTTAGAGACTGATATGTGCCAGGCAGGGACAGCTGATGTCATGGAGGCTTATGGATGTCTCTGTGTGGGTTTCTGGGTGCACAGGGTCTTGGGTTATCAGTGTTACCACTTCGATGCCTTTCAGAATGATCTCCAGGATCTCAAAACCCACTGGGGCCAATTGAGCCGAGTCTAATCTGGTTATTCACGGGCACTTTGGCAATTCTGAACTGTTTCATATATGTGTCTTTTAGATCATGCTCAGTTAAGTACAGAGGATGAAATGAAGGGAGTGTGAAAGTTCTAAGACTGATGTGTCACGTGTAAAACAGAAATGCTTAGTGTTCAAAACCCGAGGTGACAAAATTGTAGGGCAGATCTATCAGGGCGTCCCGATGCTCATGAATGCTTGAGGTCTTCCACTCGAGAAACTCAAACGCTGTGTTCAAGAGTCTCGCAGAATCACCATCCAACGACTATTGCCTGAGAACCTTTGGAAATGTTCTGAGCTGTCTGCAGACACCTCTACTTTAAAAGACATTTTTACTTATGTATTTGTCAGAGAAGAAGAAAACAGAGAGTCAAAGAGACAGGGCACACCAGGGCCATTTTGCTGCCATAAACAAACTTCAGATGCATGTGCCAATTTGTGCATCTGCCTTTACCTGGGCACCGGGGAGTCAAACCCAGGCTGGTAGGCTTTGCAAGCAAGTGCATTGACTACTGAGCCATCTCCCCAGCCCAGTGACCTATCTAAATGTCATTTGCTTATCATTTGTTGGAGACAGGGTCTCATGTAGCCTGGGCTGGCCTAGAACTTCCTGTGTAGCTGAGGTTGGCCTTGATCTTCCTCATCCTCTCCTCCACTTCTCAAGTGCTAAGATTACAAATGTGCACTACTACATGTGGCTGGTTAGATTTGTGTTTTAAACCCAAGAACTCTAATGTGACAAATATTTGGAGATTTATTTTTGTAAGCCATGCATTTTGGCTATAGAGTTGTGAAATAATATTTCAAGTAGTTAATGCTTAATATATCCAAATCAGTACATACTCTTTCATTTCTTTCCTTTCCTTTCTTTTCCTTCCCTTTCCTTTCCTTTCTCTCTCTTTCTTGTTTTCTTTTTGAGACAGGAACTTTCTATAGAGGGACCATTGCTGATTTTGAACCCACAGTCTTCCTGCCTCAACCTCCCAAGTGCTGGCATTCCAGGCTTGCACCACCATACCCAGCCTCATACTTTTAAAACACTACGAACTTAATTTGATAATATGGCTTTAATTTTATTATACCTTATTTTTTATTTTATTGATAGTTTTCTACAGGTATATTGTATATACATCATATCTACCCCTCTGCATTGCTTTCTCTTGTTCCTCTCCCACTCGTGCTGAAATCCTTTTTCCCAATTTTATGCCTTATTTTAGTAACACTAAAGGAATTGGTAGGGCCCATAACTTAGTGACACATTTGCCTAGTGCAACAGACAGCTTCAGGTTCGCTGAGATGACCTTCCAGACCAGGTACAGTGATGGAGGAGGAGATATTTATTGAATCAGATGCAGGGGAAGTTCCATAATGGCAGAAGAAGCTGGCCTGCTTTCACAGGACCAAACACAAAGAGAAAAACCAGAAACCAGAAGCCACACAGCACAGCACACTTCAGGAACTCCAGCTAGGCACACTTTGCATATCCTTAGATTGGAATCTCAAACCCACCACCACACCTTAAGATCTGCCCAGTGACAATGCTTCCAGCCAGGTGGCTGCAAATGCAAACTACAAACTGATAAAACACTGACTATATTGGGAGCCATCTATTCAAACTACCACACCTAGCATGTCCCATGTCCTAAGGATTCTAGGTTTGATCCCCCATCACAACAGACAAACAGACAAACGACTGACTACCTATCATGTTAAAATCCCACTTGAGGGCAGGAGAGGTGGTTCAGTGGTAAAAAGCACTTACTTGCAAAGCCTGATGGCCTGGGTTCAGTTTCCCCAGTACCCATGTAAAGCCCGATGCACAAAGTGGCACCTGCATCTGAAGTTTGTTTGCAGCAGCAGGAGGTCCAGGTGCATCCATACTCACTCTCTGCCTATGACTGTCCATCTCTTTCTCTGTTGAATAAATACTTTGCTTTGATTTTGTTTTTAAGGAGCGGCGCAAGTTTGGTCCCTTGGGATGGAATATTCCCTATGAGTTCAACTCTGCTGACTTCTCAGCCAGTGTTCAGTTCATTCAGAACCACCTTGATGAATGTGACATTAAAAAGGTGAGTGGAGGGCTGGGGAGATGGCTCAGTGGTTGGGGCACTTACTTGCAAAGCCTAATGACCAGTGGCTATCAACACATAAGGCAGTTCTTTTTAACCTTAAGTGTCCCCCTGTTACCTTTGTACTGTAGTGCTAAAAATTAAAACCAGGGGGCTGTAGAGATGGCTCAGTGGTTAAAATGCTTGCCCACAAAGCCTAAGGACCTGAGTTTGGTTCCCCAGTACCCATGTAAAGCCAGATGCACTAAGTGGCACATGCACCTGGAGTTCATTTGTAGTGGCAGGAAGCCCTGGCACACCTATACTTAGTCTATGGCCTTTTTTTTTTTTTTTTCTCTTTCTCTCTCTCAAGTAAATAAATAGATAAAATTAAGAAAGATTGAACCCAGGGCTTTTTGGATCCTAGGCAAGTGCTCTGCCCCTAAGCTACACCCGTAAACATTAGTTCCTTCTGAACTGTGAAGCTGCAACATGCAAGCAGTATTCTTGTTATTTATTTATAGGCTCTGGTGGGGATTGAGCCTGGGGCTTTGCACATGCCAGGCAAATGCTCTGCCACTCAGCGACACCCAGCCCTGACAACGACTTGTAATAATGGTCACTAATCCTCACCATGTGACGCTTGCTAGTTTTCAGCTCGTGGGTGGGAGGACACCATTGTGGTTTTTTGTCATCACAGCCTACACGTTTGACACCCGAGGCACCACCAGGAAGCCCGGAGACAGGGACACTTCCTCAAGGTCACCGGGCTGACGGTGCAGGCCCAGTTGTCGTTTCACTCCTAGGTTTCAGAGGGTTGGGGGTCTGATTGTGTTCCGTGACCTCAGGCGAACGAGTGACCCCCCAGAGCCTGTTTCCTCATCGGCACTGTGGTCGTGGGGGGTCACGTGAGTCAACATTTATCCAAACACTGCATAATAAGGGAATTAAAGACCATGTACCTTGTCCATCCCTCTCTTCCTTCCCACAGTAGGCCTTCAAGATAATAATGGTAGACACTGCGGTCCCAGTATGGTGATGGTAAGCCATGAAAAGTGTTTGCCTAGGCAGGAGGGAACTCTAAAACCATCATTTTCCCCCTGAAATGACAAAGTGATTTTAAATTAAGACTGTGGCACTTGGATGAAAAATGATATCGTATGGGTTCATATTCTGCTGTTATTTATCATGTCGGTATTTCCAAATATACCTTGAAATAGTGGCTTTTAAAGGCAACCCAGCTGAAATAACGAAAATTTCACCAAGCAAAAGTAAACAAGAATCAAACAACTATACTTTTCCTTCTATTTCAAATCTATTGAGGGTTTTTTTTTAAATTAAAAAAAAACCACATTAATAGCTGAAATGCGAGTGTTAAGATTGTTATGAAATTAATGAAGACTTTGATTGTGGTTTTAGCTCACAGGATAAGACAGCGAAGGATTGCATTGTAGGAAAGTCTCATGCATTTCTATTTGTTCCCTTACTGATTCCGGGAAATATATTGCCAGAAAAGCACATTAAGGCGTTGATTACTTCACTTTCTTTACCAAACACCACTCTCTCCCCCCCACCCCGCCCCGTAACAGCTTGGCATAACTGTGACGAATGTTACAGGTGATTACCACCGCAGAGTGAAAAATACCCTTTTCTGTTTTACATATCTATGGGCAACTTATCCACTGGTGTTTCATATTGTAGATTTTTCCTTTGGTGAACAAACTGTTGTAGGCCCAGCCGGGTAATAGCGAGAGCCATTCATGTAAGATAATGACCAATTTTAAACACAGTCCAGCTGGTACTCCTTGTCTCAGACATTTCCTGTAGAGAAAGGCCCCCCAAAATTATTATTCACACTGACAGTGAATAACCTTTTTTTAAAAATATTTTTAATACAGGGTGTCTCGTGGAGTACCGTTCGGTACATGATTGGAGAAGTACAATACGGAGGCAGAGTGACAGATGATTTTGATAAACGTCTCCTCAATTGCTTTGCTAGAGTAAGTCCGTTTGGGGGGCGGGGAAGGATGGAAGTACATTTGAGCACATTTTCTTTCTAAATAATTATATGAGTTGTTTTTTTTTTTTGTAACAAGTATGCCAAACTTAAGGAAGGAAGAGAATAAGACAGAGCTTCTTACAAAAGAATTAGCCAAAGGCTGGAGAGATGGCTTAGAGGTTAAGGCACTTGCCTGCAAAGCCAAAGGACCCAAGTTCAATTTTCCAGGACCCACATAAAGCCAGATGCACAGGGTAGCGCATGCGTCTGGAGTTTGTTTCTAGTGGCTGGAGACCCTAGTGCACCCATTCTCATTCTCTCTCTCTCTTTCTTTCTCATTCTCTCTCTCTCTTTTAAATAAATAAGTAAATAAATAAACAAATTTAATTAGCCAAGAAGCCCCCTCCCCCACCATAGTGCCCTCCTCCCCAACCACAGACTAGCTGGCACTTTTCAGAGATCTTGGAACCCCACCCTGCACAATCGCACATGCCCAGGTCTCCTCATGGCTCCTTCTCGGTCACCGTGGCATGGTGCCCGGTGTGTGAGGAAAATGATGGTGGGGTCCTTTCTCTTTCTCTTCCTCTGTGTGTAGAACCTAGCACAACTTCAAGCTCTCAAATAAGTGTTGGGGAATGGGTCCTATATTGAGTTTTCTTGTTTTTTCTGTTGGGAAGGATAATTGAAAATTGATGAAGTGTTCTTTTTTTTCCTCCCTGTACTCAATAAAACCTACACAGAACACGTTGATAAACATTTTCTAGAGATTATTGCTCCTGAGCAATTATGGCTTTCACATTGAGAATGAATAACATAAATTCACACCCGCCAGATCCAAACTCTTCTTCAATCTTCTGATGTGTTAAAGAAGCAATGTGGGGCTGGAGAGATGGCTTAGCGGTTAAGCGCTTGCCTGTGAAGCCTAAGGACCCCGGTTTGAGGCTCAATTCCCCAGGACCCACATTAGCCAGATGCACAAGGGGGTACATGTGTCTGGAGTTCATTTGCAGTGGCTGGAGGCCCTGGCACACCCATTCTCTCTCTCTATCTGCCTCTTTCTCTCTCTGTCTGTCACTCTCAAATAAATAAATAAAAATAAACAAAAAAAATTTTTTTAAGAAGCAATATGCATTACCTAAGTGGGGAAAAAAACAGACATGTATTTTGTGGTTATTGGATTCTTTACATTAGGATCTCTGTTAGCAATTCTGTTTCAATACTTTCTCTCTTGTTTCTGTCTCACTTTTTCTCTTTCTGCCTGCCTCCTGCCATTTCTTTCCTTTTTCTCTTTCTTTTCTCTCTCCTTTCTCCTCCTCTCCCTCCTTTTTTCTTTAACAGAATTAAACAAGCATGCATACTGCTGGAGTATTTTGATAAATTTGAGCAGATTCCTGTTTTTTTTTAATTTTTATTTTTACTTACTTATTTGAGTGTGACAGACAAAGAGAGAAAGAGAGAGAGAGAGAGAGAGAATAGGCACACCAGGATCTCCAGCCACTGCCAAGGAACTCTAGACGTATGCGCCCCCTTGTGCACCTGGCTTACGTGGGTCCTGGGGAATGGAGCCTCAAAGTGGGGCTCCATTTTTGTTTGAACCTTTGTGTGGTTTTACAGCAGAGGTAGAAAAATGTGCCAGCAAGGACTTGATAGGGCAGGAATGTTGACACACAAGACTTCCAGAAGTCAGGGTCTGGAAAAATTTCTCAGTGGTTAAGGCATTTGCCTGTAAAGCCTAAGGACCCAGCCAGGTTCAAGTCCCCAGGACCCATGTAAGCTAGATGCACATGGTGGTGCATGTTTCTAGAGTTGGTTTGCAGTAACTAGAGACCCTGGTATGCCCATTCTCTCCCTATCTGCCTCCCTCTCTCCAATCCATCCATCCATCCATCCATCCATCCATCCATCCATCCATACATCCATATATACATAAATACTCCCAGAAAGCAGTTGGGAGATACTCTACCAGGCAGAAAGATTGCAGAAAATTTTCAGGAGACGTCTATAAATGGTAATGTATCAAAATGTTCATGACTGCGTTGTGCGTAGAGCTGAAGGCAGCTGTCATGGATTGGTTTCCCTGAAAAGATGAGGATGCAGATTGCAAACCAGGGCTCCCTGCCCTTGCTGCTGGAGCGTGGCCTTGGCTGAGGCAGCCAAGTCCTCTCAGGGTCGCTCCTGGGAAGAGACCCCGCTGTGACCCCACCGTAGCCAATACCACATCCCAAAGAAGGGTCAGGCAGGTACCTCAAGGCCTCAGTGGCAAGAGCTTAAGCATCCCCAGAGAGGGGGTTCTCAAGGGCTAAGCACAGTGGGTGCCAATGCTCACCCTTCTGGGGTGCAAGGTGGGGGCTCTTAGTGGTTTTTCAACTGTGTGGTATGACTGCCTTTCAGGTCATCACCCCTACTCCTGATATATGTCCCAGAGAAGTTTTCAAAGCAAAGATATGCACAGCATTGTATAGGGTGGGGAACCCAGAGGCAACCTTCTCATCGATCACACGGAAAAAGACAAGTTAAATGTCATAGGTGCCTGTTGTGGTATATGGCTCAGCATTTGGAAGAAATGATCTATACAACACCTTGCATAGATCTTAAAAATAGCATTCAGTGTGGCTGAAAAAAAAAAAACAAGACCTATAAAGTCAACCATATATATGTCACAGGGATAAATATATAGCCAAAGGCATATATTAAGTACATTTAAACGGATCTCCTCAGAAAGGAGACTGCAAGTGGATGCTGGAGCTGAGTGGAGAAAATTGTAAATAAAATAGATACTTATTTGGGAAAATAATATATGAAAGCATATGAGAAACTTACCTCTTTATTTGAAACTCAAAGGGGGAAAAAACCATATCTTAGTAACTTTTGTTAGGATAATTGTTAAGGTATCTATAGTTGGAGTTTTTAGTAGTGGAAGCTGGGAGAGAGGTTTTGGGCCATCCATGAGAGTGTGTGTGTGTGTGTGTGTGTGTGTGTGTGTTCTGATATGTGTATATATGGTATATATGATTATATTTATTGCATATCTAACATTTTAAATTCTATTTTTTCTTTTTAACTACTATAAAATAATTATACAGATTCAAGGGATGCGGTTTGCTGTGTAGTGTATCTATGTAATATTTACTGATAAAATCAAGGTAGGCATTCTGTCTGTCATCAGAATGCTGATGGGCTCCAGCGTGGGGATGAAAGGACTGGTGATGCGTCACAGATCACTAGTCAGTGGAGAGAGGATGGACTGATTTATACAGAAACAACTGGACTACACAAGGGAGGAGCTTTATTGGACGATGCTAGAAATGGGGAGTTTTTTGATCACATAACCTTTGCAGTGTATACTAGAACTCTAAAATGTATGTCAAAGGAATATATGTAAATAATTCTGGGGCTGGAAAGATGGCTTAGTGGTTAAAGCGCTTGTCTGGGAAGCCTAAGGACCCATGTTCAATCTTTCTCCAGATCTCATGTAAGCCAGATGCATAAAGTGAGGCAAGTGCAAGATCACACATGCCCGCTAGGTGGTACAAGTGTCTGGAGTTCAATTGTGGTAGTGGAGGCCCTGGCAAGCCAGTTCTCTCTCTTCTCTCACCCCTATCTAAAATAAAAAAAATAATCATAATTCTGAACAATATAGCAAAATGTGAAAAAAACAAACCCATGGACAGCTTAATATATTTCCTCATAGGTTTCTTCACCCCTGTACTGGGGGCACTGAACCCAGGGGCTACATCCCCAACCCTCCTCATAGGCTTTAACTCTGAGCTTTCTGACACACATCTTGCATGACCAGAAGACTTCCCTTTAGGACCCTTGGAGGCCCCACACCTCTTTCCCAGCATCGTCACAGGCTGTGGTCATCCCAGGCACAAACAGTAGCAACTGTGTTTTCTTTTTAACCAGCCAAAGCATCCCAGTGTGATTCCACGTGGATTTCAAATTCTGTGTTTTGCCTAAACCCCTCAGCTATTCTCCACACTGGGCATGTTGAGTCTGGATGTTGGGGTGTGCATAAATAAAGTAATGGGAAAAGAGAGAGAAACTTTGTTTTGCTCCCACAGCTTTGTGTCACAGAGAATACTCCCAGGGCGGTCATTTGTAATCTGTGTGCCAAAGACCCCTGTGTACCAAAGACCCAAGGCCTTCACCTCCACAGCGTTCGTTCCTGTGATTTAAGTCACCTACATCACTGGAGACTTCACCTCTGCCTACAGCACCGTTCTCTTTAACAGCTTTCAACCACTTCTCGTTTCTTTCTGTTTCTGTGCATGGATGTATGGAGTGTGCACGGATAGGCATATTGCGTTGTGTGCATGTGAGTGTGTGTGTGTGTGTGTGTGTGTGTGTGTGCATGCGTGTGTGTGCTCACACACGTGGTTCTTTGAATGTGATAGTTTGAATGTGTGGCTTCATAGACTCAGGGGTTTTAGTAAAATTGAGCTTGCAACTCGGGCCCCTACCAGGCAGATCTCTGCTACAGAGGTACAGGGGGCATGCCACTGAGGGTGGATCTTGGAGTCCAGCCCTAACGTGTGTGTGTGTGTGGGGGGGGGATAGCTCTTTAGTCCAGACTGAGGTGTGTGGAGAGCAGGTTTCTGGAGCTCTGGCTGCTTGTGCTACTTGCTGGCTGTTTGGTGATGTCTCCCTCCTTGGATCTATAAAAGTGAGCCAGTTCCTTCCGCCGTTGATGGTGTAAGTCAAAGAAAATCCCTTCCCCGCATAAGCTGCTTCTGGTTGGATGTTTGTCCCAGCACCCGACAGCAGCCGTGCACATGTGCGCGTGGAAGCCAGAGGCCAATTCTCAGTCACTCTCCACCTCACTCTTTGAAACAGGGTCTCTCGTTGGACCTAGAGATCACTGCTCTGGCTAGAGGAACTAGCTGGTGAGCCCCCCAGCGATTGCATGTCTCTGCCTTCCCAGCACTGGGCTCACAGATGCTCACCCTCCTGCCCAGCATTTTGCATGGGTATGAGAGATCTGAACTTGGGTCCTCATGCCTGTGTGGCAAGCACTTTCTCCACTGAGCCATCCAGCTTCCTGGCAGCCCCCGCCTCTCCCGTGTCTTTAAGTAAGCACCAGTCCTCACCTGGGCATCCAGGCATTGTGACATGACCTCACCTCACCTGTCCCGTCTCCCAGTATTAGATTTTCCCTGGGCTTGATCACTTCCCTCGGCCCACCCCACACGTCAGCATCGGTTATTCTGGGTTTTTTTTTGCTTGTGTGGTCTCCCTAGTCCCGAGTCCTCCTCACAAAATCCTCTCCCCCAAGACCTCTCTCCAAAAACCTCCTTGGTAAAGCCTTACCTGATATCCACTTACCTGATCTACCCGTCGCCCACCCCTCCCCCCCCCCGCACTAACCCCCTTTAGTATCTTGCTCATTTCCATTTCCCTCTGGCTCCTGCCTTGGTGCACCTCATCACGTCAGGCGGCACTTGCGTTAAGTGGCCTGTCCCTCCACTAGGTCACGAGCTCCTCCAGCGAAGGCACGGTGCGTGCCTCCCTGGTCTTTGCGTTCCGTTCCTTGCTGGTTCTGCGCTCCTCCGAGCCGCGCTCACCGGGGTTGAATAGGCTGGAGCCGAGGCGAACGGAACAACAGAGAGAACAGGGCGTTTCACGGCAGTCACTGGCTCTAGAAAAAGCTGCGCAAAGAGGGGGGGGTGAGGCGCAGTCCCATCTCCTCCATCCCAGTCCTCCGAGGGCCTCTCACGGTGTGCCTCCACTTGCCCTCCCGTCCCCCCCAATTAGCTGCCTCCCTGCTGGGAAAATCGCTCTGTCAGGCCCTGAAGTCATTCGGCCGCTGCTTTTCCCGGTTGCTCCAAGTGGGTGTCTGTTTCTTGTTTGTTCCCGCACCACATTGTTCACCATCAGTTAATTCATCGGGGCTGGGAGAAGGGTGGCTTCCTTCGGGCCAACAGCGGGGAGATGGGGCCCCTGCAGGGACAGGGCCGGGACTTCATTATCAACAGTGGCTCTCGGGCTCAGGCTGGGAGGGGAGATGCTTCACAGAAGTTTTTCTCGCCGGGTCATGAGGGCTCCGTGTCTTTGTGAGAAAAACTGCTTGTGCATAGATAGCCCTTGCATGGAGACGTGAGGCAAGGAAGATGCCCGGATGTTCTCCCATCCGTGTGGGAGGGGCCTCACTCTGCAAGGGGGGTGTGTGTGGGGGAAAACACAGGCATTATTCAGGCACAGGCTGGACTCCTAATGAGCTTCCTCACCCTGACTTTATTAGGGTTTCATGTTTCCTACACCCTGAAATTTGCTATGTAATTGAGGATGACCTTGGACTTCTGATCTTTGCAGCCTCTACCTTCTGAGTACTAGGATTTTTCTATGTAGCCAAGGATGACCCTGAACTTCTAATCTTCCTGCCTCTGATAAAGGTGCTGGGGCAACACTATCAGGCTGAGCGTCTGTGGTGCTGAGGGTCCAACCCAGAGCTTCTTGCATGGTGGGCAAACACTCTACCAACCAAATGACACCTCCAGCTTCCCACTGCCACCCCCTCCCTGGGCATGGAACTCAGGGGCCTCTTGCATGTCAAGCAAGTTCTCTGCCACACTTGCAGCCCGGCTCTGTTATCTTTTCTTTGGGTTAGATCTTCTCTTGGGTGCGGGAACTGGCGACCTTGCCTAATTGTTTTCTGCGGCACCTCTCTTTTGTGAACTGTCTCTTTTCTTCATGTACGTGATAATTATTCTATCAGTGGTTTTGTTAAGATGCTTTCGGAACCAGGAGTGTTTTTTTTTTTTTTAAAAAAAAACCTATTAAAATGGAAATAAGCCCCCACCCTCTTGTGAGAGTTGCAGTTTTCATCAATTTTCTTCCTTTTATTTTCCCTCTCGTACAGGTCTGGTTCAGTGAGAAGATGTTTGAGCCGTCGTTCCAGTTTTATACTGGATATAAAATCCCCTTGTGCAAAACCTTGGACCAATACTTTGAATACATCCAGTCACTGCCATCCCTAGATAACCCCGAAGTCTTTGGCCTTCACCCCAATGCTGATATCACGTAAGTTCTAGCCCTTTTTTTTTTTTTTTGGAAGGGGTCATTTGTAACTCAGCCTAGCCCAAGATTATGCATAACATTTTCTCCCTTAATCTCTCTCCTTTCCCCTCTTTTTAAATTTTACTATGAAAAATAGCATCGCTCCCTGTCTCCCAATTACAACTTTGTCACATCTTGGCCGGCTCTCCTCTCACTAAATCCTGATGCCCCGGTGTTTATGACAACATGAAAGCTCTAATTTATTCACTGATTATTTTTTCTTCTGTCATGTCATAAAAACAGTTGTGGGTTGTTTTTTTTTTTTTTTGTATCAGTGCTCTCCATTGATAGGGCAATCATCTCCCAGCTCCTTATCTTTCTCTCCAAAAATCCATTAAATATATAATACACATAAACAGGGTCTGAAAGGGCCGGGGATGTACGGATAGGAGGGTGAAGTGCTGTTTTCTTGCCTGACTCCGTGATGGCCACTCTCTTGGGTGGCTTTCTGTCATGGACTAATTGTCCCTGAGCATCCGCCACAGAGACTCAGCCAGGTCTTTGCTCCAGCGGGCCGTCCCTGCCTGGCAGTGCCCTGTCTCTGCTCTCTAACCCTTCTCTCTTACAGATCCCTGCCCCAGATAAGACCACCTGGGCACCAACCCATCTAAGTGAATTGCACAAGGCGGGGCGCCCCCAGCACAGTCCAGGCTGAGCTGATAGGGGTGTGACTTGCTCTGCAGTCAGGCATGGGCCCTTCCCCACTTCCCTTGCTGAGTGTCCCAACTTGCTGTCCCTCCACCGCATGCTGGCTGTTGGCCTCTCTATATCCACGTGGAGTCCCCTGTAATCTGGCCTGTGGTAGTTTTCATCCTCCAAGATTCAGTGGTGACCAGAGACCCACGAATGGCGAGCGCTCCTTTCAGACAACCCGTGACAGAACGCAAGTGGCTCTCGGAAGTCACCTTTTTCGGTTGCTGTGAGGGGTTCTGTCCAGTTAGCTGGTAGTGGGAAAATCAGTGAAGAAATAAATTAAAAAAACAAACAAACAAAAAAACAACGGATTGCTCAGTTTAAGAAAAAAACTCATGCATAGTCTAGAAAAGAGAGCATGCTGACATAGTTTTTTTTTTTTTTTGGTTGAGGCTTTAATTTCATTTTATCTTTGTGTGCATATGTGTGTGTGCACGCACACATGTTCATGTGTGTGTGCAGATGTGCACATGGAGGTCAGAGGACAGCCTTGGATGTCACCTATAAGAACGCCATGCGCCTCCTTTGAGACAAAGTCTCTCATGGGCGTCAGTTATGCTAGGCTGGCTGGCCAGCGAGCCAGGGCTTCCCTGTCTCTACATCCCTCACACCGGGACTACACTTGGCATTTTACGTGGGTTCTAAGGGTCTGACTCAGGTCCTCATGCTTGGGAGGCAAGCACTTTACCTACGGAGCCATCTCCCTGGCCCTTGATGAGGCTCTTAAAATGTGAGTCAGGGGCTGGAGAGATGCCTTCAAAGCCCAACAACCTGAGTTCAATTCCCCCAGTGCTGATGTAAAGCCAGATGCACAAAGTGGTCCATGTGTGTGGCCCATGCATTTGCAGTGGCCGGAGGCTCTGGTGCGCCCATTCTCTCCCTCTGTCTCTCTTCTCTCTCTCTTTCTCTCTGCTCACAAATAAATAAATGAAAACATTTTAAAATGTGAGTTAGACCCTACTGGTTCTCTGCTTAGAGCCTTCCAGAGGAACCTGCCTCACCATGGGCCAAGGTCAAAGATGATCAACATTAAAGAGACCTACATGGCCCAATGACACCAGTGCCCCCACTCCAGCCCTGGATTCCATCCCTTTTCTCCTTCTTCCTGCCTTTTCAGCTCCAGATCTCCCTGGCTTCCAGCCACCCAGACAGAACTTCCACCACGGGACACTTACACTTCCTGGAACAGCCCCTCCACCTCTAGGCATCACTGAGGCTCACCATTTTAGGTCTCCCGGGCCCTTGCCGCAATGCCATGTCTTCGCTGAAGCTTTTCCTGTGAACCCTGTGTACGATTTGTAACTCATTTCCTAGCCCCCACCCTTGACCCTATCCCCAGGACTATTTTTTCCCTAAAGTTTGTATCAGCTGACACATACTGTTCTCACGATTATTTACTGGGATCTACCGACTACCATTCAGACATAAATGCCACTACTTCTGGAGCCGTGGTCCATTTTCACCGCCGTGTCTGCAGTGTGTTGCAACAACGCCTGATGCTCGGGAATGTTTGCTGAGTCAGTGCTGCTAAATTCTTTCAGACTGTGGAGCATCTGATCAATGGGGATAGTCTATGTATCACTGTCTTGGTTTCTCATAAGTGGGCAGAAAAGTACCAGACAAAGCTCTATCCACTTATAATTTGTAATTTAAAAAAATGTTCGTATATGGGCTTAGTGGTAGAGTCCTTCCTGGCTTACACAAGGTCCTGGGTTCAATCCCTAGTACTGGAAAGCAAAAAAAAAAAAAAAAAAAAAATTGAATATTTATTTAGTTGGAAAGGAGGAAGGGAAGAGGGGAGAGGAGAAAGAGAGAGACACACACAGAGAGAGAAGAGTGAGAATATGGGTATGCCAGGGCTTCCTGCGTCTGCAAACTAACTCTAGACACATGCACCACTTTGTGCATCTGGCCTTATGTGGGTACTGAGGAATCAGACCCAGGCGGTTAGGCTTTGCTAGCAAGTGCCTTTAACCCCTGAGCCATCTCTCCAGCTCCAGGAAAACTTTTCTTGAAACAAGGGTTTTGTATGTTCTCAGACTGGTGTCCAGCTCATAATGTAGCCCAGGATGACCTTGAACTTCTCATCTTCCTGCCTCCACCCCCCAAGTGCATGGGTGTGCCACTGCATCCTCATGCCCAGGTTATGCAGTGATGGGGATTTCAACCCAGGACTTCAAGCATGCTAGCAAGGTAGGCAAGCACCCTTCTAACTGAGCTCCATCCAGCACCATTTTTTTTGTTTTTTTTTTGGTTTGTTGAGGTAGGGTTTCACTCTAGCCCTGGCTGACCTGGAATTCACTATGTAGTCTCAAGGTGGCCTTGAACTCATGGCGATCCTCCTATCTCTGCCTCCCGAGTGCTAGGATTAAAGGTGTGCCCCATCCACCACATGCTCGGCCACCAATTTGTTTTAAATGTTCATTGTGGCGGGAGGCAGCTCAAACTTTGATTTCGTCCTTGGCCAGAGCCTGAGGAGTCCTGCTGGCTGAGAATTTGGCTGTCAGGTTCTTCAGGGCCCTCCAAGGGTATATGTAAAACAAAATGACGGTGGCCTCTCCCTGACTTAGAGACATTCTTCCACTGTGATGACTGCCATGTGAGGTTTTCTCACCGGCTCCTGAGAACAAGCGTAAGCGAGATATGCAACTACCTTGCAGGCGGGGTTGGGATATCACGAAGACAGACGTTTTTATTTTTCCTCGATTGTTTATTGTGAAATTTCACAAGCTCTCAGAAAAGATCTGAGAATATCCACATGTAGTCCATCTGTGTTTACCAGTTAATAATGTTCTATTCATTAGCTTGTTCTCTTGCACTAAAATATATATATAATCTGTGTGAAGCCCGGGTTGGTGGTGCACACCTTTAATCCCAACACTCGAGAGGCAGAGGTAGGAGGATTACAACGAGTTCGAGGCCAGCCTGAGACTGCATAGTGAATTCCAGGTCAGCCTGGGCTCGAGTGAGACCCTACCTTGAAAAGCCAAAACAACAACAACAACAAAACAAAACAAAAAAACTGTGTTCATACGTCCAAAGCTCTATCTGGGCAGAACCTTCCCTTGGCCTCTCAGTGGACAGACCTAGGGCGCATATTCTTGCTGATTGTCTCAGCTGCCCCCTCCCCAGACCCCCTGGGGATTTTTCTCCCCACCCCTTCCAGGCCGCACTGACAGCTCCTTTCTCCCACAGTAACATCTCCAGCTCCCTACAGCTTCGGCGCATTTTCTCATTTGCTCTGAGCTCACACAGACTCCTCTACAACAACAGACCTGCGGATTAGAAATCCTGATGTCTTGTCTGGCTCTTTTGTCCCCAGAACACATCCCACTGAGGAGATGCAGAGAACTGTGTGCAAGCCACTCAGATCGTTTTTATCTTTCTGGTTTTATTATGCATTGATATATAATTACGTTCATCACCCCCCTCAGTTTTCGTTACCTTCAAGTAAAAAAAGAAAGAAAAGAAAACAAAAAAAGCAACCAACCTGTCTTTGCTACTGTTTTGAATATGTAAGACCTGAACCTGGTTCAAGGGTCGCAAGTGCATAAGGAACCCTTGAAGAAGCCAGAAACCCTTCCAACCCATGTCCCCCTCCTTTAAGGCTAAACCCACGTTTGTTTCTAGCTTGTCTTCTGTGTTTCCTCTTGAATGTGCCTGACAAAAACGCATCTTCCTGCCTTTTCTGTCCTTTGCAGTGTTGTAATACTGTGTTTTATATATAGTGTATCTTGTTTTTTTCAATTAACATGCCTCCTCAGTCACCCCACGTCGGCTCAGAAATACTTCCTCCTTATCTTTTCGCAGCTGCAGGCTGCCCCATACTTTCCTTGACCACGCTCCTATGGCTAAGATAGGCAGCTTCCAGTATTTTGCCATTACATAACTTCTCAACCATATGCTTGTGGTTTCTCTCTCTTTTTTTTTTTTTTTTTTTTGAGGCAAATCCAAATGATTAGCCTTTTTTATTTCAATGAGAGAGAGAGAGAGAGAGAGAGAGAGAGAAGAATTGCCACACCAGGGCCTCCAGCCACTACAGTTCAACTCCAGACGCTGGCGCCCCCTTGTGTGCATGTGCGACCCGTGCGCTTGCGTCGTTGTGCGTCTGGCTTACGTGGGACCTGGAGAGTTGAAAGTGAGTCCTTGGGTTTTGCGAGCAAGGGCCTTAATGGTTAAGTCATCTCTCCAGCCCTGGAGATGTATTTTTTTTGTCATGAGTATGCATGTGGTATATATGTGTGTGTGCATATTCACATGTGTGTGGGGACATGTGTGTGGGGACATGTGTGTGTGCGTATGTATGCAAGTGCATGGGGTCAGATGTCAGCGTGAGGGGTCCTCCTCAGTCCCCGTCACTTTATATTTTGCTTCGGGGTCTCTCGGACAGAATGTCCATAGGTGCATGGACCCACTTCTGGGTTTCCTCTCCTGTGGACATCTGTGTGGAGACTCTGTAACGTGCTCTATTATCTGGTAAGGTGGTTGTTGACTCCCCCACCCACACCCGGGTTTTTCCTAGCAATCATTGCATGTTTACTGTTTTGTTATCGTAAGTGCATATTGAATGTGGAATGTGGTTAAATGCCTTTCAGCATTTATGGAAATAATCATATGGTTATATCCAAATTGCTAAGTAATATTAATGGATTTTGTGATTTAAATTATATGTTCTTGAAATCAAATTACTTGTCCCTAATGTATTGCACTGCTTTTAACATTATGATAGACTATTAACAGTTCATTCTGGGGGTATTTTTGCATTGATAGTTATGAATGAGTTTGATCTAGAGTCTTAATGGTGGTATCTTTATCAGGTTTCATTATTTACCAATGCCATGTTTGCTTTATTAAAAAAATTGGAACGTTACTGTGCTCTGGAATAATTAGATCCTCGAATATTGGGTAGAGCTCTCCTGTGAAACCACCTGGGCTTGGTGCTTTCTGGAGGTGCCAGTCCTTCAATACCCTTAGTGTCCCCCTGTGTTCAGCAAAGTTAGGGTATTTTTTTCCCCAAAACATTTTATTTACAAGCAGAGGGTAAGAGAGAGAAAGAGTGAGAACACTTGAAAGAGAGGAGAGAGAGAGAGAAAGAGTACCTTTAACTGTTGAGCCATCTCTCCATCCCTGAAGTTAGTTTTTTTTTTTTTTTAACATTTTATTTATTTATTTGAGAGACATAGAGAGAAAGAGAATCGGTGTACCCGAGCATAATGCATGCACCATCCTATGAATCTGTCTCACGGTGGTTCCTGGGGAATCAAACCTGGGGTCCTTTGGCTTTGCAGGCAAGTGCCTTAACCGCCAAGCCAATCTCCCCAGCCCTGAAGTTACTTTTTAAAACCGTGTTCTTTAACAACTTTATCTGCAGAATCTGTTACCCAGAGTCTTTTGTTTGGTTTTGCTTTGTTTTCTACATTTTTCACAGTCCTGCGAGGCAGTCTTTAAGTGCTTGGGTGAACATGTACAATACTGAGGGCAGCTCGCCCTGCCCTCCCTCCAAGGGAAACGCGCTCACTCTCTTACAAGCTTCCATCAAGGCATCTCTGGCCAACCACGTCACTGCGCTGTGCCCAGGTAGTCAGGAGAAGACAGCCAGGGCAATAGTGTCACACGGGCGAATGTCACCAGAAGCCAGACTCCTCCCTGTATGGGTCAAGTTCAACAAGTCCTCTGACAGGGGTGAGAAAGGAAGAAAAAAGAAATACATTACCAACCGCATGAGTCTTGAGATCGTTCGCCAGCGTGCTGACCGGGTTACAGTGCGCTCTTGCGTGTCCCATGCTTAAAATCTCCTCCGACTTTAAACACCTCCCGAGCCACTCCTCTGCTCCTCCCACAGTCATCCCCTGCCCCTCCTGAATGTAGCTCAGCAGCTCCAGTGGCCTTTAAAACATCTGTCCACAAAACTTATGTCTAGACCTCTCCCCTGTGCACCTCCGTGTGGTGTCTACGTGGAGTTCTTTCGGACAGGACGACATGGGTTTCCCTGGCCTCTTTTCTGTCTAACTCGTTTCCACAGAATACAACGCAAGCTCTCCGACCTCTCTGACAAGAGTTGACCCTCCAAGCTTATTTAGAGCACACTTGGTGTCTCTCGTCGTGGAGACTCTGTGGATAAATCCACTAGGTTAGAGGTGACGATGGGGTGGAAAAAAGTAACAGGACATAGCCGGGCGTGGTGGCACACGCCTTTAATCCCAGCACACGGGAGGCAGAGGTAGGAGGATCGCAGTGAGTTCAAGGCCACCCTGAGACTACATAGTGAATTCCAGGTCAGCCTGAGCTAGAGTGAGACCCTACCTTGAAAAACAAAACCAAGGGGCTGGAGGATGGCTTAGTGGTTAAGGCATTTGCCTGCAAAGCCAAAGAACCTTGGTTCGATTCCCCAGGACCCACGTAAGCCAGCGGCACAAATTAATGCATGCGCCTGGAGTTCCGTTTGCAGTGGCTGGAGGCCCTGACGCACCCATTCTCTCTCTTTCTCTCTCTCTCTCTGTGCCTCTCTCTGTCTGTAGTAAGTAAATAAATAAAAATAAATCTTTGAAAATGAAAGAAAACCAAAACCAAACAAACAGAAAAAGTAACAGGACAAAGTCCTAAAAAGGAAGGGACAGGGCTCAGTGAGTGTAGAGCCGCGGCCAGGAGCCTTCTTCCATAGTTTGCACCCATTTATTACCATTAGAGGGTGGTAGTGAGGTCAGGGCAAACCCTCTGGCTTAGCATGCCACAAGGTGCTGATGCCAGCTGCTCCTCAGAGAGTATCAGGGTCTTAAAACCTCTTCTCACACCGAGTGAGAACAAGTAGAGAGCCCTGCGTCTCTGTCTCCCGCCGAGACCTATTTCTAGCTGCCCCGTGCGGCTTGTGAGCCTCCCTCTCTGGTCTGTCTAAACTTCAAATCCCCCTATCTTGAGCCCTGTCTTCCCAGCACATCTTGTTCCGTTTCCGCTGCGTGGTCAGGCAGTGAGCTCCTTCCTTCAGCTCCATGTTTGGCAGCTTCCTTGGTCTCTGCGCTAGTGACCTCCATCTCAGGTTAAATTCTTCTCTGCTCTGGGCTGTGAGGTATCTAGTGATTAGAACCCTCCCCCAAATTACCTTGCTCTCCCGACTCGCCTACCAAAGGCTTCTTAACCTCCCACCCCATGCAGCCCCCTCAACAGCCACCAGGAGGCAGTAAGGGACGCAGCGTCCCAGTTCCAACTTTCTCCTTCCCACTCCAGCCAAGAAGCATCGCCAGCACTCCAGTGGGGAGTGGGGGCGGGGCAGAGGTGGGAGGATCGCTGTGAGTTCGAAGCCACCCTGAGAATACACAGTGAATTCCAGGTCAGCCTGGGCTAGAGTGAAACCCTACCTCGAAAAATAAAAAAACAAAAAACAAAACAAAACCAAAAAAAGCAATGCTTGAGTTCTATGTGAAATGACGTTGTCCAAGGTGCCCTTGGCATATTTGGTCTGGGAGGAGGGATAATCGAAGATTTAGGAATGTAGCCATGCATGTAAGGGGAAGTTAGGATGCTGTATGGGGTGTGTTGAGTGAGGACAGGTCGCAGAGTCTATCTGAAAGGAGTAAGATAACAGGAGCCCAGGTGAGAGACATGAGTGCGTCTGCGCCGAGGTAACAGTTGAAGCCAGTAGACAGGGAGAACTCTACAGAATACTAGTGAAGTCGGCGTGGAGGTCCCCAGCCAGAGGAGTCACTAATTTATGCGACGGTTCATGCCATTTAGCAGCTGTCTTGCTTCTCAGTGTGCTCATGGGCTATAATGGGCCTTGGTGGGGGACTCTGGGTCCCCTGTTTACCAGGATCAGACTTCTAAAGTTCACACCCATAAATCTTAGAGGAGAGAAATTCGTGGAAGGGAACCACCAGTCTCTCTCCTCGGTCTTTGCTTCAAAATGCATACTCTCAGAAGGTGGTGGTGGGGAATTAAATGCTTTAAAATAAGTAAAATTTCTCCCAAGAGGTTAGATATCTTGGTGACTGAAACCATAAAAATGCACAGTGTATTCACATTTTATTATCTAGATTTATAAGGTAGCAAAGACTCTGCAAACTCAAGTATCTCGGTGTCAAAAGCAGTTATTTATTTTGGCTCTTTTTCTCATTAGCGGTTATGCATATTTTCTGCCTCCTGAAATTTATCAAATGTCTTATTATTACAACTTTTCTGTCCATTTCTATGCGGGACAAATTTAAATGTGTTCCTCTTCTAATTAGCTGACACTTCTGAGTTTTAGATTATTTTCTACAGTATGCTCATTAATGTCTCCTGTGCAAAGATATGCATAAATGTGGGCTGATATGGATAGGACTGGCATTAATATCTCATTAGATGCTTGTTTATTTTACAAACTGTTCTGTCTTTGAATTTTTTTTGCATGTTTATGACCAATAGCCCAGATACCCCCAGAACCACCAAGGCACAAGGGCAAAATATGGGCTTCTTTTCATATTTACTCCAAAGAGAAATTTTTTTCAAGATGTGCTAGGACCAGAGCTCATGGAAAACTATAAATTCTATTTATTTATTTATTTGCGAGTGGGGGGGGGAGAATGACGGCACCAGGGCCTCCAGCCACTGCAAACAAACGAACTCCAGATGCATGCGTCACCTTGTGCATCTGGCATACGTGGGTCCTGAGGGAATCAGGAATTGAGCCTCGAACCAGAGTCCTTAGGCTTCACAGGCAAGTGCCTAGTCGCTAAGCCATCTCTCCAGCACCCAGAAACTTACAAATTCTTGTTCTTCATCTCGGAGCATCGATGGAGACTTGTTTTTCTGAAAGCCCTTGGGCTTTCCAGGCATGTAGAGATGTTTGCAAGTTCCCATTATAGACAGCTGACTCGGTCCCTTGCCTTCTTCCCCTTCTTTGCAGACATAAAATCACATTGTGGGAAAGGAAATGGAAGGTTCATGAACAGGGACTACCGGAGAATGACGGTCTGTGCCTGAGGAAAGGTGTGCCTGGGGGGTGGTGGTTCTGCTCTTCAGAGCTCTTTCCCCAGCATCTGTGGTTTAAGGGCTCTTCCTGGGTGGAGAATAGGAGAATGAAATCTCCCACCATGAAAGTGAGACATTTCGCAGCAGTCCTGTCCTTGGACAGCCTGTGAACTTGGCCAGAGCGGGCAGAGGAGGAGATGGCCGTCGCCGTGGTAGTGTGCTCTGTTGGCAACTGGCCACTGCGCCAGAGAGTGAGTCCAGGGGGATAGGAGCTGGGGCTGAGCTGAGAGAGCTCCTGAGTTCCCCTCCCCCAGATACAGTCACTCCATTTGTTTGTTTCTTTGTGAAAGAATGGCTTTCTTAATGTGAACGGAAATTTACTGTGTTTTCCCCCTGGTTTTTATTTATTTATTTATTAGAGAGAAAGAGAGAGAGAGAGAGAGAGAGAGAGAGAATGGCGGCACCAGGGCATCCAACCACTGCAAACGAACTCCAGACGCGTGTGCTCCCTTGTGTATCTGGCTTATGTGGGACCTGGGGAATCAAACCTGGGTCCTTGAGCTTCACAGCAAGCGCCTTAACCACTAAGCCATCCCTCTAGCCCTGCTGTGGTTTTATTTATTTTAACATTTAAAGATCTGTGCTGATAAAGCCATGTAAGTGCAAAACGGGTTTCCTTCATTGTGAAATTACATCTTTCTGATTCTTCTGTGTGTTTTATGACTGCATATGTGTATATATATGTATACATGTATGTGTATGTGTATAAGTATATGTGTATATATGTATATATAGTCACAAGAAATATACAATGCATCCTTGAATTTTGACATATGACACAATTTGAGGGTTTTTAGGTTTTTTTTTTTTTACGAGGTAGGGTCTCACTCTAGCCCAGGCTGACCTGGAATTCACTATGTAGTCCCAGGGTGGCTTTGAACTCATGGCGATCCTCCTACCTCTGCTTCCTGAGTGCTGAGAATTCCAGGTCAGCCTGGGCCAGAGTGAGACCTTACCTACTAAAACCAGAAAAAAGGAAATACAAATAACTCTGGGACAATCCTCTGACAATAGTTTGGGAAAACAGCAAATTTTGGCTACCAAAAGTTATTGAGATATATATATCTCCCTTTGGAGGCGGAGAGGTGCCAGGAGGTAAGAAAATTACAATAATGTGCTAAATTTTTACCATGAGAAAGAGCAGATAATTAAATTTTCATGCCCTTTATATAGTCATATATTGCTCTTCTTTGTATTTGAAGTTTAATAACATTCCAGCCAACTGGCTTCAGTTCAACAAACAAATATTTATTGAGAACTTACCGTCTGGGCAGCTTGAGAATGCAAAGATGAGGAGGACACAGCTTTTCTCCCTAGGAAAAATGCATGGATGGCAAATACATAATGCACTCTGAGAGACTCTAAGGTCAGACCATATATGTGTGTGTGTGTATATATATATATATATGTTGCTATGGTGTATATGCCTGTGGTAGTTTGAAGGTCCCCCGACAGACTCAAGTGTTTTCATTAAAAAGCTTGTCTCCGGCCGCCGGCCTGGAGGAGGTGTCGCTGGGGGCAGACCTGATTTCTAGCTCACAGGTATGCAGAGCGCTTGAGCTCTGCTGGGAGGGGGGTGGGGTTCCCCTGCTGTCTCACTGTTGGTTTGGTACTTGCTTGCTTGTGGTCCTGGCTAGTGGGAGGGGGCCAGCTTCTTCCACCATTATGGAACTTCCCCTGGATCTGTAAGCTTCAAGTAAATCCCGTCCTTCCATAACTGTGTCTGGTTTGGAGGTTCATGCCAGCAGCGTGGAGCTGACAATGCCCCCATAGGTGCAAGGACAATAAATCCCACTTTAGAAGTCAAGGACAGGTCAAGGACAGGTTGGCAGTGGCCATGTTCCAGGTGTACCTTAGAGGATAGATTGTCGGGTTAGAGATGGGACATAGCACAGGGCAGGCAGTGCGGGGCAAGACCGCAGCGGCAGCAATTGGAGAAAGGCATGAAGATGTACGACGTGTAGGACGGTTGGGAAAACAAGTCCAGCTCGTCCAGAGCATGGGGGCCAGTGTGGGTGGAGGCAAGGGCAGGGTGTGCCTTCTGAAGGTGGAGCGTGCTATGGCAAAGAGTTTGGGCCAGTTCTGGGAGCTATGGGGATGGTAATGAGGGTGAGCGCTGGACATAACCGAGAAGTCAGACTTGGAAACCAGGAGAGACCTGGGAGTGATGTCAGAGGAATCCGTCCCTGAGAGTTCTGGGTCGAGCAACTGCGTGAAGATATCACTCTTAAAAAAGAGGGAACAGGGCTGGAGGGATGGCTTAGTGGTTAAGGCATTTGCCTGCAAAGCCAAAGGACCCAGGTTTGATTCCCCAGGACCCATGTTAGCCAGATGCACAAGGGGGCACACGTATCTGGAGTTTGTGTGCAGTGGCTGGAGACCCTGGCGCACCCATTCATTCATTCTCTCTCTCTCTCTCTCTCTCTCCCTCTTTCTCTGTCAAATAAATAAACAAATAAATTTTTTTTTTTTTAAAAAAAGAGGGAACAAGAAGCAGTTGGGGGGCTGGAGAGATGGCTCAGCAGTTAAAGCACTTGCTAGCAAAGCCAAAGGACCCAGGTTCCATTCCCCAATACCCTCGTGAAGCCAGATGCACAAGGTGGCTCATGCATCTAGAGTTCTTTGCAGTGGCTAGAGGATCTGGTGCACCAATTCCAATTCTCTCTCTCAAATAAGTAAATAAATATTTTTTAAAAGAAACAATAGAGGTGACAGATCAAGAAGAATACAAATACTGAATCTTTTTTTTTTACTTCTAAATACTTTTTGTAAGCAGAGAAAGCAAGAGGAGAGAGAGGGAATGGGCACACCAGAGCCTCTTGCCACGGCGAATGAACTCGGGATGCATGCACCAATTTGTGCATGTGGCTTTACATGGCAGCTGGGGAATCGAACCCAGGCCTTCAGGCTTTGCAAGCAAGTGCCTCCAATTGCACCTGTCCAGCCCCCCAAATAGTGAATCTTGTTTGAAGTTGTTTGACACGAGGCGCAAGAGCTGGAGGAGTTGCGGATGACGTCCGAGCCTCCGGGTCACCAGCATGGCCCTGTAATTGGAGGCTCTCTTAAGACATCAGCCAAGGTGGCGCCCCCACCTTCTTGAACACTGATTCATGCTCTTCTTCTGTCTTCACTGCATAGAATGTGGGTTTCTCTGGATCACGTGCAATGTGGTTCTGAAATGTGTGCGTAGCGACATGTATGTCCTTGACCCTCAGCCACTGTCTTTTGTTCTTTTCCCAGCTGTTTCCGTGGAACACTGCCCTTCAGAGCTACTGGCACTTTTCTTATACTTTAATGAATGATTTTATTTTATTTCATTTATTTGAGAGAGAGAGAGAGAGAGCAAGAGAGGCAAATGGAGAGAGAGACAATGGGCTCACCAGGGCCTCTAGCCACTGCAAGAGAACTCCAGACACATGTGCCACTTTGTGCATCTGGCTCGTGTGAGTAATGGGGAATCGAATTTGGATCCTTAGGTTTCACAGGTGAGCTCCTTAACTGCTAAGCCATCTTTCTAGCCCCTTTTCTTTCTTTCTTTTTTTCTAATTTTTATTAACATTTTCAATGATTATAAAAAATATCCCATGGTAATACCCTCCCTCCGCCCACTTTCCCCTTTGAAATTCCATTCTCCATCATACCCCCTCCCCATCTCAATCAGTCTCTCTTTTATTTTGATGTCATGATCTTTTCCTCCTCTTATGATGGTCTTGTGTAGGTAGTGTCAGGCACTGTGAGGTCATGGATATCCAGGCCATTTTATGTCTGGAGAGAGCACGTTGTAAGGAGTCCTACCTTTCCTTTGGCTCTTACATTCTTTCCGCCACCTCTTCCGCATTAGGCCCTGAGCCTTGGAAGGTGTGGTTGAGATGTTACTCAGTACTCCAGTCACTTCTTTGCAGCACCATGATACCTTCTGAGTTGTCCCAAGGTCACTGCCATCTGAAAAGAGAAGATTCTCTACCCAAAGTGAGAGTAGCATTAATATAAGGGTATGAATATTAAGAGAAGTGCTTGCTGGGCAGTTTGATGAGCATAGTATGTGCATTTATCTAGACATCAGCAGATGTTACACCCCTAGGGCTCATGACTACCCCTGTTTTAAGTATCAGGGATTTATTCCCTCCCATGGAGCAGGCCTCCAGTCCAATTGGAGGGCAGTTGGTTTCCACTATGACAGACATGCCATATTGCACCCGTTGTCTAGCCCCTTTTCTTATATTATATGTGGCTTTAGAAAATTGGGTTTGTGACATATACCATTACTACATGCCAGTAAATTTATTTATTTATTTGCAAGGGAAGAAGAGAGAGAAAGGGTGCACCAGGGCCTCTAGCCACTGCAAAGGAACTCCAGACGCATGTGCTACTTTGTGCATCTGGGTTTACGTGGGTTCTGGGGAATCAAACTTGGATCCTTAAACTTTGTGGGCAAGCACCTTAGCCACTAAGCCATCTCTGCCATCCTCAGTAATTTTTTTTTTTAAATTACTGAGATTGCATCCAAAATTCAGGAATTAGTTATAAATGCCTTCTGTTCCCCCCACTTTTTTTTTTTTTAACCAAAATGGTTTTCTTTTTTTATGCTCAGTTCTATGCCTCCTCGATACACTCACCTTTCCACCTAAAAGAAATGGTTTTGGGGATGTTGCAAACCCTCAACCTCTGAGTAAAACCTCTAATTCAGAAGTTATATATAAAACATATACAAAATTAATTACAATCCACTGTGGACACAGGTCCTGGATAAGCCATGGACATTTGGATACACATGTGGGCCAATGAGCGTCAGCTAGAACTGCTGAAAACAGAGGCATGCCTCCCCCTGCCCCCCCCCCCCCGCATGGTGCAGTTGCACTTACAAGTGAATTCACAGGGTAGCTATAGCGCTGGAGAGACAGCTTAGTGGTTAAGGCGCTTGCCTGCAAAGCTAAAAGACCTCAGTTCCTTCCCCAGGACCCATGAAAGCCAGATGCACAAGGTGGCACATGTGTCTGGAGTTCGTTTGCACTGGCTGGAAGCCCTGGCATGCCCATTCATCCCCTCACCCCCTGCCTCTTTCCCTCTTTCAAATAAATAAATAAAAATAAAATATATTTTTTTAAAGGCCAGCTCTACAGAATCCTTCTGATCCCACAATCATCCCCAATGTTCTCATAGCAGAAAAGCCTGGGTGGCTTTCTCAGTGGCTCCTTTGGATTCTGACAGTCACCACATTAAGTTATGCCAAAAGGTGTTTAATTCATGCATAACAATGTTCAGAGAAAAGGTCATAATTCGTTCTTGTATGCTGAAGAGAAATGTTAGAGTTAGATAAGAACTATTCTGGTAAGACAGAAGGAGCAATGGTTTGAAAGGTTTGTCACTGATTCCTCTCTGCTGAGTTCTTGATGCTTGTAATAAGCTTTGTCTATGGGGTGTGGAGGGCAGTTAAAGTTTCCAGTTTTTTCAAATGGAAATGGTTTCATTACTTGCATTAGTTATTTCTCTTTCTTACTGCTGCAACAGAATGCCTTACAAAGGCAACTTAAGAAAGAAAGAGGGCTGGAGGATGGCTTATTGGTTAAGGCACTTACCTGCAAAGCCAAGGAACCCAAGTTTGATTCCCCAGTGCCCATGTAAAGCCAGATGCACAAGGTGGCACATGTATCTGGAGTTCGTTTGTAACAGATAGAGGCCTTGGCGTGCCCAGTCTCTCTCTCTTCTTTATCAGTCCCCCTTCCTTCCTCTCTCTCTCTTTCTCTCTCAAATAACTAAATAAAATATGAAAAAAAAATTTAAAAGAATAAAAGAAGGGTTTGTCTTGGCTCACAGTCTGAGGACATACAGTCCATCATTCTCAGTGGCTTGTCTCATAGGAGACTGGAGATCCTATCGAGTTGACCATAAATATTGGCCATTGCACTATTATAAAAACCATGCTTACTTTTGCTTTTTGCTGCAAGTGTATGTGTGCATGCATGTTCACATGGGTGTGGGTATACGGGTGTATGCATAATCTTGGAGGTCAGAGGTTGGCATCAGCTATCTTCCTCAATTTCTCTCCAGCATATTCATTAAGACAAGGCCTCGCTGAACCCAGAGCTCACCAGTGGCTGACCTCACTAGTCATCTTTCCCTTGGAGACCTGCCTGTCTCCACCTCCTAAGAACTGGGATTCCAAGCACATGCCACTCTGCCTAGCATGTCCATGGGTTCTGAATCTGAGCTCATGCTTGCATGACAAGTTCTTTACCAATTGAGCTATCTCCCAGCCCCCAAATCGTACTTTCTTTTGTTACAAAAAATTACTTATTTGCGAGTGCAAGAGAGAAAGAGGCACAGAGAGAGAGAGAGAGAGAGAGAGAGAGAGAGAGAGAGAGAGAGAGAATGGGCACACCTGGGCCTCTAGCCACTGCAAACAAACTCCAGACACATGCGCCACCTTGTGCATCTGGTGTACATGGGTCCTGGGGAATTGAACCTGGATTCTTTGGCTTTGCAGGCAAGCACCTTAACCACTAAGCCATCTCTCCAGCCCTGTACTTTCATAATATAATATCATGTAAAATCATACTTCTTAGGAGCATAAACAACACAAGAAAAATATAAAGCTTAAAACAATTACAGAAAAGCATCTCCTGCAGAAATATCACTTTCAAATACCCTTGTAGAATTTATCTTTACCTGTATGCACAATATTATCAACAAAAATTACAGCATACTGCCAGGAGTGGTGGCTCACTTCTTTAATCCCAGCACTCGGGAGGCAGAGGTAGGAGGATCATCGTGAGTTCAAGGCCATCCTGAGATTACATAGTGAGTTCCAGGTCAGCCTGGGCTAGAGTGAGACCCTACCTCAAAAAAAAAAAAAAAAAAAAAAGGTCACACTGTAATTGGGGTTTTTGGCTGTTTCTTGCTTGCTTGTTTCTTTGGTTTGCTGGATTTTTGGCTTTTTTAAAGACTGGGTTTCACTCTAGCTCTGGATGGCCTGGAGTTCACGTATGTAGCTCAGGTGGGCCTCAAACTCAAGGCTGTCTTCCTTCCTCAGTCTCCTTCCTAGGGGCTGGGGCTACAGGCATGAGCCACCATGCTTGGCTCACAAGTGGTTTTGTGCCATGCTTTTTTATTCTGTGGACATCCCCTGACACCTCACCTTCTCACTGAGCATAGACCTTCATCATTTTTATTGTCTATAAATTTTTACAGCCCTTCAATGGGATTTACTGCTAGAAAGACTGCTATAAAGTCATATATATATGTATATGTATATCTTTGTCCACCTATCTGATTATTTCAAAATTATCTCTTTGTATGTGTGCTGTTACGTTTGCGGTGGGGCTGTGCACGCACCTCGTGTGCATGTGGAGGTCAGAGCGCAACCTCGAGGTCTGTCTTCTTCTGCCTTCCTTAAGGCAGGATCTCTTGCTGCTGCAGAGGAACGGCCCTTGAGCTTCAGCTCCCCGCCGGCTACGTCTCCTGTTGTCATCGGCACGTTGGGATCACAGGCACACACCACTTTTGAGTTCAGCTTTATGTCGGTGCTGAGGACCATCGAAATTGGATCAGCAGGCTTTGCAAGCAAGCACCTTTGATCACTGAGCTATCTCCCCAGCCCCAGATTCTTTCTTTGTTTTTAAAAAGCCTGTGTATGTGATCTGTGTGAGTGTATGGTGCATGCTCCTGTGTGGGAGGGTGCATGCACGTGGAGGGCAGAGGTCAATGTCTGGTGTCTTACTCTACCACTCCTGGCTGTTACTTTTTTGAGACCGGATCTCTCACTAAACCCAGAGTCCACTTATTGGGCTAGACAATCTAGCTCATAAGCTCCAGGGGTCATTTGGTCTCTGTCCCCCAGCTCTGGGATTATAGATGCACACAGCCACACTCCACTTTTGTGTGGGTGCTGGAGATTTGAACTCAGGTCCTCATGCTTCAGGTCCCACTGAACCGTCTTCACAGCCCTGGACTCTGAGGTTTTCGTAATCTTTTTAAAAGTTCAGTAGTGGTTTATATATGTATGTATTGTTTATTTATTTATTTGTAAGCAGAGAGAGATAGAGAGAAGATAAACAGACAGAGGTAATGGGTGTGCCAGGGTCTCTAGCCACTGCAAATGGACTCCAGAAATATGTACCGCTTTGTGCATCTTTACGTGGGTCCTGGGTAATCAAAACCGGGTCACTTGGCTTTGTGGGCGAGTGCCTTAACCACTGAGCCAGCTCTCCAGTCTTACACTAGTGGTATTTTTTTTTAGAAGATGCTTGTAGTTGTTTTACATTTTGTTAATTTGTTTGCAAGGAGAGAGAGAAATAAAGAAAAAGAAGAAAGAGAGAGAAAGGAAGGGTTTTCTTGCCCCTGCAAATAAATTCCAGATGCACGTGCCACTTTGTGTACCAGGCTTTATGTGGTTACTGGGGAATCGAACTTGGGCCAGCAGGTTTTGCAAGCAAGCACCTTTGACCACTGAGCCATGCCCCCAGTCCACTCTCTCATGATAGCAATGGCACCATACTGACAGAGGTGGGAATGCTGGATTCCCTCCTTAGGAGAATTCTGAGCTAGGCGATTACTATCGTTAGAAGGTAGAAAGGTAAAATTATGACACATGCCACCAAATTACAAAGGCTTTATTTGCTGTTCAATAAAACAAAACAAGAAAACAAACTTCTAATATCATGTCTGTGCTGAATTCCTCTTATTTTTGTCGCTCGTGCCAATGAAAAGTAACGTGTGTGTGGTTTATATCTAGACAAAGGGAAAATTACAAATAAAACAATAACTGTCCTCCCCAAATCAAATGATGTGATGTTCGCAGGAGGTAAAGTAGGTGTTTAGAAAAAGTAGAAGCATGTCGGAGAGATGGCTCAGTGGTTAAAGCACGTGCCTAATAATCCAGGTTCTATTCCCTTGTGCCCATGTAAAACCAGATGAACAAAACAGCATATTCATCTGGAGTTTGTTTGCAGTGGCTAGAAGCCCCGGCATGCCCATTCTCTCTCTCTCTCTCTCTCCTTGTAAATAAATAAATAAAAGATTTTTTAACTCAAAGGAATTCTTTTTTAATATTTTTAATTTTTTTTTCATTTGTGTGTGAGAGAAAGAGGCAGATAGAGAATGGGGGCCAGGGCCTCCAGCCACCGCAGACGAACTTCGGATGCATGTGCCACCTTGTGCATCTGGCTTGTGTGTGTCCTGGGGAATCAGACTTGGGTGCTTTGGCTTTGCAAGCAAGTTAGCCTTAACCACTAAGCCACCTCTCCAGCTGTAAAAGATTTTTTTTTTAAAGAAAAGGAAAAAAGAGGGCTGGAGAGGTGGTTTAGTGGTTAAGGCATTTGCCTACAAAGCCCAACGACTGAGGTTCGATTCCCCAGGACCCATGTTAGCCAGATGCACAAGGTGGTGCATGTGTCTGGAGCACCCATTCTCTCTCTCCCTCTCTCTGTCTTTCTCTCTCTCAAGTAAAGAAAGGAAGGAAGGAAGGAAGGGAGGAAGGAAGGAAGGAAGGAGGGAAGGAAGAAAGAAAGAAGGGAGGAAGGAAGGAAAGAAAGAAAGAGCAGAAGAACTCAAGTTTGCTCATGCCATGCTGCGCCCTGGCTTAGGCAGTGTTTGGTGGCTGCCCACGGCCTCCGGGGTCATCCTCTCTGCTCGAATGGTCTCACATGGCTCACCCTGACCTTTCCTTCATCGGTTCTCCAGCCTTGCTTCTGTTCTCAGTTGCACTGAAATCCTTCTTATCATAGCCTTCTCCTCCTGCTGAATGTCACCTCAGAGCCACTCCACTCCCCAGATGACCTGCCCAACTTCTGGGTCTCAGCTCATGTGGGACTTTTTTTTTTTTTAATTTTTATTTTTTGTTTTCTGAGGTAGGGTCTCCCTCCAGCCCAGGCTGACCTGGATTTCACTATGTAGTCCCAGGCTGGCCTCCAGCTCGTGGCGATCCTCCTACCTCTGCCTCCTGAGCACCTGGCTCTTCATGTGGGGTTTTTACCAAGACACTGCGATGCAATGCTTCATATTTGCTGTCGACTTGACAGGGTTTAGAATCTGCTAGGAGACAAACCTCTGGGCATGTCTGTGAGGAAGTTTCTAGATAAATAAGTGGAGGTGGGAAGACCCTCCCTATCAGTGGTTTGGGACCATTTCATGGACTGAGGTCTTGGACTGAAATCCAGCCTTCTGCGCTCTCTCTCTCTCTCTCTACTTCCTGACTATGGACTCAATGTGACCAGCAACTTCCTGCTTCTGCCACCATGACGCCCCTGTCTGTCCCCTCAAACTGTCATCTGAAATAAACCCTTCTTTCCATAGGAAGCCTCTTATCAAATATTTGGCGACAATGAAAATAACTAACCCAGAGACTGTCTCTTCGTCTTTTGCTACCAGTGTACAGGTGCAGGCACGCTGGCCGGTGTAGCTTCTCGTGGACAGTGAGAAGTCTCTACGTCAGACTCTCTGGCTAACCTAGAGAGGCAGACCGGGCTTGCTCAAAGCGCGCTGCTCCATTCCACCACCGGGCTTTGACGAATCTTGTGTGTGGGCAGGAGGGAGTCACGTATGGGGGAGGCACATGCTGCATGTGTGGATGTCAGAGGACAATCTTGGGTGTTAGTTCTCACCTTCCGCTTTGTTTGAGGCAGGGTCTCTTTTGTTTTTGGTTTTTCAAGGCAGGGTCTCGCTCTGACTCAGGCTGACCTGGAATTCACTATGGAGTCTCAGGGTGGCCTCGAACTCACGGCGATCCTCCTACCTCTGCCTCCCGAGTGCTGGGATTCAAGGTGTGCACCTCCACGCCTGGCTCAAGGCCGGGTCTCTCTCTTGTTCACTGCTGCGGATGCTGGACTAGCTGGCTCAGGCACTTCCAGGGAGTCCCCTGGCTCCCACTTTGGTTTAGGAGTGCTGGGATTATCAGCAGCGACCATGTCTGGCTCTATGTGGGTGCTGGGGATCTGAACGCGTGGTTTCACAGCCGTACTCACTGAGCCTCCCCCCCGCCCCCCCGCCGCCAGCCCCTCCATAGCACTTTTTACTGCAGTGCTCAACAGGATTCATTGCTGCCATTAGGGCAGGGGACTGTGGTCATGACCACATCCTACAACTTGGCTCTGTGCCTGGGATGTCGTAACCCTTTATGGACTAAGTGGATGTTCAAGGTGGGTGGCTGTGTTTGAGTAGGTGGGGCAGATGGACGACAGCAGATTGCCATGGAAATCATCAAAACAATCACAAAATGAGAAAGCCAAATAGGCCAGGCCAATGAAATTTCAATAGCTTATAATTCCGTGAGGAAATATATAAGTAATTCTTTTTGATGTAACCAATTATATTCTGATGGACTCTCATGGCTGTCCTTGAGCTGAGGAGAATAAAAGGAGATGTATGTATATTGTGCAGAGTGAGGGACTTGTTTAAGCAACCCGCAATCAAGGTAATTTGGATCACCAGGGACATGGATAGAATCTCTTTCCTTGGAGACGGGGGCCTTCACTTCTAAGGTGTGCTTGGAGTCCCAGCAAAAATAACCTCTAATGTTTCATTCTTTCTGGGTTGATGGTGAATTTTGTTTCTCCCCCACCCTTCTGGGGCTGGTTTTGTTTTAAAGGATCTGTCAGACCATTCAGCTGTAATAATGATCTCAAAGGGCTCATCTGCCTTCTGCATGCTGAACAGTCACTCTCTCCGTCAGGTATCAGAGCAACACGGCCTCCGCGGTTCTCGAAACGATCACCAACATTCAACCCAAGGAGAGTGGAGGCGGCGTGGGGGAGACCCGCGAGGCCATTGTTTACAGGCTGTCTGAAGACATGCTGAGCAAGCTGCCCCCGGATTACTTGCCCCATGAGGTAAGCCTCACCCTTGCCCAAGGGGTGTGGGGCTGGGCACGATCCTGAGACAGGTGACTTCTGTCCTTCCCACCCTCTGCTCAGTCATTTGATGCTGCTGTCTCCATCACTCTGACGTGTGTCCTCAGTGCCTTGTCCCTCCGCTCTAGCCCAGGCTAATGTGGAATTCACTCTGTAGTTTCAGGGTGGCCTCGAACTCATTGCAATCCTCCAACCACCTTCCTCCAAAGCTGGGAATTAAAGACGTGTGCCACCGTGCCTGACTCTCTAGCCCTTTTCTGTCCTTTGGTTCCTACCATAGGATGCCAAATATCATTTATTTGTTTATGAGAGAGAGAGAGAGAGAGAGACAACGGGTCCACCAGGGCCTTCAGCCACTGCAGGCCAACTCCAGACACATGTGCAACCGTGTGCATCTGGCTTACTTGGGTTCTGGGGAATCAAACCTAGGTCTTTAGGCTTTGCAGGCAAGTGCGTTAACTGCTAAGCCACCTCTCCAGCCATGCCAAACATCTTTTTTAAAATTTATTTTTATTTATTTAATGTATAATTTTATTATTGACAACTTCTAACCTTACAGACAATAAACCATGATAATTCCCTCCCTTTCCCCACTTCTCCTTCACAACTCCACTCTCCATCATATCCCCTCCCCCTCTCTGTTAGTCTCTCTTTTATTTATTTATTTTTTTTTTTTTGGTTTTCCGAGGTAGGGTTTCACTCTAGCCCAGGCTGACCTGGAATTCACTATGGAGTCTCAGGGTGGCCTTGAACTCATGGTGTTCCTCCTACCTCTGCCTCCCGAGTGCTGGGATTAAAGGCGTGCGCCACCACTCCCGGCTTTCTCTCTTTTATTTTGATGTCATTGTCTTTTTCTCCTATTATGAGCATCTTGTGAAGGTATTGCTAGACACTGTGAGGTCATGGACATTGAGGCCAATTTCTGTTTGGACAGTTGCATTGAAAGGAGTTGTACCCTTTCTTTGGCTCTTAGATTCTTTTTTGTTGTTGTTGTCTATTTTTCTTTATTTATTTGAGACAGAGAGAATGAGGCACAGAGAGAGAGAGAGAGAGAGGGAGGGAGGGAGAGGGAGGGAGAGAATGGGCATGCCAAGGCCTCCAGCCATTGCAAACAAACTCCAGATACATGTCGCAACTTGTGCATCTGGCTTACGTGGGTACTGGGGAATCAAACCTTGAACAGGGTCCTTAGGCTTCCCAGGAAAGGGCTTAACTGCTAAGCCATCTCACCAACCCTGGCTCTTATATTCTATCTGCTACCTCTTCCACAATGGACCCTGAATCTTGGAGGGTGTGATAGAAATGTTTCTGTGCTGAACACTACTCCATCACTTCTTTTCAGCCCTGTGTTGCCTTTTGGGTCATCCCAGTGGTCACTCCCATCTGAAAAGAGAAGCTTCTCTAACCAAAAGTGAGAGTAGGGCTGGAGAGATGGCTTAGCGGTTAAGCACTTGCCTGTGAAGCCTAAGGACCCCGGTTCGAGGCTCGGTTCCCCAGGTCCCACGTTAGCTAGATGCACAAGGGGGCGCACGCGTCTGGAGTTCGTTTGCAGAGGCTGGAGGCCCTGGCGCGCCCATTCTCTCTCTCTCCCTCTATCTGTCTTTCTCTCTGTGTCTGTCGCTCTCAAATAAATAAATTAAAAAAAATTTTTTTTAAAAAGTGAGAGTAGCATTAACATACGGATGTGGATGTTAAGTGAAGTGCTTATAGGGCAGTTTGGTGAGCATAATATATGCATTTAACCAGAGAAGAGCAGGCTTTATACCCCTAAGACTCATGACCTCCCATACCATAGGCTTTTGATTAGGTTTTCAGTACCAGGCATGTATTCCCTCCCATAGAGTGGGCCTCCAATCCAGTTAGAGAGAAGTTGGTTTCCCCCAGAGCAGACATGCCACTATTGCACCTGTTCGGTTATTTGGCCTGTGTGGCCAAACTTGAGGCTTCCGGTGTTTTCGCCACTGACGACTTCTGTCTCCTATAAGCCTGCATACAGTGCAGCTTTTCCCAGCTTTCAGTTGGCTGGTCTATAGGGAGAAGGTTTTTAGCTCAGCCCCAGCTTGATTTCTCAGTGACCTTGGTGCCAAGGCATATGTAGTCTTCAGCAATAAGGTGTTACCATGTCTTTCTCATGGGAATCCAAGGGTCTTGGCAATAGCCTGTAATGTTTTGAAGGCAACAGGGACCTCTCTGGCCAACAACTCACTGGAAGGTATCCCATCCCTGGCACTGAAAATTTTCTAGTGATAATCTGTGGCTCCTGGATGTGCCATTATCCAAACAAGTAGGTTTTTATATGTCTTATTTAGAATATCTCGAATTTTGGTTGACCTCCCCCCACACCCTTCTTTTACTCAATCTCTTTCCCTGGCATTGCTTAGGCCACTCCACTCCCTGTAATCTGTTCATATACATACATACATACATACATACATACATACATACATACATGTATCATCCTCTTAAGTCCTTCCCTCTCCTCCCTCCCTTATAGCCATTTTCTATCTTACTGGCCTCTGCTACCAACTTTTGGTTCCAGCTCACACATAAGTCTACACATTTGTAGCTAGGATCCACATATGAGAGAGAACATGTGACATTTGCCTTTCTGGGCCTGGGCTACTTCACTTAGTATAATCCTTTCCAGATTCGTCCATTTCCTGCAGATATCATAATTTCAATTTTCTTTACTGCTGAAGAGAACTCCATTGTGTAAATGTACCACATCTTTATTATCTATTCATCTGTGGATGATATCTAGGCTGGTTCCATCTCCTAGCTATTGTGAATAGAGCAGCAATAAACATGGTTGTGCAAGCTTCTCTAAGGCAGTGAGAAGTGTCATTAGGATATATGCCTAGGAGTGCTATAGCTGGATCATATGGCAAATCTACTTTTAGCTGTCTCAGGAACCTCCACACTGATTTCCACAATAGCTATACCAGACTACATTCCCACCAACAAGGTAGAAGGGTTCCCTTTTCCCCGCATCCTCACGAACATTTATTGTCCTTTGTTTTCTTGATGACAGCCATTCTGGCAGGGGTGAGATGGAATCTCAAAGTAGTTTTAATTTGCATTTCCCTGATGGCTGAGGATGTAGAACACTTTTTTAGATGTTTGTGTGCCATCTGTATTTCTTCTTTTGAGAACTCTCCATAGCCCATTTTGTTTTGTTTTGTTTTTGAGGTAGGGTCTCATTGTGGCCCAGGCTGACCCAGAATTCACTGTGTGTAGTCTCTGGGTGGCCTCGAACTCATGGTAATCCTCTTACCTCTGCCTCTTGAGTGCTGGGATTAAAGGTGTGTGCTACCACGTCTGGCTTTCCATAGCCCATTTTTTAAAATTAGGTTGCTTAATTTCTTATTGTTTTTTTTTTTTTGAGTTCTTTGTATATTCGGGATATTAATCCTCTGTCAGATGCATAGCTGCATGCCAAACATTTCAACTCTCTAGGATCTTCTCCCTACCTCTTGTGCCCAAGCCTTCTCTGTCCTTTCTCTTCATTATCTTTTTTTTTTTAATATTTTGTTTATTTATTTGAGAGCGACAGACACAGAGAGAAAGACAGGTAGAGGGAGAGAGAGAGAATGGGCGCGCCAGGGCTTCCAGCCTCTGCAAACGAACTCCAGACGCGTGCGCCCCCTTGTGCATCTGGCTAACATGGGACCTGGGGAACCAAGCCTCGAACCAGGGTCCTTAGGCTTCACAGGCAAGCGCTCAACCGCTAAGCCATCTCTCCAGCCCTTCATTATCTTTTGTTTGTGTCTCTGCCCCATACGTTTACTTCCCTCACTGCCAGGAAAAAGGACAGAGAAGGAGCAGAGGGAGATGTATTTATAAACCACTCTTCAGAACGGATGGTTCTGGGTCAACAGCTTCCCAAGTGTCAGCTTAGTATCCAGAATCACCTTTATTCTCTCTCCCCCTCCTTTTTTTTTTTTTTTTTGAGATAAGCCTAACAGGCTGCACCTTTTCTTTTCTTTCTTTCTTTTTTTAATGCGAGAGATCCACAGAGAAAGGGAGTGAGAGAGCTGGCACACCAGGGCCTTTAGCCACTGTAATCCAATGCCAGATGCGTGCGCCACCTGTGTGCATGTATGACCTTGCTCTCTTGCGTCCCTGTGCATCTGGCTTATGTGGGACCTAGAGAGTTGAACGTGGGTGCTTAGGCTTCGCAGGCAAGTGCCTTAACTGCTAGACAATCTCTCCAGCCCTCTCATTAAAAAAAAAAAAATAGTATCTTGTTTTATAATCCACACTGGCCTCCAGTGTTGGTCTTCCTCCCTCATCCTCCTTCAAGCTAGAATTACAGACATGAGACACCATACCCAACTTCAGTTGTTTTTTTTTTTTTAATTTATTTATTTTGAGAGCAACAGACACAGAGAGAAAGACAGATAGAGGGAGAGAGAGAGAGAGAGAATGGGCACCAGGGCTTCCAGCCTCTGCAAATGAACTCCAGACGCGTGCGCCCCCTTGTGCATCTGGCTAACGTGGGACCTGGGGAACCGAGCCTCGAACCGGGGTCCTTAGGCTTCACAGGCAAGCACTTAACTGCTAAGCCATCTCTCCAGCCCCAACTTCAGTTTTTGTTTAAATCTCAGTGACCATAGAAATACACTACTTGGGGCAAGAGGGATGGCTCAGCGGTTAAGATGCTTGCCTGCAGAGCCTAATGATCCAAGTTTGGTTCCTCAGTGCCCACATAAAGCCAGATGTACAAAATGGCACATGCATCTGGAGTCTGTTTGCAGCAGCTGGAGGTCCTGGCCTGCCCATTCTCTCTGTCTGTCTTCTATCTCTCTCTCTGCTTGCAAATAAATAAATAAAAATATTTTTTAAAGAAATACCCTACTTGGTTAGGTAAACAAGATGCTAATGTAATCACTATGTCTACATCTAAACAGATTACCATAAAAACCACACAGGAATTCACCTAATATTGTCTAATGGCAGAGAACCCGTGTGCAAAGTTTTGTTTGGCTGTACTACTAAACCTGTCTCACTTCAATTATTCTTGCCATCCTTCAAAACTTAACAACAGCGAAGACATTTTCCTTTTTGAACACTATTTTCTTTTTTTTTCTGGGCGTGGTGGCATATGCCTTTATGAGAATGAGAGAGAGAGAATGGGTGTGCCAGGACCGCCAGCTACAGCAATTGGACTGCAGACGAGTGTGCCCCTTGTGCACATGTGCGGCCTTGCCCGTGTGCCACCTTGTGCAGCTGGCTTACGTGGAATCTAGGAAGCTGAACATGGGTCCTTAGGCTTCGCAGGCGAGCGCCTTAACCACTAAGCCAGCTCTCTGGCCCCTGTTGCTTTCTTTTAAAAGATCCTTCATGAAATAACTCTTCCTCAAAGCTTCCACACAAACGCAGTTATATACCAACGTCTACCCCTTAAGCTGTGCTCAATAATTCCAGAATTCCTTATGGACAAGAAGTGGAGGTGTTGGTAGTTTGGAGTTCTTTTAAATGCTTGGGATTGTTTCTGCACGTGTGTGTGTGTGGGTGTGTGTGGGTGGGTGTGTGGGTGTGTGGGTGTGTGCGGGTGTGTGGGTGTGTGCACTCACACACGAGTGGAGTCCAGAGACACCCTTGCTTGTCATTCTCAGGAATGCCATTCACCCCCTTTTAGACAGGGTCACTCATCGGCCTGGAACTCACCAATTAGACTGGCTGGCCACTGAGCCCCAGAAATCCACCTGTTTCTGCCTCCCCAGCCCTGGAATTCCAAGCACACAGCCACCATTCCTGGCCTTTTCACATGGGTCCTGGGGACTGAACTTGGTTCCTCATGCCTGCAAGACAAGTACTTTACCAACTGAGCTATCTCTGTCAGAGAACCCCATAGGCTTCCTGGAAAGCCTTTGGACTACACATCATGTTAAATTCTCTCCTCATCGACATCCTCATCCTCTCTCATTCTCAAGTCTCTTGGATGGTGGTCAGCAAAATGGTAAAATCCTGGCCCATATTTGGAGTCACTCCATTCTTGGCATACTCACTAAACTGAAATGTGAATGTATCTTGGCTTATTTTCCAATAATCTTTATATTTTATTATGTCTACAACCAGAGGTTTAAAGTAGTCTGTAAGGGCTGGAGAGATGACTTAGTGTTTAAGGTGTTGGCCTGTGAAGTCTAAGGACCCAGGTTCAATTCCCACATACCCACATAAGCCAGATGCACAAGATGGCACATGTGTCTGGAGTTTGTTTGCAGTGGCTAGAGACCCTGGCATGCCCATTTTCTTTCTCTCTGTCTCCCCTGCCTCCTCTCTCAAACAAATAAATAAAATGGTCAATAAATGATATGTCAACAGGAACAAATGACAGGTGCTTAACAGCTCTCCCACAAAGTCAAATATATTGATTGATGAGATTAAGGAGAGCTCTTTCTAGCCACCATAGCTGAGGTGACCACAATCTTAGGAAGCCAAAGTTAATCATATTCATTGGCTCCGTGAAGATTTGGGTGGCTTTATCTTTCTGTGGCATTTTTAATAACAACTTTGTAAGCATAATGGGGAAAATAAATCCCTCTGTACCCTTAAAAAAGGTTACATTACAAAAGAATATTTAACTGACACTTAGTACTTAATCATTTCAAAGGGGAAATAGGTACAATTTATTTCAGCTCTCTCAAGTACATTTCTAATCATCAACTGAGAGCAATCAGTAGGAAATAAAAATCATGTGCGTTGAACAGTAGTTTTTAAAGCTCAGAAAATGGGGAACTTGATGACCGCCTTTTGGTTCTGCCTGAGATGTTTTAGAGTTTGTTTGGTCTGGTAGGTACATCCAGAGGAACAAGGGTAGGTGAAATGGCAGGGTTATTGGGAGAGAAATGTTGGATGATTTTTAGAAAGTGTTCTGCGCATCACGTGTGGCATGTGCGTTTCAGGTGAAAGCTCGTTTGATAAAGATGGGACATCTGAACTCAATGAATATATTTCTTCGGCAAGAAATTGACAGAATGCAGAAGGTCATTTCCATACTCCGCAGTAGCTTGAGTGACCTGAAACTGGCCATCGAGGGCACAATCATCATGAGCGAGGTGAGCTGTTAGATCTCAACAGTCAACTCTCCCCACCCAACCCCTGATTTTTTATTTTTGAAAATTATTTTTATTTATTTATTTGAGAGCAACAGACAGAGAGAGAAAGAGGCAGAGAGAGAGAATGGGTACATCAGGGCCTCCAGCCTCTGCAAATGAATTCCAAATGCATGTGCCACCTTGTGCATCTGGGTCCTGGGGAATGGAGCCTTGAACAGGTATCCTTAGGCTTCACAGGCAACGGCTTAACCCCTAAGCCATCTCTCCAGCCCCCACCCCTGATTTTTATTGCTGGGTTTTTGTTTTTCGAGGTAGGTTCTCACTCTAGCCCAGACTGACCTGGAATTCACTATGTAGTCTCAGGGTGGCCTCGAACTCACAGTGATCCTCCTACCTCTGCCTCCCGAGTACTGGGATTAAAAGTGTGCACCACCATGCCCAGCTTTATTGCTGTTTCTTGCTCATGTATATTAACCTCCTCTTCTTCAGAACTTGAGAGACGCCCTGGACAACATGTACGATGCTCGGATACCTCAGCTCTGGAAGAGGGTGTCCTGGGATTCCTCTACCCTGGGCTTCTGGTTTACTGAACTTCTGGAAAGGAATGCTCAGTTTTCAACATGGATATTTGAAGGGAGGCCGAATGTGTTCTGGATGACTGGTTTCTTTAATCCCCAAGGTACGTGCTCACAGGCGAGCGGGCTGCCTTAGAATTGTGTGTTTTGCATGATACATATGTGTTACTTAAAATAATATGGAGGTTGGGCTGCAGAGATGGCTTAGTGGTTAAGGCTCTTGCCTGCAAAACCTAAGGACCCAGGTTCAATTCCCCAGTACCCACATAAGCCAGGTACATGTGTCTGGAGGTCTGGAGTTCGTTTGCAGTGGCTAGAGGCCCTGGTATGCCCATTCTCTCTCTCTCTTAAATAATTAAATAACTAATATTTAAAAATAATAAAATGGGGCTGGAGGGATGGCCTAGTGGTTAAGATGTTTGCCTGCAAAGCCAAAGGACCCAGGTACAATTCCCCAGGACCCACGTAAGCCAGATGCACAAGGTGGCACATGTGTCTGGAGTTTGTTTGCTGTGGCTGGCGGCCCTGGCATACCCATTCTTTCTCTCTCAAATAAATAAATGCTTTAAAAAACAATAATATAGAGGTACAGCTGGTGGGTGCTAGATATAGCCTTCCAAAGGTTAGAGAGCCCAGATAATCCTCTACTTGTTTAACAAGTTCAAGCTGAAATCCTCCTTCTCACAGTGTTCCATACTCCAGTGAGCAAACTCAGTCTCTTCCTGTTTGCTCACATCAGCCAACCAAAGGTTGGGGTGGGGGTGGGGTGTTAAAAAGTTCCTTCAAGCTTTAGGAATTTTTCCTTTTTTAATTTGGCCTGTGTGTGTGTGTGTGTGTGTGTGTGTGTGTGTGTGTGTGTCTGTGTGTGTGTGTGTGTGTGTGCGCGCAAGTATATGCTTATAGGTGTATGCGTGTATGGAGGCCAGAGGTTGACGTCAGATGTCTTCCTCAATCACTCTCCACTTGATATACTAAGTAGCGTCTCTCAATTGAATCCAGAGCTCCTTGATTCAGGTGGTCTCGCTAGCCAGCTTGTCCCAGGGATCACTCGTCTCCGCCTCCCAAACACTGGGATTGTGGGCCAGGTGCCAAACCCACCTGCACTTTACCTGGGTGCTGGTGACCCAAACTTTGATTCTCACACAAGTGTGTGGCAAGGCTTCATCCACTGAGTCACCTCCCCAGACCCACGCTTTAGTTTTAAACTACGTTTGAAGTGCCTGGAGAGATTGGTCCGTGGTGAAGGTGCTTGCCTGCGACCTCATAGCCTGGGCTCAGTTTCCAGATACCCACTTAGGTGCACGAAGTGGCGCATACGTCTGGAATTTCTCTGGGGTGTCTGGAGCTCTAGCAACCCATTCTCTCTCTCTCTCTCTCTCTCTCTCTCTCCTTGCAAATAAATAAAATAAAATATTTTTGAAAATGTCAAAGTTTATTGCTTTAGGTTAGAAAATTTCGACTGGCCTCAAAAATTCAGTGAGCTTTTGGGTGAGTCTTTCTCCGTGGCCAGGAGTTTTCCTCCTCTCTCCCCTCTAAAATAACCCCAGGGCTTTGTAATTCTGTCTCGTATCTCCGTTCTAGAGGTGTTCGCTGAGAAAGCTACCGGCTTGGTGTCATAGAGTTCTCAAGGTTCAGAAACCCAGTGACTTTTTTTTTGCCTTGCTGCCTACAACTCAGGAGGTTTTGTCTGCAGCAATCCTCAGATGGAAGGGGGGGGCTTGGACTTCTTGCTTTGCCTGTACCTGACGGCTTCCTTTGCCATGCAAGTCGGGGAACATTCACTGTTGACTTAGGGTGAGCTACTGCTATTCACAGCAAGATGCTTGGATCTCATAAAATGAAGTTGAGTAAAGACAGCCGGGCTGAAAACTCTACCTCCGGTAGAAGCCCTGTTTATACAAAGGACCAGGGCAGGCACAATTGCTCTATGATGTTAAAAGACAGGATTGTGGTTATTCTTAGCAGGAGGGCAGTGACTGGAAAAGGCACCAGCCAACATCTCCAGCCTGGGAGTGGTGTCTCCTCGCCTACATGTTGGTAACCCAGCTGTGTTCCCTTGGTGACAATCCAGTGAGTTGTTCACGATAATTTGTTAGGTTATTTCTCATGAATAATACTTCAAGAAGTATTATAGTCTTAAAATAATTTTAAATTTTTATTTATTTATTTGAGAAAGAGGCAGATGAGAGAGAATGAATGTGCCAGGGTCGCCAAGCACTGCACACGAACTCCAGATTCTTGCACCTTCTTGTGCATCTGGCTTTATGTGGGTACTGGGTCCTTTAGCTTTGCTGGCAAGTTTTGTAACTGCTAAGCCGTCTCTCCAGCGCACAATTATACTTTTTTTAATGGGGGGGTGCCTTGAGGGATGGCTTAGCAGTTAAGGTGCTAGCCTGCAAAGCTAAAGATCCTGGGTTCGATTCCCCAGGACCCACATAAGCCAGATGCACACTGTGGTGCATGCTTCTTGAGTTTGTTAGCAATGGCTGAAGGCCCTGATGTGCCCATTCTCTCTCTCTCTTGCTCTCCAATATAAGTAAAAATAAAATATAAAAAATTGTAAACGTGCGTGAGAGAGAGAGCATGAGTGTGCCTGTGTGTGCAGATGCGTGTGGATATGGAAGCCTCAAGGCAACCTCAAGTGTCACGTGTTTTTGGTTTTTTTTTTTTTCCTGTATTTGTGATAGGGTTTCTCTTTGGCCTAGAACTCATCAGTTAGACTATACTGGCCAATGGGTCCCATAATCCTCCTGTCTTTGCCTCCCTAGAGTTGAGATTACAGGCACATGGTACCACACAAGTTTTTTTTTTTTTTAAACAAGTCACCATTTTTTTTCTTAGGCCATCACACTGGCCTATTTTTTTTTATTTTCAAGCAGACAAAGAGAGGGAGAGAGAGAGAGAGAGAGAGAGAAGAGAGACAGACAGAGAGAGAATGGGCACACCAGGGCCTCCAGCCACTGCAAACGAACTCCAGATGCATGTGCCCCTTGTGCATCTGGCTTACGTGGGTCCAAGGGAGTTGAACCTGGGTCCTTTGGCTTCACAGGCAAACACCTTAACTGCTAAGCCATCTCTCCAGCCCCACACAAGAATTTTTTTTTTTTTTTAATTTTTCAAGGTAGGGTCTCACTCTAGCCCAGGCTGACCTGGAATACACTCTGTATTCTCAGGGTGGTCTCGAACTCACAGCAATTCTCCTGCTTCTGCCTCCCAAGTGCTGGCATTAAAGGCATGCACCACCATGCCTGGCTGACCCACACAAGAATTTTTATGTGGGTACTAAGGTCCTCATGTTTGTGAGGCAAGCATTTGCCAACTGAGCCATCTCTCCACCTAATCACTATTATACATTAAAAGTATACATTCAGTTGTCTTCCTACGTGCACTCGTTCTTTTGCTCCATGTGTTTTCAAGCACCTTAAAATTTTCTAGGTTTGTAACACTAGCCACGGTGATTTCTACAAGCACACCAAATTACACATGACAAATTACCGTGTCCTTGCTTTTATATTTGCAGCGGGCACACACCCAATTTCACTGATCTATTTTTGTCCTATAATTTCCATTGAATATGGGGAAGAAATTTGTGTTGCTATGATAGTTCCCTGGTTTCATAGGTGTATGCGTGTGTCTTGGAAAAAAAAAAATCCTGGTTTATTTTATTTATTTATTAGAGACAGAGAGAGGGAGAGAGAATGAGCATGCCAGGGCCTCCAGCCACTGTAAATGAACTCCAGACGCGTGCGCCATCTTGTGCATCTGGCTAACATGGGTCCTGGAGAATCAAACCTGGGTCCTTAGACTTCTCAGGCAAGTTCCTTACCCAGTAAGCCATCTCTCCAGCCCCCATGTGTGCATGTTTTTACTCTTTGAAAACCCTCCACCTGAGCGGGTTGTCGCCAGGCTGGGGAGCTACAGACGGCAGCTGAGTCAGAAGATTTCCAGGCATCTCTGATTTGCCCAAGGGAGACTGTCATTAGGTTGTGAAGACAGACCCACCAACAGCCTTGGCATGATGTGATGGGTATACCACCTCTCCATGCCATAGTAGTGTAGAAGACAGATGTTAATTCTGCTCAGGGCCACCAGCACAGTTTGCAGAAGCAGCTATGTCCCCTCGAAAAGATACCCCAAGAGGCCTGAGCAGAGAGACAAGAAGTGTCTCTTTGGCCAGGGGAACTGGTGTGGCTTCAGCCCAGGACACCTGGGCACGGGTATTAGGACTTAAGCTGCAGTGAGGCAGGTCTTGCTCATCTGTGAAGAAGTTTCCAGTGCGTAGAAGATAACCCAGGAGATAGGAGACAGTAAGCGGGAATCGGCAGGCTGGACAACGACTCTCTCTCCAGGTCCAGGGACGTGAGCTTGGGACCTGACCAAGGTGCAGAGCGTGACGGGGTGAGCACATGGGGACCTTGAGAGAGCAAGGGGAGACAAGGGCTTAGCCTGACAGCAGGAAAGGACGGGGACACGGCAAGGAAGGGGTTCGGGCAGAGCTGGAACTGAGCAGAGGCATAGGGAAGAGAGACTTTGAAAACTATAGGGTTGAATGTATTTTTAAATTTTTTTTCAAAGTAGGGTCTCACTCTAGCCAGGGCTGACCTAGAACTCACTGTGTGGTCTCAGGTTGACCTCAAGCCCAAAGCGGTCCTCCTACCTCTGCCATGTGAGTTCTGGCATTGAAGGTGTGTGCCGCTGTGTCAGGCCTTATTGGTCATCCCACACGTCAGAGCACATAGCTTCTTTCCTTTTTCATCAGTTGTGTAACCTGAGGGTTGAGGACCCAAGTTTGGATCCCCAGTACCTACATAAGCACCAGGCATAGTGGTACAGGACTGTAATCCCAGCTTGGAATGGCAGTGATAGCAGGATGCCCAGGGCTTACCGGCTAGCTAGTTCAGCCAAATTAGTAAGAGACCGTGTCTCAAATAAATAAGGCATGCCTGGAGAGATGGCTTAGTGGTTAAGGTACTTGCCTGCGAAGCCTCAGGACCCAAGTTCGATTCCCCAGATCCCACATAGGCCAGATGCACATGGTGACACATGAGTCTGGAGTTCATTTACAGTGGCTAGAGGCCCTGGTGTGCACATTTTCTCTCTCTCTAATAAATAAAAATAGGGCTGGAGAGATGGCTTAGTGGTTAAGGCACTTGCCTGCAAAGCCTAAGGACCCATGTTCTACTCTCCAGATCCCACATAAACCAGATGCACAAAGGCGAGGCAAGTACAAAGTTGCATATGCCCACTAGGTGGCACAAGTGTCTGGAGTTCAATTTCAGTGGCTGAGGCCCTGGCACACCAATTCTTTCTCTCTCTCTGTCTAAAAAATAATAAATAATAAATAAAATGCATAATAAAAATAGGGCAGAAAGAAATTGAGGAAGACATCAATGTCCACCTTTGGCCTCCATATGCATGCACACACATACATGTACACCCATATACACACATGCATTCACACATACACAACACACGTAACTTAAAATAGCATTTGTAACTTTGAATTAATCTTTTTTATTTTTATTTATTTATTTGAGATTGGGAAAGAGGCAGAGTGAGAGAGAGAGAGAGAGAGAGAGAGAGAGATTGAATGGGAGTGCCAGGGCTTCCAACCACTGCAAATAAACTCCAGACACATGTGCCACCTTGTGCATCTGGCTTATGTGGGTCTTGGGGAATCAAACCAAGGTCCTTTGGCTTCACAGGCAAGCACCTTAACTGCTAAGCCATCTCTCCAGCCCCTGAATTAGTATTTTATTTTTGGTTTCTCGAGGTAGGTCTCACTCTACCTCAGGCTCACCTGGAATTCATTATGTAGTCTCAGGCTGGCCTTGAACTCACAGATATCCTCCTACCTCTGCTTCCCAAGTGTAGGGATTAGAGGTGTGTGCCACCATGCCAAGCCTGAAGTAATTTTTAATTGAACCATGCTGTAATTGTTATAAACTCATCTTTAGTTGTTAACATTTGTAAAGAAATGGTATAATCCAGAACAACATTAAAATTGTCTTATTTTTATTTATTTATTTGAGAGAGAGAGAGAGAGAGAGAGAGAGAGAGAGATAATGGGCATGTCAGGGCCTCCAGGCACTGCAAGCAAACTCCAGATGCATACACCCCCTTGTGCATCTGGCTTACGTGGGTCCTGGGGAGTCGAACCTGGGACTTTGGCTTTGCAGGCAAGCACCTTAACTGCTAAGTCATCCCTCCAGCCCCAGAACAATATTTACATAAATGCAAATGTAAATGGACATTTCAATGAGCTTCTCACTTGCTGCCATCTGCAAATAATAGTCAGTAACATGAGCCCTTTGTCTTTCTTCACTTCTGTTTTCATGGTAGACTGGCTCTTTCTGTCTATATCTCAGAAAGCCCAGACTTATTCAAACAAGCAGCCTGCCTTTTACAGAGAAGTGTGCGCGTGTGTGCACACACACACACACACGCACACACACATGCCTGCATGCATGCACACCCTTATCTGTGATGGCTTTCTGCTTGTCGCTCAGAGGCTGGAGGTCACCTCTTCCTGCATGGGAATCTCGTTTGCTTCTCGCCCTCCCTTCCTGTTGACACAAGGGACAAATTAGTTTCTTATTCCACATCAGTTGGTAAAATCTAGAAAACAGAAAGATCCAAGACCCCCCTTCCCCACACCAATGCAAGCAGATAAGAGTCTTGTTCAAATGGAAACCTTCCTGCCTTCCATCTGACCACAACAATAGATTGTTCAACGTGGATTCATCTCCTAAATTTGACGTCTTCTAATCCATTATTTTTAAAAATATTTTTATTTACTTATTTGACATAGAAAGAGAGAGAGAGAGAGAGAGAGAGAGAGAATGTGCACACCAGAGCCTCCAGCCACTGCAAACAAACTCCAGACATGTGTGCCCTCTTGTGCATCTGGGTAACGTGGGTCCTGGGGAATCGAACCTGGGTCCTTTGGCCTTGCAGGCAGATGCCTTAAACGCTAAACCATCTCTCCAGCCCCTAATCCATTCTTAACAGAGTAATCTCTTTCACTAGGTCAAAACATTTAATGGGTTGGGGAGGTTCATTCAGTAAAGTGTTTGCCTTGCAAGCATGAGGACCTGGGTTTGACCTCCAGGACCCATGTCACAAATTAAAATAGGGCTGGAGAGATGAGGCACTTGCCTGCAAACCTAACGACCTGAGTTCAATTCCCCAGTACCCACGTAAAGCTAGATACACAAAGTGGCACGTGCATCTGGAATTCATTTGCAGGGACCAGAGGCCCTGGTGCACCCATTCTCCCTGCCTGTCTCTCTTTTCTCTCTCTCTCTCTTTTTCTCTGCTTGCAAATAAATAAATAAATAAAAATATTGAAAAAAAAAATAAGCCAGGCTTGGTAATGTACACTTATAATCCCAGTGCTGGGGAGGCAGAGACAGGTGGCTTCCCTGGGATTCACAGACCAGCCAGAGGGTGTCAGGCATGTTGGCACATACCTTTAATCCCAGAACTCTGGAAGTCCAAGTAAGAGGATGGCTGTGAGTTTGAGGCCATTCGGAGACCACACAAAGAGATCCAGGTCAGCCTGGTCTAGAGCAAAACCTACATCTAAAAAAGAAAGGTGGATGGTGCCTGAGGAACAGCCCTCAAGACTAGCCTTTGTTTTCTCCATGTGTGTGCACACATGTACATGTACACACAAGTGTATGTACACAGACATACATGCACCACACAAAATGTAAGTAAACAGCTTTAAAAATAGCCCTGTGCGTGTAAATCAAACAGTAAAAAACAATGCAGTTTGCCAAGTGGCCTAAGTTTCACTATATATATATATGATATATACATATATACATATATATATGATATATACGTATATGATATATACATATATACATATCATATATATATGTAGCCAGAGTCAGACTAGAAGAAAATTGGGCCCGTGGAAAGGTTTGAGTCACACAGGACTTAATTTGATCATTCCACGGTGGACTTTGGCACCTGCTACTGTGCTGTGCATTTCCCATCATGCCCCTGGTCACTTCTCCTCAGACCTGAGTGGCTTTGCAGCCCATGCTGCTATAAGGACAGGTGACTTGCCTCTGTGTCTGTGCTGGGGCTGTCTTGTGGCTGGCCTGCTCTCCTGTCTGACACACTTGGAGCGTCAGGGTCAACCGCCCCGTATCTCACCTTGGCAATTCTATGATTATTTTGGTAGGAATTGATGAGCTCAGCCATGTGGCAATTAAATCTGATGATTAAATGGTTCAGGCTAACAGCATCTGTCACCTTGGGCTGCTCAGTTCCTGGCTTTCTCAGTGGGTGGATTGGCCCAGCAGCGGGTTCCTCTGGTCCAGAGAACCTTTGTCCTCTGCTGGGCGTCCCTGGCAGTCTTAGGTGCATGTTACTTACATGCTGTACAGAGCACTGTGGTTCTCCCAGCTCGCAAAGGATTCTTTTGGCATCGGTTGCCCATAGATGGACCTTTCTCAGGGGATCATGAACACATGGCTTAGATCCTGGTGTATGAGCATGCATGCGTGTGTGTGTGTGTGTGTTCATGTGTGTGTGTGTGTTGCGTTGTGTCTGCTACATGTGGAAGTGTCTCTAAACGTGACAAATATGAGTTGTAGCAAGTCTGACTTCAAGCGGGGACAACACCGGCTGCTTTGCAAAACCTTTAAATTGATATCCACACGTTGCCATTTGATGCTGGGAATGACTCACAGGTGTGCTAATGACCCGGCGCCAGCGGCTGAGCGCGCTTCCCGGACCTCACACATCTGCATTAAATTGAACCCTGCAGCAATGATCATTTCCCAAATGTTCCATTGAGTGTGGAGCCTGGTGCCACTTAGAAGCCAACCGGCATGGGTTCTTTCCCCCATAAGCCATGCCAGCCTGTTGTTGGCAGATATCAGCACCAGCTCCTTCCCTTCTTCACATGAATCAGAATTTTTCACTTAGAGGGACTTTTGCTGAAGCCAGGAGATGAGGCATTTCTGTCCTGTCATCTTGTCTTTCTGAAACCATCTCCTACACCTGGCCTGGGCCTGTTTGCAGGACCGCACCATCAGCTGGCTCCAGTTTCTGAATGCTCATCCTTTGTCAAGGTGGAAAGTGAGCCAAGGGTTAGTAGATCTCCACGACTGGAAAGCTTGGGGAGAAATGTCTTCTCATCAGGTGGGAATTCTTTTGTCTGTGTACATGTGTGCTCGCTTGTATGTGTGTGCATATGCATGTGTGTTTAGGGGTCAGGGAACAATTTCTGACTTCATTCCTCAGATGTCATAAGCCTTTTTTTTTTTTATGAGACATGGTCTGGGGCACCACGTATACTCTATTGGCTAGCCAGCAAGCCCCAAGGATCCACTTGGAGACATCACACACAGCTTAAGGAAACATATTTATTTCCTTATGAACAGAGAGGGAGGGAGGAAGGGAGAGGGGAAGAGATAATAAGAATGTGTGAATACGGGCACACCAGGGCCTCTTTCACTGCAGATGAACTCCAGATGCATGCATCACTTTGCACATCTGGCTTCACAAGGGTACTGGGAAATCAAGCCTGGCCTGACAGGTTATGCAGTCAAACACCTATAACCTCTGAGCCATTTCCCTAGCCCAGCTTTTTTTTTAACATGGATTCCGGGCATGGAACTCAGGTCCTCATGTTGGTGGCTCTGTCTCCTTTATTTATTTGAGAGTGACAGAGAAGAAAGAGGCAGAGAGAGAGAGAGAGAGAGAGAGAGAGAGAGAGAGAGAGCGAGAGCGAATGGATGTGCCAGGGCTTCCAGCCACTGCAAACGAACTCCAGATGCGTGGGCCCCCTTGTGCATCTGGCTAACGTGGGTCCTGGAGAATCGAGCCTTGAACCGGGGTCCTTAGGCTTCACTGGCAAGCGCTTAACCGCTAAGCCATCTCTCCAGACCTCTAGCAGCAATTCTTTCTTTTTTTAAATTTAATTTATTAATTTTCAGTAAATACAGGCAGTTTGGTACCATTGTTTAGGCTCATCTGTGATCTACCCCCTCCCATTGGACCCTCCTTGTTGATGCAATTGGGTCTTGCATTGGTGAGTATGATAAACGTCTCTGCAAATCATGACCCACCATGTGACTCTGACATTCTTTCCGCCCCCTCTTCCACAAAATTTCCCTGAGCCATGTTGGGTTCATTTTTGGTCTGCTTTAATGCTGAGGTGTTGGGGGCCTCTGAGGCTCTGGCTCTCTGATTTGGTAGGAGTTGATTTTTCTCTGCATTGATCTCCTTCCCCTTTGTGCTGGTATCCGGTTCACAGGAAAACATCACCCTTGCTTGTTTCGCCAGTTGTCCTTAGTTTCAGTTGGGCCCCTTCTGAGGTATGTTGGGGCAGCTCTCTTCTTTTTTTTTTTTTTTTTTTTTTGGTTTTTCGAGGTAGGGTCTCACTCTGGCCCAGGCTGACCTGGAATTCACTATGGAGTCTCAGGGTGGCCTCGAACTCTCGGCGATCCTCCTACCTCTGCCTCCCGAGTGCTGGGATTAAAGGCGTGCGCCACCACGCCCGGCTAAGGCAGCTCTCTTCTTAGGATCTGCATCTATCTTTTTTTTCCCTTTGTATCTGGAGTGCAGCTAGGCGGTCGCCATCTTCAACCTCTAGCAGCAATTCTTAAGTATGCTCTTGTGCTGGTGACCTAAGGGAATCTGAGTGAATAGAATCTGAGTAACAACAGTGACCTTTCCTGGGCTCAATCACAGTGGACAGGACCACGCGTGCTCAGAGGATGCCTCTGTGTGAGCGACAGCAGGCTCTGCCTGTGCAAGGAGCCTTGAGCACTGGCTTTACCCTCGTCTAGCACATGGTTACCAGCCAGTCACTTATAGACCGATCGGCTCTTACCGTGCTGGAATCACTCTCTTTAAGGCCACCATACCTAATGGTTTGCCTTCTGATGTCATCCCTTTGATTATAACCAGGTTGTCAGGAAACCCTCTAGGCCTTAGCTTTCCTTCACGCCCTTCTTTGGTTCTCTTGATGCCTCCCAGCTGCCTCTGTGGCATCATCTCAGGCAAGTTCTGCCTTGGCCTTAGCAACCCACCTCGTGGCTGGCCACAGCCACTCTCCCAGGTATGACTGTTCACCTCTGCCGGGCTCACTTCCAGTTGCCAGTGGAGGAGACATTCCGCCCTCCAGGGACCTCACCCATGCATGAGCTGCTCCTCTTCCTGCCCGGGAACCATCCTCACTGGGCTTCTGCTGTGACCACACAAACCAGTGACTGTGTTCTCGCCACCAAACAGCCTGGAAGAGGAACAGGGGCATGTGGTCCCAGGGGACAAAGAGAAGGAAGAGTGGTAAGGACTCACAGACTGCCACAGGTCAAGCCAGATGCCCAGATTGCTGGACAGACTTCTCAGCGTGAACACTTACAGCCAGTGTCTCAGTGGAGCAGAAGGCATCAAAGTGTGGTTGAGTGGATCAAGGAAACGAAGAGGTACAGATGAGCATGGACAATCTTGGAGAGTTCTCCCAAGAAATCTGGCTTAGAAGAGGTGGAGGACCAAGCTGGAGGATTGTCATAAGAAGAAAAGATTGTCTTCCCCTTTTTGTTGTTTATATGTTATAGAGAAAGAAAGGAGAGAATTGGTGCACCAGGGCCTCAGCCACTGCAGTCGAACTCCAGTCGCTTGCGCCACCTAGTGGGCATGCGCAACCTTGCGCTTGCCTCACCTTTGTGCGTCTAGATTACGTGGGATCTGGAGAGTCCAACATGGGTCCTTAGGCTTCGCAGGCAAGCGCCTTAACCCCTAAGCCATCTCTCCAGCCCTTGTCTTTCCCTTTTAATGAAAGGAGAAACATGTTCCACTGTTTTGAGAGAAGTTGAGTGACAGACAGAGAGGTATCTGTATGAGAGACAGAGACAGATAGATCCAGGCATAAACCAAGGACACCAGATGGGGTGAGAGAGGCAGGAGGGGATGTGCGTGACAGCAGCCACAAGTGGAGATATGCTCTGGGCAGGTGGAGGGAGGGACACCTGGGCACCTGGCATTGTAACAAGAACGGCGGCAAAGGACCGAGCATCCGTACTTAACACTGCATGAGCAAAGCAGGCTTGGCAACGAGAGGTAAAGGAACTTTCCATTTCTATTTTCTGTTTAAAGAAAGAGGCCAGTGGCAGGACAGGAGCCCTGTGGGTCACATGCTTGCTGTGCAAGCATGACACTCTGAGTTCGGAGCACCAGAAGCCGTGTACAGGCCGGGCAAGGTGGGCCTCTGCCTGTCACCCCAGCACTGGGGGGCTTGAGACAGTGACTCTCTGGGGTTCACTGGTTGGCTAGTCTGACCAAGTTCGTGAGTGTTAGGTCCAGTGAGAGGCCCTGGCTGAAAAAATAAAGTGAGAGCAACTGAAGAAGAGCCTGGTGTTAATTTCTGGCCTCCGCACGCACACACGTGTGCACTCGCACGTGCACCTTACATATGGACAGGCATACATTTGCACACCATACTCACATACACATGCAAAAAAAAAAAAAAAAAAGAGGTATCTCTGGGCTGGAGAGATGACTTAGTAGTTGAGGTGCTTGTCTGTGAAGCCTAAGGACCCAGGTTCAATTCCCCAGAATCCACGTAAGCCAGATGCATGGTGGCACCTATATCCAGAATTTATTTGTAGTGGCTAGAGGCCCTAGTGTGCCCATTCTCTCCCTCTCCTTCCCTCCCTCTCTCTCTCTCTCCTCTCTCAATAAAATTAAATAAGTAAATGAAAGTTATTTAAAGATAGAGGCAAGGTTATCTTGAGGACAGGACGGTGTTGAAGAAGAGCTCGTTGAGTGGGTTGCAGGACCTGAGAGAAGGCTGGGGAGGGGGAGAGGGAAGGATCCGGAATGGTCCTGGAGTCCCACTGATGTTCTTGTCGAAGGAGGCCGTGTGGCGCCTTCCCACCGGTGTCCCGGTAGGAAGGGGACCTCTGAATTCGTCCATGTTTGGCATGTGATTAGAAGGATGGATCTAAACGAAGTGGGAAAGGAGGTGAAGCAAAGGAGTAGAGTTGATAACTTAAAACAAACAAAAAAGACGAAGCCAGGTGCAGAGGTGCGCCTTTAATCCCAGCACTTGGGAGACAGAGGTAGGAGGATCGCCGTGAAGTCAAGGCCAGCCTGGAGAACAGAGCGAGTTCCAGGTCAGCCTGGGCTGGAGTGAGACCCTACCACAAATTAAAAAAAGGATTTTTTTTTTTTTTTTTTGATGGGGAAAGGGGTCCATGGCTAGAAGATGGGATAGAGTCGCAGCCTTACTGCCAGCTCTTTCCTTGTGCTCTGGGGTTCTCATGGAGTCTGCTTGCTTGCACAAATGATGTTTCAGAGCACCAGTGTGTCTCGGGGGGCCCTGGCAGAAACCAGCTCATCCTACTGACAACCAGCTAGATACTTGACTTGCACTATGTTCACATTACCCTTCCCATTTTGCCAAACTGGTTTTTGACCCAAACGTGGGTCCGTGACTGGCTAAATGCCTATCTTACCGAGCTTTGGAGCCAACATGCTCAGACCTGCCTTTCACAGTAGAATCACCTGGGGCGTTTTTCATACACACTAGTAACCGGGGCTGCAAACCAATCATGTCCTAATCTCTTGGCTTAACACTACTTCAGAGTCTCTACAGTCATTTTATTAAAAGCTCCCTTTGTCGTTCTGAGGTGTGAAGACCCTTGACCATCTGGCACGTATCCCACCAGCCAGCAAGCATCTGGCATGACAGGAACACAGAACCTCAGCTCTTCCCATGCGTGACTTGCTTTTCCCGTCAGAACCTGCATGTTCACGATGTCCCCCACGTCCCCAGATGATCTCCGGGAGCACGGAGGTTTGGAAAGAACCCCTGCCTTGCATCGGCACCAGTGGCCGGACTGTACCCCCCGAAGTTCTGAATTGGACTATGGTCTGGATCAAGGTTCCCTGGTGTCTCAGATATCTGCCTTACAGCACCTGGCAGACTCCCAAATGGTGCCCAGAGAGATTTCAATGAGCTTAGCCGATGAAGCCAGTCTCTGTTTAATGACTTCTGACCTTCTATTTAACTTACCAACGAGCTGCATTTACTTCTCATTTGGGGGAAAAAAACTGCCTGTCTTAAAGTCATGGTAGGGGCATCATTTCTCCTCATCTTCCAAGATGCCACTGGGAGGCTTGGTAACTATTTAGACAGAAAATATAACACAACCCTAAGGCCCATTACAGAAAGACCAGTTCATTTATTACAGGGGGAAAAAAAAGAAATAAGAAGTCATCTATTCTTGGTGTAAGTAATATCAACCAGCCAGGCGTGGTGGCACATGCCTTTAATTCCAGCACTCAGGAGTCTGAGGTAGGAGGGTCGATGTGAGTTCAAGGCCACCCTGAGACTCCGTAGTGAATTCCAGGTCAGCCTGGGATAGACCAAGACCCTACATCAAAAAAGAAAAGAAAAGAAAAGAAGAAAAGAAATACCAAACGACTCCTTACAAACTTGAGAAGAACAAACTTCCATTTGTTTTTAAATTTTTTATTTGTTTATTTGAGAGCAACAGACAGAAAGAGAGAGAAAAAGACAGAGAGAGAGAATGGGCATGCCAGGGCCTCCAGCTACTGCAAACGAACTCCAGATGCATGTGCCCCCTTGTGCATGTGGCTTACGTGGGTCCTGGGGAATCAAGCATCAAACTGGGTTCCTTAGGCTTCACAGGCAAGTGCTTAACTGCTAAGCAGTCTTACCAGCCCCACTATTTTTTTTTTAACCTCATGGTTAACGACACTCAAAACATGCCACAGCTTCCTTTAAGGCAGCTAATTGGTCAAGGCAAAAGGCAGAATTCCATTTGCTGAAATGTCAGACTGATGCCTATTACAGTACATAATGCATAACAAATGTTACTTCAGACCTCCCAAAGTATAATCCTAGGTTAAAAGTGATTTTTAAACAATAACAATAAGAATTCATCATGCCTTATGAATTTGAAAGTGTGGGGGGGCATTTAGCACCTCATCCAGACCACATGTTACTACTGTTCAGGTAGTCAAGTCACCCACGTCCCTGTGGGTGGTTAAATCTTGGGAAGAATAGAAGGTTATTATTGTCGAAATCTTTCCCTGATTTTTTGTTTCTTCCTTCAAACACTGGAGCTTAGGAATCACTTTTCTGCCACTTTCAGAATGATTAAAACGAAATTCATGGCAAAACAAAAGCATTTGCTTGTCACACTTTTATAAAGAAAACTCTATCGGTAGTCTTTAAAAAAATTATACAAACGTTCGAACTGGTTGTGATTCTATTAGGTTTGACATCAGTCGCCAAGAGAGATGGCCATTTCCTTTTTTTTTCCCCACATTCAACAGTGACCACTTCTGCAGATTCATTTCTTTCGTTTTGTCTTTGTGTGTGTGCATGTGCCTGTGTGTGCAGATGCATGCGTCCCATACGTACGCGTGTGGAGGCTGGGGAGAACATCAGACTTCCTATTGCTTTTCCACATATGTTTTTTTTTTCCTTGAGACAGGGTCTCTCCCTTCTCCCAGAGCTGCTGTCCATCAGCAAAAGCCAGCCATTGTCCAGTATCCACACAACCCCGCTCTGTAGACTGGGATTACAGATGGCCACACTCAGCCTTTTTTATGCCAGTTCTGAGACGTTGAACTTGGAGATCTCCAGCCACAGAGGCTCTCATGCTTAAGCCACAAGCATTCTTAACAACTGAGTCATCTCCCCGGCCCCAGATTCATATAAACACGAGATACACACACACACACACACACACACACACACACACACACACGCACATAATTTATTTGAGAGAGCAAGAGAATGGGCATACAAGGTCTCCAGCCACTGCAAACTCCTGAAGCATGGGCCAACTTGGGCATCCGGCTTTACGTGGGTCCTGGGGAATTGAACCTAGGTCACTGGGCTTTGCAGGCAAGCACCTTAACCACTAAGCTATCTGTCCAACCTAGATTCATTACTTTTGAATGTGGCAAGGTCATAGCCTTTTTAGGAAGCCTAAACTGTCAACGCTTGGAAAAAGGCAGGGGATGTTGCTCAGTGGGTAGAATGTTTGCTGAGAATGCATGAATCCTGTCTTCTACCCAGCGCTGCATAAACTGAGCACGGAGGTACCTGTAATTGAAGCTGCTTGGGAGATGGAGTCAGGATGGTCAGTAGTTCAAGGTCATTCTTGGTTACACAGTGAGTTAGAGGGAAGTCTGAGATTCATGAGCTCCTATCAAAAAAATAATAATAAAGAGGGCTGGAGAGATCGCTCAGTGGTTAAGGCTCTTGCCTGAAAAGCCTAATGACTGGAGTTTGACTCCCCAGTGCTCACATAAAGCCAGATGCAGAAGGTGGCACATGCATCTGGAGTTCCTTTGCAGTGGCTAGAGGCCCTGGCCCACCCATTCTCTCTCTCTCTCTCTCTCTGTTTACAAATAAATAAAAAAGCATGAAAGAAGGAAGGAAGGAAAGGAGGGAAGAAGAGAGGGAGGGAGAGAGGAAGGAAATAAAGATTAAAAAAGGATATATATCTTCCCAGTTGGTTCATTGGCTCATGAACAGTAGTACCCAGCCTTCATTGCGATGTCTCTGGAATGTTTATTTAGACTTTCCCTTTCTTAGTAGTTGAAGCTGACATATGTTCTAGCTTCTACCTACAGACATGCTAAGGAAACCTCATAAGCATTTGACCATGTCATCCACACTCCCCGGTAGAGACCAGACACTTTAACTATACTGGACTACTTGTTTTGTTTTGTTTTGTTTTGGTTTGGTTTTAGGGGTTTTATTTATTTTTATTTTTATTTTTTTTGACGTAGATCTCACTCTAGCACAGGCTGACCTGGAATTCACTATATAATCTAAGGGTGGCCTGGAACTCATGGCGATCCCCCTACCTCTGCCTCCCAGGTGCTGGGATTAAAGGTGTGCACCTCTGCTCATACACTGGAGTTTTACAGAGCTCTGACAGTGACTAAAATCTGAGAAGCAGATATTTACACAAGAAAAAAAATCAGCTTCTTCCTCCATGGGCACTCCTGGCATTGCCTGGGGAGCCACGTGGAATTAAGGTTGAATTTGCAATTTCACTGGAACTTACAAATGTTATAGAAAAAAATTTCAATTATTCAACTTGTGCAGGGAAGGGGTTAAGACCAAGATTAGTGACCTGGATTTTATGACCTCGTAGCTTCAAAGATCTGTGATTACCATCATCTAGGGTCAGTTTAATTCCAAGTATTCGATTTGGATATACATTGTCTAATAGACCACATGGACAAACATTTTCTGTAGAATGATGAAAATGACATTTTCATGGAGTGACTTAGAAAGGTGAATTGGATTTTATTATTTTGGTCATATATGCCATTGGCTGGCAGACACTCAAAATGTTTTATTACCGAGGTGTAGGATTCTCCGCATTTAAAATGGAAGTGAACTCAATCACGTGACAATCATCAGATCACCTTCTGGGACTCCAGGAAGAGTCCTGGCAGTGGGCAGAAGTTGCCTCCAGGTATATTTCCAGTATATTTCCTGTCCCTACCATGAGAACATACTGTTCCACTCTGGGTGATGGAGGGGCTTTTCTTCTGAAAGAACACAGTGACTGTCTTTAGCACTCCAGGTCTGTTTGACTGAGTGCTTGGTGTCCAGGTCTGTTTAAATGGGTGCTTGGTGTGTGCTTCTTGAGACGTAAACACTGTCAAGCATTGGCCCACTCTCAATATGCGGTGGGCTTCCCACCATGCACGGAAGCGGATGTGAACTTGGACTTTTGTTCTGCCTTTATCTGGGATCATGACCTCCCGGCTTAGCCTAACCTCTGCCTTTGGGCCTTGGCTCACGTTCTTCTTCCAACTGTTCTTGTCCCATCCGGCCAAGTCCTGAGCATCTCTCAAGAGATGCCTCCAACTTCCTCTTCTCAGTGGACCCTTCCTGAACCTTCTCCATACCTTTGCTCATAACCACCCGCGCTACCGTCCCTGCCTCCCTGCCCGCTCCCTCTTAATATTTTTTTTCAATTATTTATTTATTTATTTATTTATTTGAGAGCAACAGACACAGAGAGAAAGACAGATAGAGGGAGAGAGAGAGAATGGGCGCGCCAGGGCTTCCAGCCTCTGCAAACGAACTCCAGATGCGTGTGCCCCCTTGTGCATCTGGCTAACGTGGGACCTGGGGAACCGAGCCTCGAACTGGGGTCCTTAGGCTTCACAGGCAAGTGCTTAACCGCTAAGCCATCTCTCCAGCCCCCGCTCCCTCTTAGACTGAGCTCCTTGAACGCATGTCTGCAGGTGACCTCCTCAGCTCTGGCCTGGTTCATGGTGGCCGCTCCAGAGACAATGAATGAAGAGAGAATCGCCAGATGCATGGCCTTCCATGTGCCAAAGTTCATAAGAGGCAAAACTTCACTCTCTCTCTCTCTCAGTAACTCCAGACTAGGGTACCATTTTTGTTTTCTTTTCTTTCCAATTCCTAGGAAGCTTAACTCAGTGCTTGGAGTAATGCCTGCCAACGTGTCCTCCCCCACTCCCATCCAAAACTCACTGACATGCCGGTTTGGCATTGAAAGTGTTGGTTTGGCTCCGAGGTCACTCATTTAAAAGTAGAAGGGAAATATGTACTCATTCCATTGCTAAACAGTGTCGTGATTTTCCATATTGGCACGAAGCCAGCGTCTCGAAAGTAGATCACAGATGGCAGTTACAATTTTGAAGTCCATTTTGAGATTGCTGGTATTGGGCTGGGAAGATGGCTCAGCAGTTAAAGGTGCTTGCTTGAAATTCTGGGTATCTTCCCCCCGCCCTCCTTCTAATCTCAAATGTCATTCTCCAAGAATGACTTCTCTTATTGCACGGAATGTCATGATTCACAAATATTAAGTTTAAAAAAAGGCCACGAGATACGGAGCCACGTATTATCTTCAAATAACTGTGTTATGCACATTAAAGCATGTGGCGTTCCTTTCCGGTGTGATTGCTTTGGTTTGATCAAATTGAAAGTCGGGTTCTCTATTATGGCATTAGGCCTTATTTCCTTAGACTAAATGAAATTGTCCCATTATAGCAAATAAGCTTGATAATGGTTTGATTTGAGTTTAATTGGAATACTGCTTCTCAGAATGCCTTACCATTCCGGTCACACATTTGATACTGTAGGGTTTTTTTCTTCTTTTTTTAAAAAATATTTATTTATTTATTTATTTATGTGATGGAGAGAGAGGGAGAGGGAGGGAGGAAGGGAGAGAATGGGTGTGCCACGGACTCTAGCCACTGCAAACAAACTCCAGACGCATGTGCCGCCTTGTGCAACTGGTTTACGTGGGTCCTGGGGAATTGAACCTGGGTCCCTTGGCTTCACTGGCAAGTGTCTTAACCACTGAGCCATCTCTCCAGGCCAATACTGTGTTTTTCCAATAGGTGCTATGAGCTGGGACTGTTGGGTTGGGAGACCTTACAGGGTTGAATGGTTGGAATCTCCGGAGACTTTCAAAGACCTGTGGTTAGGCTGACGGGGTGCTATTTCCCCTGTTGTCCATTGATGGGAGAGAATTTACTCATCACAGTCTCTGGAGAGGGGGGATGGCAGAAAGGCCTGCCCCTTGAGGTTTGGGCTCAAGTCCTTTCAGGCTGAGCAATTTGGAAATTGATTAGTAAGTACCTCTCAGTGTCTCTGTATTTCTAAAGTGGCCTGCACCAAAACACCACCTCTCTCTCTCTCTCTCTCTCTCTTTTTTTGGGTGGCGGGGAGATGAGAGAGAGAGAGAGAGAGAGAATTGGTGCACCAGGACCTCAGCCACTGAAATTGAACTCCAGACGCTTGTGCCACCTAGTGGGCATGTGCATCCTTGTGCTTGCCTCACCTTTGTGTGTCTGGCTTACGTGGGGCCTGGAGATTCAAACATGGGTCCTTAGACTTTGCAGGCAAGCTCCTTAAGTGCTAAGCCATTTCTCCAGCCCACCCCCTCTCTCTTTCTCTCAAGGCTTCCTCACAGCAATGAGGCAGGAAGTGACCCGAGCCCACAAAGGCTGGGCACTGGACACCGTGACCATCCACAATGAAGTCCTACGGCAGACCAAGGAGGAGGTCACAACACCCCCTGCGGTAAGTGCTTTGGGTACAGTTCTGGTGTTGACGATGAAAAATGTTCCAAGTTCTGGTCAAAACTGACCTTGAGGGCTGGGGATGGAATTCGGTGGTCTAACCCTTGCCTAGGGTCTGCAAGGCCCTGGGTTCCAAAAGACCCTTGGCATCACAAAAACAAACAGACAGACCTTGGGTTCTTGAGTGAAATCCCTCTTCCTTGCCACAAGGGTTTCCTCTGCTGTAACCAGGAAATCTCAAGGCCAAAGCCTCCCCCCTTCCCTCATCTGCCCTGTGAGAGCATACTGACCAGGCCTAATGACATTGGAGACTCCCCGTGACCTTTCTTTATAACTACAAGTTATGCTCACAGTGGCTTAGAAGAATTTCCACTGAAGTGGCTACTTGAAGCTACTCCCCTGTGGCAGGAGAGAAGCACTGAGGGCCTCGAGACCTGCTGGATTAGCAGGAGGAAGCCTAGGAGGCCAGGTCCCTTCCTGTCTGTCTGTATACTTTGGGACCCTGGGTGGAAAGTCCTTGTGGGGGTGAGGTGGAGGCGGAAAGCAGACACCATCCACAGCTTGGATGCTGATCTTGGGCCTATTCAATGATTTTGAACCTCAGTGACTTCATCTGTAAAAATAAGCATGACAATTAAGGAAGTCGTGAACGGCTGGAGACATGGCTTAGTGGTTAAGGCATTTGCCTGCGAAGCCTAAGGACCCAGGTTCAATGCTCCAGGTCCCACGTAAGCCAGATGCACAAGGTGGCACATGCCTTTGGAATTCATTGGCCCTGGCACGCCCATTTTCTCTTTCTCTCTCTCTCTTTCTCTCCCTTTCTGTCTCTAATAAATAAATTTAAAATTTTTTCTAAAGTAAGGTTTAAACATGATAGTGTGGTCTTGGTACCAGATCCAACAGCCACTCAGTAAATCTTAGTCTCTTTTCTCCTTCCTTGATTTCGATCCTCTCCATTGTCAGGGAGGGAGGCTGGAGCCAGTGACTTTCTAAGCTCTCACCAGGTTCTCTCCTACTTTGTTGTTGAGAGCATCTTTCCCCCGATCTCCAAAAATGGAGTTCTTTTTTTTCTCTCTGAGACCACACTTTTAGCCCCTATATTTATCCTAGCCACAAAATAATTTACTCTTTTTTTGTTTTGTTTGTTTGTTTTGTTTTTCGAGATAGGGTCTTGCTGTATGTAGCCCAGGCTGACCTAGAATTCACTATGTAATCTCAGGCTGGTCTGAAACTCACAGAGATCCTCCCACCCCTGCCTCCTGAGTGCTGGGACCTATGCCCAGCTTAATTACTCTTTCCACTACAAGTCTCAAAATTCTTCCAGCTTCCACCTAACCTGCAATTTCAAGTCACTTCCATGTGTATAGGCATCTGTTATTTGTTAAGCAAGCACTTTGCTTCCTGATACCACAACCTGCATCATTTCCTACAGTATCACACACTGACTGGGTGGCTTAAAGCAGCCAGACTTTGTCCCCTCAGAGTTCAGCAGCTCAGAAGTCCAAAATCAGTGGTTAGCAGTGCTGGTTTCTTTTTCTTCTAGGAAGGGTCTCTGAAAGGGTGTCTCGTTGCATCTCTCTCCCCTAGCTTCTGGTGGGTTCTGCGCATCTCTGTGTGTGACCTCCCTCCTTACAATGCTGTTAAAAAAAAAAAAAAAGAAAAAGAGAAAGAACAAATCAGCCTGGTATTGTGGCACACACATTAAATCCTAGCACTTGGGAAGCTGAGGAAGGACAATCATGCTGAGTTCTAGGCTAGCCTGAGACTACGTAGTATAAATTCCAGGTCAGCCTGGGTTAGGGCAAGACCCTACCTCAAAAAAGAAAACAAAAACAGTCATATTGGATTCAAAGCCTGCCCACAGCTAGTTTTATTTGCAAAACCTCCATTTCAAACAGCTGCATTATGAGTTTCTGGGGTGACATGAAATTTTGGAGTGACACCATTCCATCCGCCACGCCTTCTAACTGTGACTCTTTAAAGTCCTGAGAGTGCAAGCTATCCTACAGAGGGTACAATTTAATGTGGGATGGCTCCTGGAGGTCACTTTGGTCAGGTAGATAAATTCTCAAACACTGAGCTAAGGATGGGGCTGGTTCCCTGGGTCTGGCCAGAATTTTGCATGCACACCAGGTACCTCAATCTGTGGTTCAAACTTTGCATTTCTCACTGGGCGTGGTGGCGCACGCCTTTAATCCCAGCACTCAGGAGGCAGAGGTAGGAGGATCGCCATGAGTTCGAGGCCACACTGAGACCACATAGTGAACTGTAGGTCAGCCTGGCCTAGGGTGATAGAGTGAGAACCTACCTTGGGGGAAAAAAAAAGAATTGCATTTCTCATACAGTTAGTCCACATGAGGGAGGCTGGAAACATCTTTGCAGCTGGCCTCACCATCCTTTATCATGATGTATATCCATCTGCATCCTTGTCCTCCTCGTCACACAAATGGAAAAATAGTTACCGTCTTGTGGATAAATATATATTTATGGGCTTGCATGCTTCTCTATGGCCCGTTCTTGTTTTTAATGACTGTGTGCGCTGTGGCTTCCCCAGTGCCTCTAAGACGGAGCCAGGCTCTTCAGCGTGTCATCCAGCCTCTTGCATGGTCAAGTGCTAACTTACTTTATAACCTTCAGGAAAACGACCAGGCTTCTCCATCCGTGTTGTCTTCCTACGTGCAGCCTGTCCTTCGGGGCACACGTCAAGGATGTCCCCTCCACAAAGCGCCCTCCCTGACAGCTCCTGCTCATGTGGCCTCGCACTCACGGCGATCCTCCTACCTCTGCCTCTCGAGTGCTGGGATTATAGGCGCGGACCACCACGCCCGGCTTCCTAATGTTTTTTAAACTCTTTGACTCTTGCAGGAAGGCGTGTATATTTACGGGCTCTACATGGATGGAGCAGCCTGGGACCGGCGGAACGGGAAGCTCACCGAATCCACCCCAAAGGTGCTTTTCACGCAGTTACCAGTTCTGCACATCTTTGCGATTAACTCCACATCGCCCAAGGACCCCAAGTTGTATGTGTGCCCTATTTACAAGAAACCCAGGCGAACAGACTTAACCTTCATCACTGTGGTATACTTGCGAACAGTGTTGTCCCCAGATCACTGGATCCTGAGAGGAGTGGCCCTGTTGTGCGACATCAAGTAAGCTCGTTCCCACCTGATGAGGGCATGAGGAGAGCTGCCCACAGACCTGCTCTGGAGAGACGGGGCCACCTCCCTGGAAGCTGCTTCATTCCTCTGTCTCAATTAAAAGCTGGTATTTTTCTCACTGCTTATGTGGCTTTTCCTTTCATATCAATATTCTGAATTCATACTTTTATTCCAGGAAATTATATTCTGTTATAATTACTCTCAGAAGGATCAAATCCTATTTTCATATTAGAATCCTTTGGAAGGTTTCAATTTTAAAAATCGATAACAAAGTGTTAATACGGTACATCCTAAAAGGAGCTAATAGGTAGATGAAAGTTTAAAAAAAAAAAAAAAAAAAAAAACCTTTTTCTAGGCTGGAGAGATAGCTAAGCAGTTAAGGAATTTGCCTGCAAAGCCTAAGGATACAGGTTCGGTTTTCCAGGCCCCACATAAGCCAGATGTACAAGGCAGAGCATACATCTGGAGTTTGTGGTGGCTGGAGGCCCTGGCATTCCCATTCTCTCTCTCTCTCTCTCTCTCTGTCTCAAATAAAAATAAACAAATAAAAAACTTTTTCCTCCAGTGAAAATCATTCCAATTAAGTCTGCCCATGTCTAGGTTTGTGTTACTGTGACATCTTTCATTCTTTTGGGTTTTCTCCCAAGGATAGAGGCAATGACTCTCAGTACAGTGTGTGTGTGTGTGTGTGTGTGTGTGTGTGTGTGTGTGTGTGTGTGTAAAGTGTTTGAGACAGAAGGTCCACTGGGATGGTTGATCTTGTCATTTATTTTGATTTTATTTAATAATGTTTCATCTTATTTCTGTACCACTTTTGAGGTCCAGGGAACTGTGGCTCTCCAGCTCTTCCTTTCAATCCCAATTCTCCAGGAGATAATGAAACACATTTCTAGGCAGCAAATGGAGAAAGAAAAACAAACTCCATCAAATGAAATTAGGTTACATGCTGAATGTCTTAAAAAGCAGAGTCTTTAAAAAGTGAAGCTATTCCTTACTCTGTAGTTAGTCTGAAACTCAGTATGAACGTTTATTTCCTGCTGAAGGAAATTGTCAATTTAACAAAACAGATGGGGTCCTCGCTTCAATGCTCATGTGGCTTTGGGATAGTGAAAAAGTCTCAGTCTCTCCTTCTCTCTTTCTCCTCTGCTGCTCCTTTCATCTGGAATCTTGTTGCCTGCCTCTGGCTATATCCACAAGTTTCATTCTCTCTTCCTGCTGTGAAGGAGAGGGCAGGTTGGAGAGACAGCTCAGCGGTAAGGCGCTTTCCTGCGAAGCCTAGCGACCTGAGTTTCACTCCCTACTGCCCACGTGAAGCCAGTTGCACAAAGTGGCATTTGCATCTGGAATTTGTGTGCAGCAGCTAGAAGCCCTGGTGCACACCCCTTTTTCTGTCTCCCTCCTTGCAAGGAGGCATGCACACGCACAAGCGCGCGCGCACACACACACACCCACACAGCCACATAAAGCCTCTGAAATAGGAGGTGAAAACAGGAGAATCCAGAACCTCGTACTCCCACCACAGCCATGCAGCAGTAACTAAGAGTCCCTGCCTTGAAAACAAGGCAGAGGACTCGGGAGATGGCTCAGCAGTTAAAGGCTCTTGCTTGCAAAGCCTGATGGCCAGGGTTCGATTGCCCAGTACCCGCGTAATGCTAGGTGCACAAAGTGGCGCATGCATCTGGAGTTCATTTGCAGTGGCAAGAGGTCCTGGAACATCCATCCATTTTCTACTTCTCTCACTCTCCTTGCAAATACTTAAAGAAAAATAAAAGGTGGAAGGTGAGGAATGACCCCTGAGGTCATCCTCTGACTTCCACATGCATGCTGCGTCATGTAGGCACCTCCCCAACACACACATACACCCACCATCAACAAAACCTACACAAGATGATATTTTAAAATACTTGATCCATTTATTCATTTTGAGGGAGAATGAGAGGCATATAAAGTAAGCATGTCAGGGCCTCTAGCCACTGGAAACAAACTCCATACACATGTGCCACCTTGTGCATATGGCTTTACATGGGTGCTGGGGAATTGAACACAAGTCCTTAGGCTTCACAGGCAAGTGCCACCTTCACCACTGAGTCATCTGTCACGCCAGATATGTTTCAAGAAAACTGCCAAGCCCTTGGTCCAAGAGCCGGGACATACACAACAAGCAAAGGTGACATTCTCTGGAAGAAAGGGAGGCTAGAATTTGGAGGCACCTGCCAACCTGGGGATTGGGAACAGGAAAACAAGCTAATCATACGTTAGAAGGAAACCAGCCCATAGGTTCTGGAATAAAACGCACATGCCAACAACTTGAAGGCAAATGTGTTCAGCCTAAACTGCTGGGCAAAGCAGAGGGTTTTTATAGAATAATAATGAGCTTCGCATTCCCTGGTGACTTGAATGTCTTGAGGGAAGAGACGGGAAGCTACGAAGTCTAACGAAGGTCATCGATCAGCCTGTTTAACGCCACACAAGAACTGTCTCCCATTTCCCTGGAAACTCTGCTCTGCTTGATGATTTTTGCCCAAGTCAACACTGAAGAAGGAGAGATGGGCACAGAATCCAAGCCAAGAAAGATAGGGCACCTGGCCCTGATCAATCCCCCCCAAACACACCGAGGCAGGGCCTCAAAATGGTTTTGTTGATGTGGGGTGCTTCTCTGCTGTCCCGAGTTCTGCTGGGAGCTGGCTGGGGCCCAGTTTGGCTTTGTCTTTCTGAGCTCAGTAAATGGTTTCCTTAGACATTTTGAGCCATTGAACTTCCATAAACATAACCATTTGCTCTGCGAAATTGTTGCTCTTTCACTAATTACATAATTTGCCACACTTGAGTGAGGGAGACCTGGTGAGAAGAGCCAAGGAGACAGGACGAGATGGAGAAGCAGAACCAAGGCGGGGTGATGTTTTCCTCCCCACCTTGGAGTCAGGCCACATCTTCTCCTTTTGGTCTCAGCAAAATGAGCAACAAGATTTATGCCTTCGTTGATTGGAAATGTTATTTTACTTTGGACTTTACATAAAAAATAAGACGGAAAGAAAAAGCAGCCGGAGATCTATCCTCGGAAAGGGATCTGTCTTGTGGGCAGTGATGCATAAATCCCACATGTACAGGGGCCTAGGCTCACTGGGACACTGTGACAGGAGACACGACTCGGGGCCGGGGGTGAGGTCACAGGGATGCGCGAGGATGTTCAAGGTTGATGAATAACTTGAAGGCAGCAGAGTACTGCAGTTGGGTCTTGAACTGGTGGCAGATCTCTTCAAGACTACAGATGTGTATGGCTTAAGGAAGGTCACTGGGTGATGGAAATGCTTTAGTTACTTTTCTTGTCACTGTGACCAGATACCTCACAAGAAGGAACTTAAGGAAAGCTGGACTTGTTTTGGTTTGTGATTTGAAGGTATTGTGCGTTGTGGTGGAGAAGGCATGGGGGGGCGTGGCTCCTGGCAGTGGAGGGAGCGGGTAGTGGCTGTGGTGGGAGTGACTCGGGGCCGTGGCATCGGGAGCAGGAGGTGTTTGCTCACATCTGGGCAGATCCAGAAACACTGACAACAGGAAATGGGGCCAGGCTATGTAAACCTCAAGATCCACCTCCACTGAGTCACTTTCTCCAGAGAGGTGACCCTTCCCAAAGGTTCCACAACCTCCCCAAACATCACCTCCATCTGGCAACCAGGTGTCCAAACACAGGAGCCTTACAGATGACATTTCACATGCAAACCACAACAGGAGAGAAAGACTACAATGATAACCTCCTATCGTTATGTATGGCATGTACAGAGATAGAGGCTGGAAAGGACCTTCAAGAAGATTTCATCACAGAGCCAGGCATGGGGGCACATACCTTTCATCCCAGCACATGGGAGGCAGAGGTAGGAGGATTGCTACGGGTTTGAGGTCAGCCTGAGACTACATAGTGAATTTCAGGTCAGCCTGGGCTAGAGTGAAACCCTACCTACAAAAGACAAAATAACAATAGAAATAAATAATAAAATGAAGAAGATTCCATCACTAGGAACATACAAACCAGATACCAAAGGCCTCATGAGCTCAGACCAAACTTCTGTTTTGTTGCTCACAGTATCACTCAAGTGGCTCTGCACCTCTGTAGGGTCTCTGCTTCCCACAGGACTGGGGTTTCAGGTGTGCACATGGCCATACTTCCAGCGGCTTATGTGGGCGCTGGGAACAACCTCAGGGTGAACCAGGCCCTCTCAACACCCATGCTTAGGCAAGGGCTCTTACTCACGGAGCCATCTCTCCAGCCCCTGCATATTTCTTTCATCACTGCTGCGGTCAGGTTCACATTGCTATTAGAAATCACCCAACCAAGAGCAGCTTGAGAGAAAAAGTGGTTTATTTTGGCTTACAGGCTCAAGGGGACGGTCCACAACGGCAGGGAAAACAATGGCATGAGCAGAGGCTGGGAATCATCTCCTGGCCCACATAAGATGGACAAGGGCAACAGGAGAGTGTGCCAAACACTGGCATGGGGAAACTGGCTAAAACACCCATAGGCCCACCCCCAACAATACACTGCTTCCAGGAGGTGTTAATTCCCAAATCTCCATCAGCTGGGAACCTAGCATTCAGAACACCTAAGTTTATGGGGGACACCTGAACCAAACCACCACCTTCACTAAATGCAAGGGAGAGATCTGTTTGATGATGCGCAGGTCTCTGAAGAGGCTCCACAGGGCATGAGTTCAACACCACCAGCCATGGCGCGGTGTCATGGAAGGCTGGCACTGTGATGTCCTAGGTGGAGATCGACTTAAACAGCTCCAACTCTATGTGGTCGGCATCGATGCCATCATGTCCTCGTCACAGATGGGCATACCAAAGTGTATTAGTCAGGGTTCTCTAGAGGAACAGAATTACTAGAATGAATTATTTTGAAAAGGGAATTTATTGGATTAGCTTACAGTAGTCCAATAGCAGTTGCAGGCCCGAGAATCACCGAACCTGGTAGCTGCTCAGTCCACGTGGCCAGATGCCTCAGCAGTCCCGACCCGGCACTGCAGATGGTGCCGGAAAGCCTGGGGGCCTCCTGAGGAGCCGCTGGGTTTCGATCCACGTGGGTCTTCGGTTGATGTTGGTCTTTAGTCCGTACTGGTCTTCAATCCACGCTGGAAGGTAGGGAGCAGCTCCGGCAGCCAAGTGGAAGGAAGGAAGGAAAAAAAGGGAACTCTTCTACCCAGAGCTTCCTTATATCAAGTCCCTCTCTGAGCGGGGCCGCCCACTCTGGGGGAAGGGCTCAACCTGGGAGAAAGACCTCCTCCTTTAGTTGATCCTTCCTAGAAGCAGCCTGTGGATGACTAAACAGATCAAGTTGACAACACCTTAACTATCACACAAAGGCACAGAGGAGCTAAGTGGCATGTCCAGCTTCAGAGCTAGGTCTGAACTGAGAGTGAATGGGACCCAGGAATGGACTCACACTCTTAGGGCCTTTTGTTTGGTTTTGTTTCATGTGTGCACACACACACACGTGTGTGTGTGTGTGTGTGTGTGTGTGTGTGTGTGCGTGCTCATGTGCCCACGCATGCGGAGGTCAAAGGAGAATGTCCGGTGGCCCCTTCCTCCTCCTGTGCTGCTCATCGGCATATTTTCTTGAGACGGAGTCTCTCAAGGGATCGTGCACCTGGCTGTTGTTTGCAGACTCTCCGGTCTCTGCTCCCCACAGTCCTGATGCTGGTCCTGCCTGGCTATTTACGTGAAGACTCGACCTCCAGCAGTCTCAGGCCCCCTCGTGTCCTCATGCTTGTGAGGGAAGTACCCTTACCTGCTGATCCTTTCCAGCCCAGTCCTACATTTTTGTGAAGTCAAAGTTTGAGGACATGGACCTCTAAAATGTATAACCTCTCAGGAAACCGTGTGCCTCTGACTTGTTCCTTGCAGCAGCTTTCATTGTCTGAATAGAAGGGATAATGGAAAGAGAAGAGGGCCTGTAAAGCTCATAGCAATATATTAGGCAAACAAGAATATGTCGAAAATTCGGAGACTTGAGCCAGGCCTGGTGGTGTGCATCTTTAATCCCAGTAATCAGAAGGCTGAGATAGGAAGATTAAAAAGGTCAAGGTCACCCTGAGCAAGTTCAATGTTAGCCTGAACTACGTATCAGTACATCTCAAATAAGAAAGAAAGAAAACTACCAGGGTTCAATTCCCCAGTACTCACGTAAAGCCAGATGTACAAAGTGGTGCAAGCATCTGAAGTTTATTTGCAGCAGCTAAAGGCCCTGGTGTACCCATTTTCTTTCTCTCTCTGTCTCTCTTTATGCACAGGAAGAAAAAAGAAAGGAAGAAAGGAAGAAGGAAAGAAAGAAAGAAGGAAAGAAAGAAAGAAGGAAAGAAAGAAAGAAAAGGAAGAAAGGGAAGGAAGGAAGAAAAGAAAGAAAGAGAAAGGGAAGGAATGAGGAAGGGAAGAAAAGAAGGAAAAGAAAAAAATTGGGGACTTTATTTCATCTATTTATTTATTTGAAAGAGAAAGAGGTGATAGAGAGAGAGTGGACGCACCAGGGCCTCTAGCCACTGCAAACAAACTCCAGACACATGGGCTGCCTTGTGCATCTGGCTTTATATGGTTACTGGGGAATTGAACTCAGGTCCTTAGGTGTTATAGGCAGACACCTCAACCAGTGATCCATCTCTCCAGCCTAATCGGGAACTTTAAATAGAACCACTGGGTTTATTTTAAAACACTTTTACTGGGTTTTCTGGAGCACTCTAGAAGAGAAGATGCATGTCTATTAACTGGAAGGAGTATGGCAGGAGAAATTAACTGTAAACTCCAAGAGAAAAGACACGGTCTAGTCTTGGGATATGGGCTCCCTCCCTGTAGGTCTGAGTCCATATCAACAGTAAAAGCAAAAAAACTAAAATATTGCTTTTGTTTTTTTTCTTGTTGTTTTGAGGTAGAGTCTCACTCTAGCCCAGACTGACCTGAAATTCACTATGAAGTCTTAGGGTGGCCTGGAACTCATGGTGATCCTCCTACCTCTGCCTTCTGAGGGCTGGGATCAAAGGCTTGGACCACCATGCCCAGCATAAAATATTGTTTTTTAAAGAATACAATTCAGTGAGGGGCAAAACAGTAAAAATATTTAAAAATTGTCCTAAATTTAAAGAAAAAGGAATTCTGGAAAACCTTTTAATTAAAAAAAAAGCCACTCACAGTTAAAGCAATTCAGTGGCTTTAATCTAGGGGGCCTAATAGAATCTACAATGGTAGGGGAGGGGTGTAAAAAGAAAAGAGAAACTGTAATAATTAGATTAATCAGATAGGCTCAAAACCTTGAGCAGTGAAAATGATGCCACACGGTGACACTCTAGGGAACTGTTGGTACGCAGCAGAAATCTAGAACCCCGCACCAACACTGAGACAGTCACAGATGCTGGACATTGGTGTGTATGGCTTGTCTAGATTTGACCGAAACGCTGAGCCCATTAAAAACTGAAAACCTCGGACTGAGGAGCTGGCTCAACAGTTAAAGGCACTTCCTTTCAAAGCCTGACTATCTGGACTCAATTCCCCAGTACCTACATAAATCCAGACGTACAAAGCCGTACATGCGACCAGAGTTCCTTTGCAGTGGCTGGAGGTCCTGGCATGCCCATTCATTCTCTCTCTCTTTCCCTTTCTCCCTTCCTCCTTCCCTCCCTCTCTGTCTCTCAAATAAGTAAATAAAAATACTTAAAAACCAAAGACTTCACTTCCTCCTTGTCTTCAGTTCCCTTGGAAGCAGGCTGAGTTAAGGCTGGGATTTCTGCACAATGGTTCCAGGAAGGAGCTCGGAGACCCGGGAGGCAGGGAGTGCCTGGAAGGAGGGGCGAGAAAGGCTGCCCAGCAAGTCACAGCAAAGAGTGGGAGCTAGCAGTGAAAGAGATGGCTCTCCAGGCTGTCCCCCCAAAGGCCCAGGAAACCCAAAACCAATCTCAGAGCTAGCTCCTGCAGCTGAGGATGGTCTGGGGCTAGAGGGCAACGTAGGTAGCCTGGCTCAGGGCGTCCACGCAACCCCCTGAACCCACATTCCCTTTTTTTCTCCTTCCCCACCACAAGCATGTTTCCCCCACATCTTCTTTCTATCCTTCTCAGAAGGCAAAACGACTGAATCAAGAATCCGTGTGTAACATCTTCCCACTATATCCCTGAGAGGCAGAGAGCTTTCCAGAACATCTGAAGTGGCCAAAGAGGCGCAAGGGACATGGAAGAGGCTGATGGGAAGTGATGTCCCTACTTGAGGGAGGCCCCAACTTGAGGAGACTGACAGGATAAATCTTTGAAAAAGACCCCAAAACACAGAGATGACTAATCTGAAAGCCTCCATTCTTAATTGCTATTTTTCCTTTCAGAGTCATAAATTCCCTAAGAATTTCTGAAGGCTAGAACTGTATTTTTTTCTTCTTTCTTTGAAAAATTACTTTCGTACCTTGAGCGCATGGAGAAAAAAAAGCTTGTCAACTCTTGCTGCCATCTTCCAGCATGTGGCTTTGACTGCAAAAAGGAGCTGGAGGACTAGAGGGATGGCTTAGCTGTTAAGTCGTTTGCCTGCAAAGCCAAAGGACCCAGGTTCGATTCCCCAGGACCCACGTTAGCCAGATGCACAAGGGGACGCACGTGTCTGGAGCTTGTTTGCAGTGGCTGGAGGCCCTGGCATGCCCATTCTCTCTGTCTATCCACCCCCCCTTTCTCTGCTAAATAAATGAATAAAAATAAAATATTAACAAAAAAAGGAACTGGAGTCTTTGAGAAGTCAAACCTTGATTTACATACAATCTTCTGAGATGAATATAAATCCTTTGGAGCAATACTCAAGAAATGAAGATCACTTTTGTTGACCCCGAATCAATACTAATTCCTTACAGGAGCCACTGCTGCATAGATAGCTCTCACAGATTCTGTTCTCCCCATGAGGAGATGGCCTTTCTTGGGATGTGGGATGTGACAGGGTGACAGTGTAACAGTTGTGTGTGTGTTGGGGGTGGGGGCGTATGCACGTGTGTGCAGAGATCCACCTGTGAAGGCCAGAGGAGGATGTTTCATGGTCTTCCTCTGTGGCTCAAACTTTGTGCTTCCTTAAGACATCACCTTTCACTGAACCCAGAAATGCAGTTTTGCCAGCTCAGTGCTTCTCACATCCCCATTGGATGGGAAACAGGCTGCAGGTTATGGCCATGCCCAGCAGTTTTATCTGAGCGTGGGGGCATCTGACTCAGGCGATCTCAGACCCTCTAGCCGCTCATGCTGTGTGGTCAGCACTCTTACCTTCTAAGTCATCTTGAGAGGGAGTCAGGTAGCTTTGTCAGGCAGGTGGGGTGACAGGGCCCCTGACTTTGAGGTCTCCACTTCTCTAGAGATCAAAGGATGATCTGACTTCTTAATTCTCCCCTAGACTTGTGTTTCCACAAACAACTGGGGTCCATCCGGGTCCCTCCTGGGACGGAGGTCTTTCCTAAGATTTAACTCGAATCATAACATGGTGGTTGGTCAAGTTTGGCCCCCAGAACTTAGCTTTATGGCTAGCCTCTTCCTGAGATAGCTACTAGCCCAGACCGGTCAGCTGTCTCTCTGGCTCACCTGAGCTGGAAGTTAGGGCCCACTACCATAAGGTTATAAATTCATGTATGAGGGGAGGGCAAGCTCTCTGGGCTGCCTGACTGCTAGTGACCCTCCAGCTGGGGCAGGACGAGGGGAGAACCCCCGATCCCCACCCCCACATGGGTCCCTACCTTCTCCTGCCCTCCACATGGCAGGAGCTCTTTTTTTTTTTTTTCATAAGAGTGGACAGTGGATGAAAGGACCTTATAGAGCAAACACTCTTTTTTGTTGTTGTTGTTGTTGTTCATTTTTTATTTATTTATTTGAGAGCGACAGACACAGAGAGAAAGACAGATAGAGGGAGAGAGAGAGAATGGGCGTGCCAGGGCTTCCAGCCTCTGCAAACGAACTCCAGACGCGTGTGCCCCCTTGTGCATCTGGCTAACGTGGGACCTGGGGAGCCGAGCCTCGAACCGGGGTCCTTAGGCTTCACAGGCAAGCGCTTAACTGCTAAGCCATCTCTCCAGCCTGGCAGGAGCTCTTTGTACTTTCTTTTCTTTCCTCTCTTTTTATGGTTTTTCCAGGCCCATAATGTGGGCTCTCATTTTCCTTCCCTTGGTTCTGTACTTCCCTTAATAAATATCATAACTTAATAGTTATCCTGCGCTGTTTGGCTTGCCCAATTCTTTGGCTAAATGCAAATGTGAACCCAGGGTTTGGGGTTCAAGGACTTTCCTAAACCCCTAACAGCCAGTTTCAATCTCCCCAGACCTTTATAGGCAGTTTTCTTTGAACAGGTGTCCGTGGGCATCATGGAAATGTCTCTCCACTTCACACATGTGTAACACTGGCAGTTCACACCTCTGATTCTCCATCCATCCCCCTTCCCCCAGGGTGGGACTGATTGATTAAAACATCTCTCTATTTCCAGACTAGATCCTTCCAGGACCCATTGCAAGCATCCCATGCTTGAGGCTCCAGCATCCTAGTGACTTCACAGCTCCTTCGAGCTGCTCTTTGTGAATGTGGAGACTCCTTTCCTGTCCCCCTCTTGATGAAGGTCTATGGGCATTTCTGTCAACAAAACCCCAGCCTCCTTGCCACGTGATTAGGGATTTCATCCTGTCTCAAAGGGATAAGGTCCCCCATCTGTCATCTCTGGTTTCCAAGTGTGCCTTCCTGATTATGCAAACCCTCTCTTCTTCTTTATTGCTCCTCCTCTGTTGTCTGACCTAAAGGACATCCAGAGGGTGTCCTGTCATGATAAAACCTGAAAGGGAGGGTGACAAAACATTCTCTTTCTCTCCTCTCTCTCTCTGTCTCTCTCCAGAGCAGGCAAGCAGCTGGTTGGTGTTTAGCTGGACTATCTCAGAAGCTCTGTCACTGATGGCTCATCCTCTCCTGGGAAAAGCAGTCACTTTTAGTTTTTTTCCACGTTTATGGAATTTTTTTTTGTTTTCTAGAGAATTGACTTGCTCTTTCTGCTTCGCCTGCCTTTCCTGAAAGCCAGCTCCGGCTGCAAACAGCAGCTGGGGTATTCCACCTCTGGTCCCTGCTCTGCCCGAGATATCCTGGGCCTGGCCTCGCGCACTTACCTGCCAGGGGCTCTGGGAGGCATCACACTCACAAGTCTGTTTGCTTACGTTACTCACACCGGGAGCCTTTCCAGAGGAGTCTCGCAGGACACCTCTGTCATCTGTCACCTTCCTCTTTCATTCCTCCTCTCACCCTGGAGGAATGAGATATTCTCTGGGGGAAGGGCACAGGTGGGAAGGAACCTGGGTGTGGCCACACTTTTCTCAAGTTGTCCTTCCAACAGCCTCGGAGCAGCTCCTGTGCCAGTGTCACACGTGGGCACGCTTACATGGGCCCTTACACACTAGCCTCACATGCTGTAATGCGGTGCAGAGTTGGACCCCACACCCTAGGTTTGTTTCTATTTTTAATCAAAGAATTAAAGAAAAAGAAGACTGAGGATAAATATTAAATTATTATATTTATGGAGGGAAGTACAGAGCCAAGGAAAAGCACCCACGTGGCTGGAGATCCCACGTAGAGCTTGGGGAAAAAAAAAAAAACATGGAAAGAAAAGAGAAAAGAAAGTTCACGGAGCTCCTGTCTTGTGGGGAGCTGGAGGGGATAAAGAGCCCATGTGTGGACAGGAAGGGCTGGGGGGCTCTCCTGAGCCAGTCCACACCCAGCAGAGGGACAAACTCACCCACAGCTGGAAGTTCCCAAGTGGTCAGAGAGCCTGCCCTCCCTTTGCAAAGGTATTGATAAACTTATAGTGGTGGGCTGTCTTCCAGCTCAGGTGAACCAGAGGGACAGCTGGTTGGTTAGGGCTAGGGGCTGTCCCAGGAAGAGGTTAGCCCTGGCACCAAGCCCTAGGGGCTGAACTTGACCAACCACAATGTTTAAATCCTGTGAAGCCAGACATGCCTTTAATCCCAGCACTTGGGAGGCAAAGGTAGGAGGATCACTATGAGTTTGAGGCCACCCTGAGACTACACAGTGAATTCCAGGTCAGCCTGAGCTAGAGTGAAATCCTACCTTGAAAAACCAAAAAACAAAACAAAAAAAATAAAATAATAATAAATCCTGTGAAAGACCTCCCTCCCAGGAGGGGTGCTGGTTGTTTGTGGAGAAGCAGGTCAGGGGAAGTAGGCAAAATCATCTTTGATTTCTAGCAAGTGTAAACTTTCCCGCCCTTTTTACCTTCAAGGGTCCAGTCACCCTAACCATAGGCCCTCTCAATGCCCCGTGTCCCTCTTGAAGTGTATGACTTTGTCCCCTCTTTGGGGACATGTCAGAGTTGACTTCGCCTCTGGTATCTCTCTGAGAAACACATCGGACCTGGCAGGTAACAGGCTGGTTTTGGTGCCACCCGGCTCTGAGCTGCTCAAGGCATCCGTTCTCATCATCCATCCCGTGATGTAGATGTCTCGAGGTCAATTTATGTATTAATTTGTCACTCGCGGCACAATATTTAGCACTGCGATAGAAAACAAATAAGCCAATCCTATGAGGAATTGATTTTCCCTTCCACATCTGTTCGCGAAGACATAAATCTAAAGTTTTGCTACTTTAAAAGCCCCCGATGCAAATATAATCTAAAACTGCTGGGCTTTGAAGATGGGCTTTTCTGTCAAGAGAGATGTTTATAGACTTGATCCCTGGAGCCTGGCCACTCATCTTCTGCCTCCGGGCTCTGGCGACAGTGATCACCTCCCGAGGTCCACTCCAATTCCTGCACAGGAGCCTGAGGAGCTGGTGTGTGTCTCGTGCAACTTAAGCTCCATGCCAACCCTTAGGAGAGAAGAAAGGGCCACCAAGGCAAGCCACGTCCCCAGGCACGTGGGGCGCAGAGAACATCTCTCACCTATCAGCTCTGCGTCCAAATCATCATCTCATGTAATTCAGGAAGTGGTCACAGCCGCAGGAACGGAGAAGAAAGCTGACCTGGTACACACGCATGTGTGTGTGTGTGTGTGTGTGCGTGCATGTGCACGTAGTACATGTGATGTGGTATGTGCAGATAAACATGTGTGTGGAGGCCAGGAGAACTTGGGGTGTCTCCTATCACTCATCCACATATTCCCTTGAGACAGAGTCTCTACAGACCAGGAGTGATGAGATTGGAGAGCCCCAGCAATTCTCTGATCTCTGTTCCCCATAGGACTTGAGGCATGCACGGCCACCGGCCAGCTACTTAAACGGGTGCTGGGGAATTGAACTTGGGTGGACTCAGGCTCCCTCAGGCTGTCACGCTTGTACGGTAAGCCCTTTTAACTGCTGAGCCATTTCCCCAGCCCCAAGACCTGATGTTTTGCGTGTGTGCATGTGCATGTGTGCGTGTGTGTGTGTGTGTATGTGTGTGTGTGAGTCAGAGGATGACAAAGTGTCTACATCTTCACCTTTTTTGAGACAAGCTCTCTTACTGCAGTAAATGGATGCCAATCTTGCTGACCCACCAACTTTGGATTCTCCTGGCTCTGCCTCCTATTGCTATAAGCACATTGGGTTCTAGGGAATCGAATTTAGATCAGCAGGCTTTGCACAAAAATGCCTTTAACCACTGACCCATCTCCTCCAGCCCCAAGAGGATAAGAAAAGAATCTTTGGAGAAAGGAGAATTTAGACCAAACTGTGATGGACAGGGCGTATATGACCAAAGGACCTAACACAGATGATTCTGGAGGTTAAGACAATTGGAGCAAAAGGGGATGTGACTCAGTGGTAGAGTTCTTGAGGCCCTGGGTCTAATCCCCAGTATTGCAAGAAATATATTTGTTCTTAGCCAAAAGGCCATGAAATGATACTACAGAAATGACTGAAGGAATAAATAAACCATGACAGAGTTCAACTTGGGCGTGACCCAGGACATCTGGGGGGGGGGGCGCAGAACTGGAAGAAAGACTTCAAAGGTGTGGCAGTGGAATCCGGATAACACTGTGGATATGACCATGACAATGTCCTTGGCATTTGGCAGTCTCCAAAACTCTCTCCCTCTCTCATGCATTATCCTGTCTGATTTCTTATGCTGGTCCTGAAAGCAGAGGCAACAGTGATCATGACACAGATAAGAAAAAAGTGAGATTCAGGAAGAGAGGGTCCCTGGCAAAGAATAGGAGAAGAATGGGGGTCAGAACACAGCTCTTCCAACACTCTGACCACAGGGTGACAGGGAGCCTGCAAGAGACAAATGTAACTTTGCAAAGCAGTGAGCTTGTACGCTTCTGGTTGGTTTACTGTTGGGTTTTGACTCACCAGTTGCCCTACTTGTAACGCATCATGTGGTGGTCACTCCTGGACACTCAGGGATGGTAGAGAGACTTGGAGATTATCTTTCTAGATGTCAGAGCCATCGTGGTGAGTCATGTGATGTGGCATCAAAGCTGGCCTTGGCAAAACTGGTGGAGGTGTGGCAGTCACTAAGATCTGCCAGTGGCATCAGCTTCCTGGGCACAGGGGCCAGGGTGACGCCAGGGAGCAGGCATGAGGACATTCCCACAAAGCTGCACCCATGTCACTGTGCAAGGCATTGAGGACACTTTGCTAATCTTGAATAAGAAATGCTCCTCCACAGGTTCAGGATTTGAGTGTTTGGTCCCCAGCTAATATTTTTGAGAGTTAGACCTGGTCCACTGTCTCCTCCACCTTCTCCTCACCCCCTCTCTACCTCCGTTCTTCCTTCAGTCTTGCAGTGAACAGCCTCTTTGCCAAACACTCCTGCCACCGTGACGTTCTGTCCAAACACCCGGGGTCAACCAACTACGAACTGAACCCTCTGAAAACATGAGTCAAATTAAATCTTTCCTCCCTTAAGTTGTTTCTGCCAGAAAGCCTACACAGAAAGAGAGCAGTCGTGGGCTGGAGAGATGGCTCAGTGGCTAAGGTGCTCGCTTGCAAAGCCTATTGACCCAGGTTTGATTCCCTAGTACCCATGCAAAGCCAGATGCACAAGATGGCACATGTGTCTGGAGTTTGTTTGCAGTGACTAGAGGCCCTGGTGTGCCTGTTGTTTCTTCTGTCTCTTTCTCTCATAAAATAAATAAACAACAGTTTAAATTAAATTTTAAAACAAGAGATCAGTCTTTAGGAACCAGATCTTCTAGTTCTTGAACTGACAACGTGGTTTGATGTTGGGACTTGCTCTTCGTCCCAGATTTGTCGCCTCAGCCTTGAGGTGGACCCCAGCTACTGCTGTGCTGCGGAAGCCCTCTGCCAGCCTCTGCGGCCACCCCTCCAGCATCCCCGAGTCCTCCCAACCCCTCAGGCAGGGCTGGCACCACTAGCCCGTGTCACGTTCTCAGTGCATTTTCCCATCGCCAAGCAGCTGGATGGCGGGGACCGGGCAGCTGAGCCATTAGGTACTGCAGAGCCACTGGCTCTGTTTGCCATCTCGGTATGGCAAATGAGCCAGAAACCAGAGCATTGGTGGGTATGAGAGAGTGGGGGAGGGTGAGGAAGTGACCGTGGAGCTGGCCTTTGTGAAGGGTGGGGGAGGAATGAAGTCCATAGAGCCCAGGGAAAATGACCTGTGCTGGGCAGAGCCGCACATCTACTTGAGACCGGAGAGAGCTTTCTACCCGACCACAGGCCGGGCTGAGATGCTGACGCACGACCACGTCACATGCCTGACAGAGGGCAGAAGTGGGAATTCTGGGCCGTGCTCCTGGGTGGGGCATGGGAGGCAAATGCAGGGTGGGACGTGGGTGGCTGGTGCTGGCTGCCGAGAGGTGCTGGCCCCGAAGCATTCCAGCCCCTGTCTTGTGTTTGCGTGCTTTTATTTAGGAGAAGTGTGGGTGTTGCAGTCAGGTTCACGTTGCTGGTAGAAATCACTCAACCAAGAGCAGCTTATGGGGAAAAAGAGATTTATTTTGGCTCACAGGCTCAAGGGGAAGCTCCACAATGGCAGGGGAAAATGATGGCATGAGCAGAGGGTGGACATCACCCGCTGGCCAACATCAGGTGGATAATAGCAACAGGAGAGTGTACCAAACACTGGCTTGGGGAAACTGGCTATAACACCCACAAGCCCCCCCCCCCCACCCAATACACCGCCTCCAGGAGGCATTAATTCCCAAATCTCCATCAGCTGGGAACCTAGCATTCAGAACAGCTAAGTTTATGGAGGACACCTGCATCAAACCACCGCAGTAGGTCATCAAATATCTTGCATGCAGAAGCTGGGGAGGCAATTTTATCCAACATGCAGTAAGAGTGTGTGGATTCCAAGACCAGAGTCTACCTGGCAGCCCCTAGACCCTCTCCTTCCTCCACCTGGGGGACGCTGGTGAATCTTTTCAACGTTCTTTCTCGGCCGCATAGGTGACCCTGCTTCCTGACAGCCACTGACAGTTTCCCCGACTCCAGCACAAGAGCTGTTCTTTCCAGGGAAAATTCTAGTGGCCCGCTGGTCCCTGCATCCTCGCCAGTCTGATTTGAGGGACACTTCAAGGAGGAGAAGAGGGGGAGGTTTCTATCAAGGCCACTTGTCAGTGGACCAATCAGCATGCGGGTTTGAGGGCACCACACTTCTGAGACGGGTTGACACTGGTTTCATTTCTCACTTGGTCACAGTGGGCTTCTCAGTCACAACAGAGGTGCTCAAAGTCCCCTGTGTGACACTTCTTTTTCCTTCGATTGCTCAATGTGTTACGTTTTGCGTGTTTTCTCTTCTCCCGGAGCTTTAATTTGGTGAAGGCGAAGTGTGGGCTCTGCCATATATGTGGCTCCTTCCTCAGTTTCCCACCTTCTCTCCAGAGGAACAGGCAGGCAGGGGGGGGAGGGAGCACGGGGTGGCGGGAGTGAGGGGCGGCAAGGGGTTGTGTGGGCAATAACAACTGAGGCAGCTCTCAAGCCTAGGAGCTACAACCAGACCCCAGATCCCCCTTCTGACTCTGATCCTGGGATAGACATGAGAGGGTCAGAGGACATGATCCAGGAGTGAGGGGCCCCGTCCACCTGAGGGGCCTTCAGAGGCCCTCGTTTGGGACTAAATTACCCTCGTCTCTCAGGAGCATGGATCAAACTAACCACAGTGACAGACAGCTTGCCTGCGTGGCTTACCTGGCCACAGCGAGTCTGTAATCTTTTGGGGACCCAGGCCTCTTCCGCCTTGTGGTTCCACCATCCTCTTGAGAGGAAGTCAGGCTCTTAGGGTGGCCCCTAGAAGTCAAAAGACAGGAAGCCCGGCACTTGCTAGAGACCAAAGGGTGATCCGACTTCTTCAATCTCTTGCCTGGTTCCCTAGAACCTGTTTTTCCATACTTGAGCCCCTCCCTGGGAGGGAAGTCTTTTTCTAGAATCATGACATTGGGGTTGGTCAAGGTTAGATCCCGGAACTTGGCGTCATGGCTGGCCTTTTCCTGAGACAGCCCCTTGCCCAGACCACTCACTTGTCCCTCTGGTTCACCGGAGCACAAAGTTAGGACCCTCCACCATAAGGTTGTAAATACATTTGTGAGGGGAAGGCAAGGTCTCTGGCAACCTGAGCACTGATGAACTTCCAGCTTCTGATGAGTTTCTCGGTTGGGCCGAGCGGAGGGGAGAACCCTCCTCCACTGGAGCCCTTACTCCCCATCCGGGCTCTTTCCCCCTCCACATGGCCAGGACCTCTTCACACTTTCTTCTCTGTCCGCTCCATGGTTTCCCCAGACCCTCCATGTGGGCTCTCAAGCCACGTGGGTCTTTCCTTTGGTTCTGTACTTCCCGAAATAGATACAGTAATTTAATAATTATCTTTCTCAGTCTTACTTTATTCAAGTCTTTGATTAAATCTCCGACATGAACCTAGGATTTGGGGTTCAAGGACTTTCCTGAGCCACTAGCACCCCGTTTCACTCGGGGAGGGGGTCTTGGTGTTCCAGTGGTCATCTCTCTGTTCTACATGGCAATTAGGGGAAGGGGGTCAGGAGGATTCAGGAGGAGCTCTTATGGGCCAGGCCTGGCAGTGGCTATAATACGTCCTCCCCATTCCATAATCCACAGGAAACACTGAGGGTCACTGGAAAATGTGACCTCAGTGACTTATGAGTCAAATGGTATTGATCTAAAAGGATATCCATTGTTTTTCAAGGCAGGGTCTCACTCTAGCCCAGGCTGACCTGGAATTCACTCTGTAGTCTCAGGGTGGCCTCCAACTCATGGCGATCCTCCTACCCCTGCCTCCTGAGTGCTGGATTAAAGGCATGAACCACCATGCCTGGCATCTAAAAGGATATCTTGAAGTCTCAACTCCCAGTATCCCAGCAGGTGATTTGATTTGGTAATAAAGCCTTTATAGAGTTAATCAAATTAAAGTGAAATCTCTGTGGTGAGTCTTTCCCTCTCATATAAAGAAAGTTTGGACAAAGACTCATACTAATGAAAGATGGGGGTGGGGAGGCTGGAGAGATTGCTTAGTGGTTAAGGTGCTTGCCTACAAAGCCCAACGACCAAGGTTGGATTCCCCAGCACCCACATAAAAGCCAGACGCACAAAGTGGTACGTGCATCCTGAGTTCGTTTACAGTGGCTGAAAGCCCTGGCATACCCATCCTCCCCCACCCTCCTTGGAAATAAAAAAATAAATAAAGTAATAGTGGACTACAAGAGGACCTACACCTGTTGAATGCTCCCTAAAATAATAATGGGTATCCATGTATCTTGCACTGACTTCACTCTCCGTTGGAGGATTTGCTTCTCTTTTCCAGATGGATGCAGAAGCTGAGGAGAGAATCAGCCCATCGTACCCCACCTGGGCACCAGCTGAAACCATAGAGTTAGTGGGGAAATGAGCAAGAGTGCTGCTTTCTTGGTGAACCTGGTACCAGCACAAGGGTGAAGGAGACAGACACAGAGGACACTGAACTCCTACAAACCAGAGATCCAGAGACACAGAGGCTCCTGAGACCTCATCACTGAAGCAGACCTAAAACGAACCCAACATGGCTCAGGGAAATTCGCAGAAGAGGGGGTGGAAAGATTGTTAGAGCCACATGTTGGGACATTATGCACAGAGACATTGCCTCTCCCCCATAACTGATGGCTAACCCCACAATGCAATACCCACAGTCCTCATGGGGAGGATGAGAGGGAGAAGGCTAGCAATGGTATCATCACCATCATGGCTATATACACCCTATATACATAACTAATAAAAAAAAATGTGGGGGTACTCAGTAAGAATGCCAAAACACTGAGGGTTAATTTTGTCAACCTGATGGGATTTAGAATCCCAGTAGAGACAAACTTGTGAGCATGTCTGTAACGAAGTTTCTAAAATTAGGTTAATGGAGGTCAGGAGACCTAACTCTAAACGTGGCTGGGGTGCAGAACTGTATAAAAAGAAGAACCAAAGCTTGGATACCAGCACCCATCGCTCTCTGCTTACTGACTGCGGATTCCGTGTGATCAGCTGCCTCCCCACACCTGACCCTTAGCTTCCCACCCTAATGGACTGTTGCTCTTGAGACAGCAAGCCACAATTACACCCTCCCTCCCTTCGATTGCTTCTTGTCATAGTACTTTTGGTCTCAGCAAGAAGAAAAATAACCGGTACACCATCCATAGGTCAAAGGGGCACCCAAGATAATCAAAACCAGCAGGGAGATCTGGAGCGGACGACCCCTCCAGGTCCTTGGAAGGATCCAGCCCTGCCACGACCCCCAACCTCCAGAACTGTGAGGCGGCAAATGCCTGTTGTTAAGCCACATAGTGTGAGATGCTTTGTCAGGAGCATCCCCGAGAAGCTAAATACCTCGTGTACTCACATCGCCGGAGCACCCAGCCAGCTTTGCTGGGAGAACTTTTTGTTCAAAGGGGAGGGGAAAAAAAGCCCACATCATTCTTAAGGCACCCTATTATTACTTCCAGAGATGCTTTCTGGCTCATCAACTGCTTTCAAGCCCTTCACCTCAGGCCCTGTCCTCTCCCCACCCCCCCGCCCGGGCTTTCTGGTGCCTTCTCTGAACTCCAGGTAGAGAATATAGAGCTGGGGCATTCTGTGGCCCCTTGTGTGCAGGAAGGAGAGAAGCTGCTTTGCTTCCATCTTCCTGTTGTTTCATCTCAGTCCAGCGTAGCTTTTGATCCTGCCAGCACCTTTCTAAAAGTGGCCTCGAGGGCTGGAGAGATGGCTTAGCGGTTAAGCCCTTGCTATGAAGCCTAAGGACCCCAGTTCGAGGCTCGATTCCCCAGGACCCACGTTAGCCAGATGCACAAGGGGGCGCACGCGTCTGGAGTTTGTTTGCAGTGGCTGGAGGCCCTGGCGTGCCCATTCTCTCTCTCTCTCTGTCTCTCTCCCTCTTTCTCTCTCTGTCACTCTCAAATAAATAAATAAAAATAAACAAAAAATATCTTTTAAAAAACAGTGGCCTTGAGCAGATCCCTGGATGCCACGGGGCCTTTGGGTATCCTTCCCTGTAAAGGGGGCAACATCCCTTTAAGTTCTGCCAGCAGAGGAGTCCATTGGACGGTACCGTTACACTGGAAATGTAGCTGGCTGCATCCCCTCAAGACAGCAATAATCACCATAGCTCAAGTGGTGCTAAATCTTCCCCGCTGACTGCCCAGACCTGGACAGGACCCAGCACCTGGTGAGCTTGGCTGCCTCTGAAAAATGGGGATCAGTGAGAGTGGCCGTGTACCAGATGTGCAAGAGAAAGGGCCCCTGGGGATGATAGTACTCCTGGCTTGCTAGACTTGGGGTTCCCCTTGGGCAGGGAGACAGCACTGAGCCTCAACACTGGGTCCCTGTGCCTCAGCTTCTGCCCACACCAGGCACAGCTGGGGCACCCACCCAGGGCAGGGGAGAAGGAGGCAGAGGGGGATAACGGCTGCACTAAAGCTGCTGTTTATGGAGGACTTAATCTGTCGCAGGTGCTGGGCTTCTAGCTGCAAAACCTTCCTGCAAGGGGGGTTCCGTGCGGGTGGTGGTTTTGCGGGAAGCGGGGCCGGGAGCACAGGCTGGCAAGGGTTCGCATCCAGCCAAGCACGGGCGGCCTCGTGCTGTGTGAGGCTTGTTAAGTGGGATTAAGAACAATCCCACTCACAAGTCTGTATTGCTCTGAGACCCTGGGGCAGAGGGCAGGGAAGGGCCTTGGTCCACAGGAACGTCCCTCCCGTGACATGCTCAGGCCCCAGGGGCTGCAGTAGGCAGGCTGTCCTGTAGACGGTGGATTCATCCTGGGTCGCTGCGGGTCTCTGCGGGTCTCTGCCTCCGCCCCAGGACACATCTTCCGGCTCCACATGGCGACAAGCCGGATTGGGACACTGGTGAGCAGTGAAGGAAGCGACACAATTCCTAGAACAGCACCTGATGGCGGGCAAGAGCTCAGATAGGAGACAGGATAGATGCACAGGCAGGGTCTGGATTTGAACCCATGGACAGGCAGATTCTAAGAGCTGTGCAGTGTGCCCGTGTTCAGGCTAAAAGACAAGGCCTCCTTCCTCATCTTCTCACCCAGGGGAGGAATGTCACCTTGAACTTTGGGAATTAAAGGAGTTGGGAGAGGAGCTTGGGGGGAAAATAAAATTACCAATGATTTCTGACAATCTCTTCTCTCTGCCCCTCTTTTTTCCTCCAGCCTCCTCCCAGATAGAACGACGCATCCTGACCCCTGGCCAGGTCCTCCGACAGAGGACAGTGTTTTCCTGAGCAGGGTCAGGGAAGGTGGCTGGCAGCCTCCATGTCTAGAAGAGTCCGGAAGCGTCTTGTCTCAGGGACAGTGTACCCCAGTCACTGTCACTCCCACCTCCGAGGACAGCCTGAAAACCCGATGGTGTCTGTGGAAGCTGAGGGTCCCTTCCCGAGGTGCCCTGCGGAAACCTTGGGCACAAGGGTGAGAGCAAGGGTGTGGCACTCTGGGCTGTGGAGGGAGGAAGTCCTGGGGCAGTGCTCCTGCGCCAGGCTGGCAGAACTGGAGCCTCAGTCTTCTGGGCTGCCACACATCCAGCAGTCCATCGGAGATTCTTTCTTTCTCCACCAGTTTAGGGGACAAGTGAGTGCAGGTCTGCCCTTGTTGATGGGCTTGCTTTTCATCCCGGAGCCTCAGGCTTCTCGTCCATAAAATGGGCATCGCAGCGTTGGCTCGTGACCCACAAAGAACACTAGAGTCATCCTCACTGCTCTCGGTTCACGGTCATTGCTAGCCGGGATTGGCAGAGGCACTCTGTCCACTCAAATCTCTGTCCCCAGACAGCCACCCTTTCCCCTGCTCTCAGGGAACTGAGCGAGGCGCCCTGACGGCAGGGTGGTGAAGGGAACGTGAACTCCCAGAACAGTCTCTGCCTTCTCTGTCTCTTAGTACATCTTTCTCTAGGCTGACCTGGAATTCACTATGTAATCTCAGGCTGGCCTCAAACTCACAGCCATCCTCTTACCTCTGCCTCTCAAGTGCTGGGATTAAAGGCATGCACCACCATGCCAGGCTCTCTTTTAAAAAAATTATTTATTTCTTTGCAAGCAGAGAGAAAGAGAGAGAGAATGGGCATGCCAGGGCTTCCCACAGCTGCAACTCAACTCCAGATGCATCTGCCTTTACGTGGATACTGGGGGAATCAAACTCGGGTTCGCTACATTTTGCAGGCAAGTGCCATAACAGCTGAGCCATCTCTCCAGCCCACCTTTATTTATTTTTACTGATTTTTTTAACAAGCAAAGGGAGAGAGAGAGTGAGTATGGGGGCTCCAGGACCTCCTGCCACTGCAAACGCACTCCAAATGCATGTGCCGCCTTGTGCATTGGCCTCACAAGGGTGCTGGGGGATAGAAACCAGCTACCAGGTTTTGTGAGCAAGTGTGTTAAACCTCTGAGCCACCTCTCCATCCTCCTCTGATCAGGTTTTTTTAAAAAAAATATTTTATTATTTATTTGACAGAGAAAGGAGGACAGAGAGAGAGAGAATGGGTACGCCAGGGCCTCCAGCTCCAGAAGTGTGCGCCCCCTTGTGCATCTGGCTAACGTGGGTACTGGGGAATCAAACCTGCTTCCTTTGGCTTTGCAGGCAAATACCTTAACTGTTAAGCTATCCCTCCAGCCCTCTGATCAGGTCTTGAGCACCTCCTATGTACCAGACACCCACAGGACACTTAGATTGCCACATGTCCATTGCAAGAAATGATTATGGAACACCTGCCATGGGTTGAGGTGGGGGAGAGCTGATGCAGGGTACCCAGAGGTGACCAAGAAGGGCTTTGCTCCCTCAACGAGCTGGAAGTCTGATGAGGGGAAGTCATGACAAGAACAGGGACTGGGGGGCTCAGGAGATTACCAGTGGTTAAAGGTGCTTGCCTGCAATTCCTGCTGACCCGGGTTCGACATGTATCTGGAGTTCACCTGCTGTTCCCATACTTTCACACATAGTCTGTCTCTCCTGACAAATAAAAACTATGTATATATTTGGTTTTTCAAGGTAGGGTCTTACTCTAGCCCAGGCTGACCTGGAATTCATTATGTAGTCTCAGGGTGGCCTTGAACTCATGGCAATCCTCCCGCCTCTGCCCCCCACCCCACCCCAAGTGCTTGGATTAAAGGTGTGTGCCACCATGCCTGGCTAAAACAGTATTAAAAAAAAAAAAAAAGAAATTTTGAGAGAGGGCTGGAGAGATGGCTTAGCTGTTAAGGTGCTTGCCGGCAAAGCTGAAGGATCCTGGTTCGACTCTCCAGGTCCCATGTAAGCCAGATGCACAAGGTGGCCCATGCATCTGGAGTTCGTTTGCGGTGGCTGGAGGCCCTGGTGCATCCATTCTCTCTCTGTCTCTCTTCCTCTTTCTCTCTCTCAAATAAATAAATAAATAATATATTTTTTTAAGTTATGAGAGAGAGAAAATTGGCATGCCAGGGCCTCTAGCCCCTGTAATTGAACTCTAGGTGTGTGTGCCACCTTGTGCACATGTGTGACCTTGCGTGCGTGAGCCACCTTGTGTATCTGGCTTACCTGGGTTCTGAGGAGTCCAACCTGGGTCCTTAGGTTTCACAGGCAAGCACCTTAGCTGCTATGCTGTCTCTCCCAGTCCTAAAAACAATCTTTTTAATAAAAGTAGGTACTGGACATGAGGTGTGCTTCAACCTATGCTGTTTTTCTTTCAAACATGCACCATGAGCCAAGCCCCAGACTGGCTGCTGTGGGTTGAGGTGAAGTCCTGTCCCTATCAACGCAGTGTCCAAAGGGAAGCAGACATGAGCCACGTAGGGATCACGTCGTAACGCTTCCATCAGTCACCATCCCACGGAGCCATGGTGGAGGTAACTTAGTGGAACAGGGGCCTGAAGAATGAGAGGTCATGGAAAATAAAGTGGTGGTGACCCTTCAGGGAAAATGAGTATAGATAGAAGTCAGAGGTCAGGGCTGAAGGGACGGCTTAGGGGTTAAGGCGTTTGCCTGCCAAGCCAAAGGACCCAGGTTCGATTCCCCAGGACCCACGTTAGCCAGATGTACAAGGGGGCACATGCATCTGGAGTTCATTTGCAGTGGCTGGAGGCCCTGACACACCCATTCTCTCTCTCTCTCCCTCCCTCCCTTCCTCCCTCTTTCTCTGTCAAATAAATAAATAAATAATGTTTTAAAAAAAGAAGTTAGAGGTCCTAGAGAAGTGTGTTAAGAGAGCCTTCCAGAACACCTGCTGCCTGAAGTGACGCTGAGGTGCAGGGTAAAGAAAAATTTCTCCTGGGAAGAGGGCTGTCTATGCCAATTTTCAGGCAGGGCAGAAGCTCATGTAGGAGACAAAAATAAGGGCAGTTCAGGGGCTGGAGATATGGTCTGGTGGTTAAAGGTACCTGCTTGCAAAAGCCTGACAAATCGTGTTTGGTTCCCCAGTACCCACGTAAAGCCAGATGCACGAGGTGATGCATGTGTCTGGAGTTCATCAGAGGGAACTGTGTTGCAAAAGCAGATGGTGGAGAAGCAGCATTTACAAGAGGACCCCAGGAGAAGTAAGCTGGGGGTGGATCCCCAAGGGCTCTTGGAAGCTAATGAGTTTAGAGTGCTTGCTTCTGGGTGGTGAGGAAATGGGATGGAGGATGGTCTTGGCAACAAGGAGACTGGATGAGGAGGGCAGGACTTGGTTCCTTTTCTCCTTACTGTGACAAAATAAGTGACACTAATCACTTGGGAGGAAAGAGTTTATCTTGGGTTATGGCTTGAGGATGCCATCCATCATGGTGGCAAGAAGGTCTCTAGCTGTGGTGGCAGAAGTTTGAGGCAGCTGATCATGATGTGCCTCTAGTCAGGAAGCAGACAGATGAAAAGTCATGCTCCGTTTGCTTTCTGCTTTTTATTATCATTATCATCATTATTATTGAGGTAGGGTCTCACTCTAGCTCAGACTGACCTAGAATTTGGGCTCAGGCTAGCCTCGACCCACAGCAATCCCCATGCCCAATGGCTTTCCCCTGTTTATTCAGCCAAGACTCCAGCCATGGGATGAAGCCTCCCACATTCAGGGTGTACCTTCCCTCCACAGTTTAAAAAAAAAAAAAAAGTCTCTAGAGGGCTGGAGATGGCTTAGTGGTTAAGGTCCTTGCCTCTGAAGCCTAAGGACCCAGGTTTGACTCTCCAGGTCCCATGTAAGCCAGACACACATCACACTTGCCCACAAGGTGGTGCATGTGTCTGGAGTTTGATTTCAGTGGCTAGAGGCATGCCAGTTCTCTCTTGCACACCAGGGCCTCAGGCCCTGCAGTTGAACTCTGGATGCTTGCCCCACATATTGGGCATGTGTGACCTTGTGCTTGCCTCATCTTTGTGTGTCTAGCTTACGTGGGATCTGGAGAGTCAAACATGGGTCCTTAGGCTTCACAGGCAAGCACCTTAACTGCTAATCCATCTCTCCAGTCCTCTCTCTTGCTCCCTCGCTCTCTCTCCCTCTCTGTCTATATAGATCTCATAACACGTCCCTAGAAATGTTCTCACATTCACACTGGGGGGAGTCCTAGGTGATTCTAAATCTGGCCAAGTTAACAAGAGTAACGATAACAAGCAATTATGAAAAAGGAATTTGATCTTTGACCTATTCAGAAACTCACCGTATCATCTGGGGAGATGATTCCTCCCATGTATCCAGCGCACAACCTCCTGACACATAGCTATAGGTTACAAACATGGATATGGCAGGGCTGGGGGCTGGGAGTGTGCAGATAAATACAATACCTGGTTAAGGGATAAACAGATACAATACCCAGCTAAGGGACAAATAAATACAATACATGGCAACGGGATCATTAGATATAACACCCAACTAAGGGATAAATAGATACAATACCTAGTTAAGGGATACATAGATATAATACCCAACTAAGGGATGAGTAGATACAATATATAGCTAAGGGATAAATGATACAATATCCAACTAAGGGATACAAAATGGCTAAGGCAGGGCTGTGGGGTGGGTGCGCAGACCAGTATCACCTGGTTTCACCCCTCATCCCAGGACAGAACCTGGAAGGGTGCATCTCAGAGAAGGTTCTGCGGTGGGTGATACACAGCACTGGGGCCCCGCCTGCACTGTGGTCCAATGCGAAGGAGGCAAAACTAGAACCCGGGATGCCACGTGTGAAGTGAGAGAGAGCAGCAGAGCAAACGTGGAGGCTCTGGGCTTTGCCACGTGAAAGCAGAGGCCATGCCCAGCCGGGCCCACTAGCTGAAGGACCCGGGATGAGGATGTAAGGGCATGTCTATCTCATTCTTAAAAAAAAAAAATTGTTTATTTTTAACATTTGCTTTCTTTATTTACTTGAGACAGAAAGGGAGGGAGGGAGAGAAGGAGGGAGAGAGGATGGGCACACCAGGGCCTCCAGCCGCTGCAAACTAGCTCCAGATGCATGTGCCCCCTTGTGCATCTGGCTTACCTGGGTCCTGGGGAATCGAACCTGGGTCCACAGGCTTTGCAGGCGAGTGCCTTAACAGTTAAGCCATCCCGCCAGCCCTATATGCTTCATTCTCATTTGGAGCGGGACCCTGAGAACCTCCAGCCCCGTGCAGTTGGAACCTGAGCTGGGTTAGGACGATAAGCCACGGCGGTGTGTATGATCGAACAGGTGGCCGCTGTGGAACCTGGACACCTTCTTACCCAAGGTGGAGGGGCCTGGGATAGGGGCTTGCCTCCAGTACGTGCATGGCCGGCAGCTGTTCCTAGAGGTGCAACGTCCTGCCTTGGCCGGATGCAGAAGCAGCTCCTCCCAGTCAGAGATAGCCCCCTGGCGGAGAGAAAGTGGCCTTTCAAGTGCCAACGTCAGAGCTCTCAGGGCACCTGCTCTCACAGCGGGCTGGTCATAATCTGAGTGTAAAGGTCTCGGTGCTGCAATCACTCAACGCTCGTTTAATGCCGCCCTCCTGCGCTAGAACATAACATCCGTAAAGGCGGGGATGGCGTCACCTCTGTACCCCCCACCCCGGGACCCAGCTCAGTGCCTGGCACAGTGCTCACTACATCACGACTAAATGAACATAAGTTGGAGGCGGATAAATTCATGGCAAAGACCTCCATTCTGTTTGGATACCCCCCTTCCTCTTTCCTCTCCCTAGCCCTAGCCTGCTGTAACAGAGCCTGCAAATTTTGTCCTATTATCATTTTATTTTGTCTTCCTATAGAGAGCTGTAGTTTAAATACAAGGTTTATTTCCTCCAACACTCACATTATAATTTAATCACCGGCATGAGACTTTAAGAGGCAGGAGCAGGTAGGACCTTTGAGAGAGGTGATTAGACCTCTGCCCTCATAAGTAGGTTAGTCCATTCATGCAATTTATGATGGTTAACATTAGTGTGTGTGTGTGTGTGTGTGTGTGAGAGAGAGAGAGAGAGTTTATATATATAATTGGGTTTTTGAGGTAGGCTCTCACTCTATCCCAGGCTGACCTGGGATTCACTATGTAGCCTCAATCCTCCTACCTCTGCCTCTCAAGAGCTGGGATTAAAGACATGTGCCACTGCGTGTGGTGTTTTTAATCTTTTTATTTATTTTCTATGGGGGGGGATATAAGGGCAAGCCAGAGCCTCTAGCCACTGCAAAGGAACTCCAGATGCATGTGCCACTTTGTGCATCCAGCTTTATGTAGGTACTGAGGAATCAAACCTGTGTTGTTAGGCTTTGCAGGCAAGTGCCCTAAGCACTGAACCATCTCTCCAGTCCTGTAATGGTTAATCTTGACTGTCCTCTTGGATGGATTTAGAATCGGTGTGGGCACCCATCTCTGGGTGTGTCTACGAAGGTATTTCCAGGAAAGTTTAACTGAGATTGGAGCACCCACTCTAAATGTGGGTGACTTAAGTCCCATGGGCTGGGGTCCAGGATTGGACAAGAAGGAAGAAACAAGCTGAGTATCTCCCTCCTCTCCTCCCCTCCCCTCCCCTCCCCTCCCCTCCCTCCCTCCCTCTTTCTCCCCCCCTCCTCCCCCCTCTTCCTCCCTCCCTCCCCCCTCCTCCTTCCTGCAGATGCAACATGACCAAGTTGTTTCTTGTCAGGCGTTTGGTCACAACAATAAGGACAGTAACTGGGGCTGGAGAGATGGCTTAGCACTTAAGGTGCTTGCCTGTGAAACCTAAGGACCCAGGTTCCATTCTCCAGGACCCAGGTAAGCAGAAGCACAAGGTGGTGCAATGCATCTGGAGTTCGTTTGCAGTGGCTGGAGGCCCTGGTGTGCCCATTCTCTATCTGCCTCACTCTCCCTCTTTCTTTCCTCTCTGTCAAATAAATAAATACTTCTATGAATAAATAAGGGCAGTAACTAGCACACAATGAATGGGTAGTGGGTTAATGAGTGAATCTGCTATCTGAGCTAGTCTGGCTACACCCATTGAGAGCGCTCTTTCTCTTACCATGTGGGGCCCTGCACCACCCCCAAAGACTCTGTCATCCAGAAATCCATCACCAGCAGTAGACCTTCACACTCGCACCAGAATCATGAACCCAAATCAAACTCTTTTCATTAAAATATACCCAGTCTGTGGTATGATGTTACTAGCAACAGAAATAAGACATGGGGGGGGGGGGTGAGGAGCTGGAGTGATTGCTCAGTGGTTAAGGTGCTTGCTTACCTGCAAAGCCTAACGACCTGGGTTTGATTCCTCAGTACCCACGAAAAGCCAGAGTCACTAAGTGATGTATGTGTCTGGAGTTCATTTGCAGGGGATGGAGGCCCTGGTGCACCCATTCTCTCTCTGTCTTTCTCTCCGTCACTCTGCTTAAAAATAAATAAATACAATTTTTTTTTTAAATACCGGAGGCTAAGCTTGGTCTGGTGGAGCACATCTTTAAATCCCAGCATTCGGGAGGCAGAGGTAGGAGGATCGCTGTGAGTCTGTGAGTCTTGGGTCAGCCTGGGTTAGGGTGAGATCCTACCTTGAAAAAAGAAAAAACAAACAAACAAACAATCAAGAAATAAGACAGTAAGAAGTCCAGTATTCAATTGTGCCTGTGACTGCCTGGACTAAAGGGTGCTTTTCCCAGCCTCTTTTGAGGCCAGAGGTACCTGGGTGACTAAATTCCAACTAGTAAGCAGGGCACTTTCAGGGTATCTACCAGATGTAGTTGATGGGTCCCTTCCCGCTGGCTGGAATTTGGATGCCACGGCTAGCCCTGGAGTGCCCCTTGGCTCATTAGATAGAAACCTTGAGCCAGAGGGACTATAAGATCTGGGGACGCTGAGGGTCATGGAGCAGCCCTTCACTTCAACCTGGAGTTGAGCCTCCAGCCGCGCTTTGTATGAACTCCCTCAGCTACAGCATAGTCATTTTGGGTGGAGTTTTAGTTTTTTAATATTTTATTCATTTATGAGGAGTAGGGGAAGAAAGGGCCCACCAGGGCCTCTAACCACTGCAAACTAACTCCGGATGCCTGGGCCATCTTGTGCATCTGGCTTTACATGGGGAGTGGGGACTTGAACCCAGGTCCTTGGACTGTACAAGGCAAGTGCCTCATCCACTGAGCCATCTCTCCAGCAGCCCCAATCGGGTGCAGTTTTCTGTCACTGGCAACTAAACAAATTAATTGTTAAGTGGCCCGTGGGAAGTACCTGTTTGACTTCTGGAAGGAGGCACAGGAAGGTAGAGCTTGCGACAGAGCATCATCTCTTACTGAATGAATCCTGTAGAACGCGACCCCTGGAGCCCCTTCCCGGGCCGTGGAAGACCCTCTCTCAGGCCTTCCAGAAGTTCTTTCCTCCCGTGACTACAGCTGCTCGCACAGACTCTGTTTTCCTTCCGGAATAGTCCAGACTTGCCCCACAGCAGGTCCAGGAAGGCTGGGCACAGCCACGTTCCCCTTTCTCAACAATGACATCAAGGTTCTTCTGGTTTTTTTTAGGGGGGTGGGGTGAGCCCCCACAAAGCAGAGCAACAGAAATTCGGGGAGAATCCGACGGTAAGTGTAGTATGATCATACCCATATAGGATTATAGCACCAGGCACTGGAGCTACAAAGGGTAGGCAGGGAAACTTGTGGAAACTTCCAGAAACACGTACCCCCTACCCTCAACCCACCCCATCCTGAAAAGCCCTAAGTTCCCAGACAAAGGGGAACTAACTTTACCCTCTCGATCCTGGGGGTGGTGGAGGGGTTTCCCTGTGCCTGCCCCCCATCCCTATGCCCCAGCCTTGACTGTCCCCGACGTGCCCAGAGAATGAAAAAGCGATGGGGGAGGCGCCCGCCGCTGTGGTGTGTGACCTTGGACAAGTTTCATCCATTCCTCCTGGCCTCAGTTTCCTTTTGCGAGCACCGAGCCGAACCGGTGAGACGTGGCTTTCCTTAGCTAGGGTGCTCGGAGGAGATAGGGTGCGGGGGTGGTGGGAGGCGGGCCTGGCTAGTCCAGCGCACCGCGGGGTGCTCTGCGCTGATGGCCCGGGCGCGCGCGCGCGTGTGTGTGTTGGTGGGGGGGTCCCCTGTACTTCCCAAACCCACAGCGGCTAGTACCTCCTGGCCCGGGACGTGGGCAGTGGCGTGGTGGTGGTGGTGGGGGGGGGTTGTTGGCCTGGGAGAGTGACCACTTGGCGACCTGGGCGGAAGACGGGGCCTCGGGGACCCAGCCGGGTCCCTCCCGCGGGCGGGGCGACCCCGCGCCGGCTCCTCCCCCGCCGCCTGCCACCTCCACCCGCCGCCCCGGCCGGGGCTCAGTGGCGGCGCGCGCGGTTCCGCAGGTGGCAGCGATGGCCCGGCCCTGAGCGCCCTCGCCATGGCCCGCGCCCCCAGCCCGCTGCGCCTGGCGCTCCTGCTGATCGGGGCGGTGGGCAGGGCCGGCCCCCGTCCCCAGGTGAGACTCGGGGACCCCAGGCGGACCAAGGGAAGGGGACTCTGCTGGGGGAGGGGGTTACTATCCTGCGGGGCTGGGGGTGGAGGGCTTGGACTTGAAGGAAACTCTGAGAACGCCAGGCGAGGGCAGCGCAAGCCCTCCAAGAGGGGGAGGGGGGACACGGGACTGCTGGGGAGGTGAGGGGCTCAGAGGAGACATGGACAGTGATGACTCCCTTACCCTGGTGGGGCGTCCACTCCCCACCCCACCCCGAGGTGGGTGGGAGGCAGTGCCAGGACCACAGCTGCCCCGCGGTCGCCCCTGCGCATCCCTATCCTTCCCAGTCACTTTCCCAACTCTTTTTTTCCAAAAACCCGTGCGGGTCTCCTTAGCACAGCCCAGCATTCTCTTCCTGCCCGCCCCTCACCAGTCCCTTCGTTGCCCCCAAGCCCCTCGCGAAGCTTCCTCTGCGCTAAGGTCCTTGCTTTCCTACCCCCCCCCCCCCCCCGAGAGGATGTGGAAAGTCCGCTCCTCCCCCTCCGTCCTCAGCGCCCCCAGCGCTGTCTTTGACTCATAGCCCCAGGGACCCTGCGGGTGGCAGCTTAGTGTCCTTCCTGGTGCTGACCTCGCAGGTGGAACGGGGAGTGACACCCTGCCCCCCACTCGCGCTCCCCCGCAGCACCCCTCCCCCCGCAGCAAACATGCAGCAGGTTCGGTCCTCCTGCGGAAACAGCCAGCCCCCCCGCCCCCCGCCCACGTACTACTGACACCCATTCTCCATCGTGCCTGATTGACAACGCCCAGAAAGCATACCTCCCCCCCCCACACACCCCACCCCAGACACGCAGGGACAAACCAGCCGCTTTGATGGCACCGGGTCCAGCTGCGGGGGGCGCGCACTGCAGGCCCTTTCTGGCTCTCTCTGGCCTGTTCTGCTCTGGGCTCCCCCCCCCCCCCCGCCTCCTCCTGGGGGGCGGTGGTCGGCTGCTCTAGGAGAGGGAAGTTGTCCAAAGGTTCTGGGACACACTTGAGTCACCGGCCTGTGGCGCGGGCAGTGAACGTTTGCCTCCAGACCTAAAGACCTTTGGGGAGTGAGGACATTGAACTTGGTCCCCAGCAAATGAGAGGGCAGGCTCCACAGCTGCCTGGGAACCTCTCTGTGGACAGAGCGCTGCTTCACTGAGGTGACTGCCCCTTTTCAGCCCCTCCAGCCTTTTCCTCTGCTTCCCAGCACCTTGGTCTCAGGAGGGGACTTCCCTGGTCTCTGGTCTCTTTCTCTGCACTCTCCAGCAAGCCGTGGCTTTCCTTGGTGACATTGAGACATCTCTGGAGCTACAATGGGCACATCCACTGCTGGGCTCTCTTATGGTCACCTCCTCTGATGGGCTGGGAAGGGTGGGGAGGGGCCTCCTCGAGGCTGCTGCTACTTGCCAAAGTCTGCAAGTTTCCCTCTTGCTCCTCGGTGGTCCTCTGTCATCCCAGGACCTGGGTGGCCACGGGGACAGGAAGTGAGGATGGTTATTTTTTTGTGGGGGGGGAATGCTCTTGTTCTGGGGGTATGGTCATATGGCCACCAGAGGCAGATGACAGACAACTTTAAAGTTAAGAATACAGTAATGGTGACAAGATCTCATGCACGCAGATACGACTCTCCAAACAAACAAATCTTGCGTTTTATTTTCTGCCTGTGAGGTCAGCAAGATTTGAATCCCTTCCCCTCCCCAGCCCCATGTCACTAATAGCGGATTGATAGCTTCCTCCTGTGCAGCCTGCCCCTGGAAAACAGGATTCCCTAGGCAAAGTAGCCTAGGATCCCAGAGGCAAAGGGTGAGGGGCTAGGCCCTTTCTCCTGGTGGTGGAGGGAAGACAGAGCTGAAGGGAGAGCTGAGGGAGCAGCTCTGGTGAGGCTGGAAGCCACTTCTGTGCGGGTGGGGACTGGCCCAGCTGACTGTAGCAAAAAGTGACCTAGGCCACTTCATCATGGTTGTTTCTCCCCTGTTCCTTACCTCCCGGAGACTCTCCACAAGGGGACTGGGCTACTGAGAAGGGCAGGCAAGGCCTTTGACACCCAAACTTCCAATCAGATAGAAATGGGTGTGAACACCAGGTCTACTCATAGCTGGAGATCTTTGGCAGGATGGACCCTTGATGGTCCCAAACCTCAAACCCCATTTCTTCATCCGTCCATGAGGACCACTGGCTCTATCATAGAGGGACGTCAAGGGGACCGAGACATTGTCACCTTATCTCGGCTGCTTTAGGCCTTTGGGAGACCTGGCTTACTTGTCCTCTGGAACCTGGCATGTCCCCAAGGCTGCAGAACAGGGCCTGGCTTCTGCGCTTCAGCAAAGGATGATGGATGCCATAGCTGTGACTTGGTCAAGGTGGACTTTGTCCCTAGCTAGGATCTCTCCAGGTCATGGGCCCAGCATGGGGCTGGGTAGGAGCAGCCGAAACCACATCCTGCCCTCAGATGTCTGGCACCGAGGAAAAACAGGTCCTTCCTCCTGTGCAGCCTGTCTCTCGGCAGGTTCCTGAGTGTGTGTGTGTGTGTGAAAGAGAGAAAGAGAGAAATGGAGGTAGATAGAAGATAATACACACAAGAACCAGAGAGAGATAAAAGGTAGAGAGAGACAGATTGGGAGAGAAGGGTGCAGCTCTCCTGTGTATTTGGGGCTTTCCTTTTGGGTGAGTCTGGATGGGATCCACTGGTGGGCAACAGCAGCCCACTCAGCATGTTGTCCTGAATCCACCAGTGGGTGTATGTTGTGACCTTGTGTGGAGCACTTGCCTTGAAGAGAGTTTGGGACATCCATGTGATATCCTGGTGGGTGGGTATCCGCTGGCGAGGGTGTCCACGTGGAGGAGAGATAAAGTGCTTGTGATGGTGTTTATGTGTGTGACAGTGTGGGCTGAGTGTGTCAGTTGGATGTGTGTGAACCATGCAGTGTCTCAGCACGTGAGCGTGTGCCTGACCGTCTGTGTGTGTGAACAGGATCTTCCATGTCAGGGTCTTCACGCCGGAGATGGCCTTGAGGGTGAGTGTGGTGACAATGTATCCGTGGGAGGGTTCCTGAGCATAGGTTGCCTCTTCCTGCTATTCTGGTTTAGATACCTAAGGAAGGTCCTTGAGGAAAGGAATGTGGACAAGAAGAATCAGGGCTCAGTGACAGATACTGCGATTCAAGCCCGGGGGGAGGTGGCAGGGAGGAAAGCAAGGCATCCCAGGTACACGAAGGGGACCCAGCCTAGGTGAGGGCTTGGGCCCTGTGTGGTGGCGCACACCTTTAATCTGACTCGGGAATCATAGGTAGGAGGATCGCCGTGAGTTCGAGGCCAGCCTGAGACTACAGAGTGAATTCCAGGTCAGCCTGGGCTAGAGCGAGACCCTGCCTCTTTGAAAAACCAAAACCAAACCAAAACAAACACAAAAGCTCGGGCTGAGAGTTTATCTTCGGAGCCCTCTCTCCTCCTCAGGAGAGGCCCACTTGTCCTTATTTCTCCCTCCTCAGTGGCCCAGGGAGGACAAGGTCTCTGTCCTTTTCTCTCTCCCTTCCACTGAAATGACTTGCAGAAAAGGCAGGGCCGGCCCTGTTCTGCATGCCCGCGCCCAGCCGCTGGAGGATGCTGTGGGGGGAACAGGTCACACCTTCCCCACAGACCATGCCACTCTCTACTGGAGTCCTCCTCATCTCCTGCGTCCTCCTCAAACTCCTGAACCCAAGGGATGTCTCCTCATTGTCACCTCCAGCGTGGGCATGGCCCTCTGCCTTCATCTCCTCCTCCCTCAGAGGGATTCCAAGCACCCTGGAAATTCTGGTTCTAAGAAATGCCAGCCTGCCCTCGCTTCGGCCCCTGAGGCTCCTCTTGTCCTGCGCCGTTGCCCTCTCCGCGACGTCTGTCTATGTGAATGGCTTCCTTCTGGGAGAGGAGGGCCGGGCCCACACATCCACGCCTTGGGTTCTACTCTGCCTTCCCCCTCAACCTCTACCTGGCAGAGTCTCTTCTACCTGTCCGCCGCCTTTCTCTCCTCACAGCTGACCTGCTGCTGACACTCCCAGTGTGCGTACAGGTAAGCTGAGGCTAGAAGTTCAAACTTAACCCAAGGTCACCGATACAATTTGTGGGGGAGCTCCAACCTCGGGATCTGAGCCCAAAGCTAAGAGCAGTCAAGCACCGCCGTGCCATGGGCCTGTGGTACCCGGTGGTCTCAGCCTCACCCAACCTTGTCTCTGGGCAGAGCCTTCAATCTCCCTTAACACTAATATGCCCACCTGAACACTTTTGGCCCCCCTGACCCTTTGTGTTGAAATACCCATCCTGTTTGCTAGCCCAGCTTCCAGTGTCTCACCCACACTTAACTGTCCCCCCAGAGTCCCTGAGGATCCCAGGTCTACACCGAGAGCTGCCTCAGTCGCTTCCTGAACACCTGTCTACACCCACTGCCTTCTTGGATGTGTCCCCCCAACCAAAAGCAGCCTAAGAACCGGCTCAGGCCAGGCTGTGTCAGTTGTCTTTGAATTTCCCATGTGCCCTCCACCCTTCGCCACCCAGAGCCTGGCACACTATGGCTTGCCCTAAAACCAAGTTTGAAAGAATCCAGAGGTCTAGGTAGATGTGTTATGTGTATAAACTAGAGTAAGCATGAAGGATACTTAGAGATCCTGAGTGGTTATAGGGAGGAACTCAAGTACTTCTATCGTCAGCAGACTCTATAAATGAGGGGGAGACATGGCCTGTCCTCAGGGAGCCCCAGCCTGAGGGAGACACGGCCTGTCCACAGGGAGCCCCAGTCTGAATCGTTTCATGCCTGTCTTCTGCTGTACTCATTGTTGAAGGCACCTCTGTTTGACCTCCCACGTACCCGGCCGTCATGGCGCTGGCCCTGCCTCTGACCCCTCCATTCCATTCCACCACCACACTCGGGTCCTCACGCCTTGGCTAGAGGCACCTTCTGCTCCAGTTCCCAGCAGTGAACTTGCTTTCTGCCAGTTTTCCTGCTAGGAACAGAAATCATGGACTTCTTCCCTGTGTCTTTTGCCCAGTCGCCACCGAGCACCGAAGGAGGTGGGGAGACGGGGTCCGTCCATCATGACTTACTCCAGTAGAAACTCCACCACCCCCTCAGCCGAGGTTCAAATCCTGACACTGCCTCTACTGTTGGCGTATTTTATCTCATTTTCCCTTTTCCCCAAATAAGTATAATTGGCCTTTACCCTCCGAAGAACTTGACCTTCAGGACAGCCTCCCCAGCCTGCTCATTCCAGGAATGCTGCTGCTGTGACCCTGTTTCTGGGGCTTTCTGTGTGGCCAGGGACAAGCACGTGACGACGTGTACCTTCCTTCTGTGTGGCGTTTTATAACCAGGACTCTGCTTGAAGGCAGGCTTACCCAGAAACCGTATCCAGTGTGTGTGCAAGGGGCTGTGAGATGTCTGAGAAGAAACCAGTTTCTATTTTAAATTATGGATATACCCCAAACTTTATGCAAGGGGTTCTATAGTCATTTTAACAACTATAGCTTCTAAATGGTTAATATATGTGTGTGGGTATATATATATATATGTTTTTTGTTTTTTGTTTTTTTTTTTTAAAGTTTTTATTTATTTGTTTGAGAGCGACAGACACAGAGAGAAAGACAGATAGAGGGAGAGAGAGAGAACGGGCGCGCCAGGGCTTCCAGCCTCTGCAAACGAACTCCAGACGCGTGCGCCCCCTTGTGCATCTGGCTAACGTGGGACCTGGGAAACCGAGCCTCGAACCGGGGTCCTTAGGCTTCACAGGCAAGCGCTTAACCACTAAGCCATCTCTCCAGCCCATATGTTTTTTTTTTAAGTAAAAAAAAAAAAAAGTCCCACAGCCCAAGACCTAGCTAAAGGAAGTGTTCAGAAGCCTTCAGAGGGTGAAGTCTTAGTGGAGTGGGTCTGTTTGCAGCCATGTGCTCAAATGCCTGCTGGGTTACCTTATCTGGAAAGGGAGCTTGCTATCCCTTCATCACAGGTAGAGGGGCCCCCTCCCAATACAGGCACAATTTCAGCGTTCTGTGTCCTTCCGCCCCCCCCCCCAGCACCCCTCTCCTGGGGGACGGATTCCAGGCTGCACGGTGGATCTGTGTTCTGTTAGAGGGGACTGTGGGTGGGTAGCGGGGGTGGAGGGAAGATCTGTTGCCCTGCTAGGGCAGTGGCTGTGTCTGGCAGGAGAAATGCCAGTACAGGACATTCCAGCTCTGAATGTTTGACATCGTCGGTGCCCTGGCACAGTCCCCGAGCTGGGTGACTCTCGCCCAGCTCTAGCTCTGGTCCCCAAGGCGCTGTGTGTCTTTGATGCAGTCTCTCTTCCACTCTGGCCCGCTAGTCTTCTTCAAGAATCGTTGGAAGCAAGAAGTCCCCAGGCAGACTCTAGCTAGGAAGAAAAGAGCCCCAATGCCACGGTGAAGCTCTGCCTCTCAGAAAAAGCCTCTCCTTGCTGAGGGCGGACGAAGGGCAGACGGGACTATAAAGGTGTCACGTGCTCCGTGCACCCTCTTCACGCACCCCCCCCCCACCCAAGGATCAGCCCCATTCCTTCCCTGTCCACCGGTACTTGCTGCATGATCAGCCTTGCCCAGCCCCCTGAAGGGAATAAGTACACAATGTGCTCCAACTGGATGGAGCCTTGGCATGGCAGCCCTCTCTTCCTCTGCCCTTTGCAGAGGTGGCCAGTGCCTTGTGGGGCTTGGTCACTTGGAAACCAAGAAATCAATAGGGAGCTCTGGAGAGAGAGCTCAGTGGTTAACGTCGCCTGCTTGCAAAACCTGACCACTCGGGTTCAATTCCCCAGTACCTAGATAAAGCTAGATGTTCAAAATGGTACGTGGGTCTGGAGTTTGTCTGCAGTGGCGGGAGGCTCTGGCACACCCATTTTCTTCTTTGTCTCTCAAATTAAAAATACATATATATTAGGGCCAGAGAGATGGTTTCGTGGTTAAAGTGCTTGTCTGTGAAAGCCTAAGGACCCATGTTCGACTCCCCAGATCCCACATAAGCACAAGGTGATGCAGGCCCAGGGTTGCACATGTGCACAAGGGGGTGTGTGCTTTTGGGGTTCGATTACAGTGGCTGGAGGCTGGAGGTACACCAATTCTCTCTTTCTCTCTCATTCTTGCTCTTGCTCTCTCTCATAAAAAAGTAAATAAATAAAAAGGCCAGTCTGTTGGGCTTGCCTCAGAAACTTTAAAATACATATTTTAAAAAGATTGAGGTAGGAGTATCACTGTGAGTTCAAGGCCACCCTGAGACTATATAGTGAATTCTAGGTCAGCCTGGACTAGAGTGAAGCCCTACGTCAATAAATAAATAAATAAATAAATAAATAAATAAATAAATAAATAAATTTTTTAAAAAAAATCAACGGAGGATGCTAGGGAGAGGGCTCAGTCAGTAAAGTGCTTGCATTGCAAACGTGAGGACCTAAGTATGGATCTCTGATACCTATGAAAAAAATGCCAGGCACAGGGCTGGAGAGATGGCTCAGTGGTTAAGGCACCTGCCTGCAAAGCCATAGGAGTCCAGTTCTATTACCAGGATCCACGTAAGTCAGATGGGCATGGTGGCACATGCATCTGGAGTTCATTTGCAGTGGCTGAAGGCCCTGGCACACCCATTCTCTTTCTATCTGCCTCTTTCTCTCTCTCAAATCAACAAATAAAAATGTTTTGTAAAATGTGAGGCATAGTTACATACATCTGTCTGGAGAGACAGACAGGAAGGTCCCTGCAGCTTGCTGCCTAGTCTGGCCTGGCTGGTGAAGTTGGGGCCAAGGGGGAACCCTGTCTCCAAAAATGATGGATGGCACTCAGAAGCAACATTTGACGTTGTCCTCTGGTTCACATACACCAGACAACAACCGGGCCTGGGGAAATGGCTCAGTGGTTAAATGTGCTTGTTAGCAAAGCCTGATGGCCCAGGTTCAGTTCCCTAGTACCCATATAAAACCAGATGCAAAATGCAGTGGCAAGAGGATCTGGTGTGCCCATTCATTCTCTCTCTCTCTCTCTCTCTCTCTCCCTCTCTCACATAAGGAAAATATATTTTGTCTGGTTGTGGTGGTGCACGCCTTTAATCCCAGCACTTGGGAGGCAGAGGTAGGAGGATCACCATGAGTTTGAGGCCAGCCCGAAACTCCATAGTGAGTTCCAGGTCAGCCTGGGCTAGAGCGAGGGACCCTACTTGGGGGTGGGAGGGAGAAAGAAACTAAAATATATTTTGAGCTGGGCGTGGTGGCGCATGCCTTTAATCCCAGCACTTGGGAGGCAGAGGTACGAGGATCGCCGTGAGTTCGAGGCCACCCAGAGACTCCATAGTGAATTCCAGGTCAGCCTGGGCTCGAGTGAGACCCTACCTCGGAAAAAATGTGTGTGTGTGTGTGTGTGTGTGTGTGTGTGTGTGTGTTACCATAAAAGAAGCTAAGTGGGGTTGGCTGAACCCACAGGGTCTCCCTTCTGCCCTCCCTTCCCAGGGTGCTGCCGTGTCCCTCTCGGAGACGGTGCAGAAATGGCGAGAATACCGGAGGCAGTGTCAGCGCTTCCTGACTGAGGCTCCGCCTCTGGCCACAGGTGAGTCCAGGTGGGGCCTTCACCCTCAGGGCTCGACCAGGCCAGCTTCCAGAAGGCAGTGAGCAACCCCAAGTCATTTGCGCCTCGGGGTGTTCATCCCTGCGCCCACGCTGTCCCCTCACCCGAGTGGCTTCCTGCTTGTTCCCTTCTAGTAGTTAATGTCAAGCCCAGCACAAGCATTTCTTTCCCCAGGAATGTGTGTTCTCTTGTCTCTGCCTCTTACCCGTTTTCGGGGTGCTGTCTTGTTGCTGAGTCTTCATCCACCCTTGCAACTCCAGCCTCCCAGAACAAGGACCCAAAGTTCCATACTGCCCCCCTCAGCCTCTCCCAGCTGATGTATGGACCGGAGGTGACACACACATTTATGGGAATAAGTCAATAATTTTTTTTTTTGGTATCCCAGCCTGCTCTTGAACTCACTATGTAGCCAAGGATGACCTTGAACTTTGGGTCTTCCTACCTCTACCTCCAGAGTGCTAGGATTACATATAGGCATGCGCCACCTTGCCCAGCTTATGCAGTGCCAGGGATCAAACCCGGGTCTTCATGCATGCCAGGCAAGCACTCTACCAACTGAGCCACATCCCCAGTTCTTATAAGTAGTAAATCTTTCACAGAATTTGAAAGTGGTTTAAAGAGCACGGCATTGGACCCAGGTGGTTCTGGGTTCAAATTCTGACCGATCCTAACAGTGGCTTGATGAAGGTCTCCTCAGCCGTTTTGAGCTCCCATTTTCCCTCTGAACTGTGAGGTGTAATTTTAAAGTAGGCTTGGAAAATGGCTCAGTTAGTAAAATGCTTGCTGTGCAAGCATGCAGACCTGAGTTCACCCCAAGAACAAACATAAAAGCCGGTCGCATGCTTGTTTATAAACCCAGTGCTGGAGAGGTGGAGACAAGTGAATTTCAGCCAGTGTAGCCAAATTGGTTGAGCTCCCGGTTCACTGAGAGGCCTGTCTCCGGCAAGTGGAGAGTGAGGTTCTGGGGAGATGGCTAAGTGCATAAAACACTTGGTAAAGCGCTTGTGTAAATGCCAGGTGGGGGACGCAAGTCTCCTGTCCAGTGGCAGAGGGTCCTTGAGGCAAGCTCGCTAGCCAGCCTGGCTGGATTGATAAGCTCTGGGTTCAAGTGAAAGAGCCTGTCTCAATCAATGGAGTGGACGCCGGGCGTGGTGGTGCACGCCTTTAATCCCAGCACTCGGGAGGCAGAGGTAGGAGGATCGCCGTGAGCTTGAGGAGCAGCCCGAGACTACAGAGTGAATTCCAGGTTAGCCTGGGCTAGAGTGAGACCCTATCTTGAAAAGAAAAGAAAAGGAAAAGAAAGGAAAAAGAAAATCTCCTGACATCAACCTCTAGCCTCCACACACAAGCGCGTACACACACACACACACACACATACACACACACACACAAAACCAAACATGCATACATATAGTCATGCAGACTGTACACACATCCACACAAAGATGGCAAGTGATTGAGGAAGACACCTGGCATTGTCTTCCACACAAATGCACACGCACGTGCATATTTACCCAAACGTGTGCACACATAAACATATACCACACACACACATGCACTAAAAAATGTCAAACTTGGTTTACAGGAAATGTTTTTTGAATGCTTACTCTGTTCATTTACTTGCATAACACAGCTTTTATCCCCACAAATCCTGTGGGACAAGGGACACCCCCATTTTACAGAGGAGGACACAAAGATATTAAAGAACGTGTTCAAGGCTAGGCGTGGGGGCGCACGCCTTTAATCGCAGCACTCGGGAGGCAGAGAGAGGTAGGAAGATCGCCGTGAGTTCAAGGCCACCCTGAGACTACATAGTGAATTCCAGGTCAGCCTGGGCTAGAGTGAGACCCTACCTTGAAAAACCAGAAAAGAAAAAAGAAAAGACAGTACACAAGGTCTTACCCCAGTCACTAGCAAGTTCCCGGGAGGGGAGGGCGCTGGGTGTACAGGTAGAAGCACTCAGAGAGGACGGCGGAGCGCAGCCTTGGCGGAAGAGAGGGGTGATGCGGAGGGAAGCGTCCCCACTAATAGCACGCCCCAGGGACTCAGACTGTTGCACTGCCCACAAGGTGTCTTCTGCAACCGGACCTTTGACGACTATGCGTGCTGGCCAGATGGACCCCCAGGTTCCTTTGTGAATGTCAGCTGCCCCTGGTACCTGCCTTGGGCCAGCAGTGGTAAGTGACCTCCGCCCTCTTGAACTCGGGAGTCTGAGGCAGGGCCAGGCCTGGGTTCCCGTCCTCTGAGACACAGACTTCCACACTGCAAGACGTCTTGCAAGTGGGTGGTTCACCTGCCTTTCTGTTGTGGTGGGAAGAGGACAGAGAGGTGGGACCTGGGTCTGAGGCCTGCGCTGCTAGGGGTGGAGGAGCTTAAGACAGAAGCGTGAGCTCCTTTCATCTAGTCGTTAGGGGAGGAGCCAAGTGGGCACTGATCCAGAGGTGAGGTATCCAGGGTTATCATTGCTCTGTGTGTGTGTGTGTGTGTGTGTGTGTGTGTGTGTGGTGTGTAGATGGCTCATACCTGGTTTTGACACTTCTGCATTTCCTCACTCTTTAGGGGTTCATGGTATTGGTGGGTAGCCTCCCTTAGACTCTCCCCAGCTCATTCCTACCTGCAGCAGAGACCCTGCCCTGGGAAAGGTGTGGCTGGGTTGTGGGTGGGCCCCTGAACACAGAGCCCTACATAGAAGCTCTGAGGGACCCCATACTTCAGTGACAGTGACTGTGGCCTCCCCTCCATCCTGCCTCTCACACTGACACCCCAGGGACAACGGTGACATAAGCACCCCTGTTGTAAGAAGCCACAGTCTCCAGGAGAGGGGGAAAGAGGCACCCCTTAAAGTAATGATAGAATCTTGTTTTAAAAGCAAGATGTTCATTTACTCCTTTTTGTAATTTTAAAAATAGTTTTATTTAATGAATTAGTTTATTTATTTGAGGGGGGGGGCAGATAGTGGGAGAATGGGCACACCAGGGCCTCCAGTCACTGCAAACAAACTCCAAACACATGTGCCACCTCGTGCAGCTGGCTTACGTGGGTCCTGTGGAATCGAACCTGAGCCCTTAGGCTTTGCAGAGAAGAACCTTAACTGCTGAGCCATCTCTCCAGCCCTGTAACTTTTTTTTTTTTTTTTTAAATGTGAGAGAACAAGCGAGAGCAAGAGAGAGAGAACAAGAGAATCAGCATGCCAGGGCCTCCAGCTACTGCAGTTGGGCTCCAGATGCACATGCCACCTTGTGCCCATGGCCACCCTGTGCTCTTGCAGCACCTTGTGTGTCTGGCTTATGTGGGACGTGGAGAGTCCAGCATGGGCCCTTGGGCTCCACAGGCAAACACCTTAACCACTGAGCCATCTCTTTAGTCCTCATTTCCTCTTTACAGCTCCCCCGGAGTTACGCTTGTTCAGATAGGGCAACTGGGGCCTAGAGAGATTTAATTCACCAGTTCCAAATGAAATCTGAATGGCAGCTGGGTTTGAACCCAGTGCTTGCTTTTACCGTTGTGCCCAAGCAGGAACCAGCCCATGAGCAAGAATTAGGATAAGGCGAAGGGCTGTAGAGATGGCTTAGTGGTTAAGGAGCTTGGCTGCAAAATCTCCAGACCCAGATCCAGTTCCCCCCGGAACCCACGTAAGCCAGATGCACTTGCTGGCGCATGTGTCTGGTGTTTGTTTGCAGTGGCTAGAGGCCCTGGCGCGCCCATTCTTCCTTGCGAGTTCTCTCTCTGAGTAATAAGTACATAAAAATAAAACTTAAAAAAATAAAAGAACGAGGTGAAGCTGTGGGGAAAACCAGGGGCCGTCCTGGAGGAGGTAGCCCTTAGCGCCTGAGGTGAGCCTCACACCGACAAGGGCAACTAAGAGTCAGATGAGGTCTGAGAAGGTCTCCTAAGGAGGCTGCACCCACATTCTTCCTGAGCTGCACAAGGGGAGCCCACGACCCCAAAAGAGGCACCCGGATCAGTGGTTCCCTCACTTGATAAGCGTGCACTCATCAGCACTCCCCTGAGGCAAGTGCCCCGACAGCCCGCCTGCTGAGGAAGACAGTAAGGCACAGAGGGGCCAACTGGCTTTTTAAAAATTTTTTTTTGTTGTTTATTTTGATTTATTTATTTGAGAGAGAGAGACCGAGAGAAGGAAGCAGAGACAGAGAATGGGCGTGCCAGGGCTTCCAGCCACTGCAAACGAATTCTAGACGCGTGCACCCCCCTGTGCATCTGGCTAACATGGGTCCTGGGGAATCGAGGCTCGAACCGGGGTCCTTAGGCTTCACAGGCAAGCGCTTAACCGCTAAGCCATCTCTCTAGCCCACCAAGTGGCTTTTCTCAGATCACATAGCTAGTGTGCAGCTGGTGTGGTCATCAGTGTGAGAGACTTGGGTCAGTCTCTGATGAATTGCTTCATAGAGCTTCCTTGAGAGCACAGCAGTGTATGTGTGTGTGTGTGTGTTTCTGGCCTGCAGACAGCTAAGTGGCCTATTTGATCTCTAAGTGGCAGGGCGGGCACACCTGAGGGAGGGCAGCGAGTGCCTACTTTCTCCCTGTGAGCTTGCTGCTTCTGGGCAGTCTGCGTAGCTGCGTGGTTAGGAGTAACTCCCAGCCCCATAGGTACGGTGTGCTCTGATCTGCCCACCTGAGTGCTGGGGCGGAGCCCAGGGAGGCAGGTAGAGGGGGAAGGATCGCAAATTCCTGAAAAACCAAAATCTTTAATCCCCCCGCCCCGCTATGTAATTCCTACACCGCACACGCATTCCCTGCCTCAAAGATTTGGGACTTGAAGTGTTTAGCCAGCCTCACTGGGCTTCTAGACCCCAGGGAGCCAGGCACGGGACAGGGCCCATCACTCAGCACTAAGGGCCCCCAGCTCTGCCCATGCGTGTGGCTTCATCCATCACCTTTAATTTTATTTGAGCAGGAAATAGGTCCTGGTGGTGCCCGTTTATGAGCGAACACGGTTTTATTGCTTTCTTCATGAAGATAACAGCCGCTGCATAGGCCCTTGCCAGCATCCGCCCCTCCCTGCCTGGCTGGCTAATTTTCTCTCTCTCTCTCTCTCTCTCTCTCTCTCTCTCTCTCTCTCTCTCTCTCTGACGCTGACTCTGCCTCCCCAATCCTGAGTTAGGGACCCACAGAGACACCCACCAGTCTCACACAGCATAATTGCTGCACTGGGACGATCCCTGACCCCATCTGGGAAATGGAGCAAGGAGCAGACCTTTCTAGAGCTTTCTTAGCCTGCCCTGGGGAGCTGCCAGAGAACAGAGCTCATAGTGTGAGTGGAGACTGGGGAGAAGACAGACAAGCCTTGTTACTTGCAGGTCCTCTTTAGAAAAATGCTTATCATGGGCTGGAGAGAGAGCTGCACAGTTAAAGACACTTGCCTGCGAAGCCTAATGACCTAAGTTTGATTCCTCAGTACCCACCGAAAGCCAGATGCACAAAAGGGGCACATACATCTGGAGTTTGTGTACAGTGGCTAGAGGTCCTGGCACACCCATTCTCTCTGACTCTCTCTTTGTGTGTGTGTCTCCGCTTACAAATAAATAATACATGTATATTTTAATTATTTTTGTTTATTTATTTATTCGAAAGTGACAGAGATAGAGAGGCAGATAGAGACAGAGAGAGAATGGGCGTGCCAGGGCTTCCAGCCACTGCAAACGAACTCCAGACGCGTGCGCCCCCTTGTGCATCTGGCTAACGTGGGTCCTGGGGAACCGAGCCTCGAACCGGGGTCCTTAGGCTTCACAGGTAAACGCTTTAACCGCTAAGCCATCTCTCCAGCCCTACAAATAATTAATATATTTTTTAAGTTAGGCGTGGTGGCCCACACCTTCAATCCCAGCACTCGGGAGGCAGAGGTGGGAGGATCGCCATGAGTTTGGGGCCACCCTGAGACTACATAGTGAATCCCAGGTCAGTTTGGACTAGAGTGAGACCCTACCTCAAAACAACAACAACAAAAAGTTTTTTGTTTTTTTTTTTTTAAGAAAAGTGCTTATCAGGGAGTTGGAAGAGAATTTAACCGACAGGTTGGACAGCATATAAGGGCTTTGAAGCACCAGTGATCAGAATAGTGGAGAGCTTGCCACCCCTACATCTCAGAAGTTAACGGCAAGCATAGGGTTGGGGTGTTCCCCCAGATAGCTGGAGCTAATACGAAGCCACCGTAGTCCACAGATGCAAAGGGGACGAAACCATGGCAAGGGAGTGAGGGAGCCATGCCTCTCCTTCTGCCAGCGTCACCCACTGACCAAGCCGCCAGTAGAGGGACAGAGAGCTGTGGAGAGCTGTAGCCAGCTGTCAGCCTCTGGCGTGCAGAGCAGGAGAGGGGACCAGGTAATTCGGTGAAGACTCCAGTTCCAAAATAGTGACCAGAGCTGACCTAGGCCCCTGCCAGGCGCGCGTGACACCAGAAAGACCCGAGGTGTGTGATGTGCACAGGGAGGAAGGGGTGACCTCCGCAGCGGGACGCAGGGGTCAGTCCAGTAGACCAGGCAGAGGTTGGTGAGGGAGATCAGAGCCACGTGCTTCTTGTGGGGGTGACGTCATGGACAGGTGACACGGGCTGGGGGGGGCTGGCAGAACAAGCAGGTGCAGAAGGGAGAGAGAGGAAGGACGTTCAGTTGGTGTGTTGGACGTGAAGCCGGGGCTCATGCTTCAGAACTACACGGTGTCCCAGGAAAGCCAACCAAGCCCTTGTCATGTGACCCCTGTCATTGAGGACCTGAGATGCCGGAAGGCGTGGAGAGGGCAGTGGCAGATGGGGATGAGGGGCGGGGACGTGGTAGGAAGGAGTCTGGTACACACCGGATTGTGAGGACAAAGCCCCGATGATCTCCTAGCCCGTTGGCTGCCTGCGGGAAGAGAGGGAGGCCTGTACTGCCCGTGTCCCTAACTCAGCACTCCAGCCTCATTACCTGTTCTCCTCCCAGGCCCTTACCTGTGTGTTAGCTTAGTCCTAATTACACGAGGGTCATAAAGTGCTTTGAAAATAGCCTATAATTCACAATTCTTGGAAATGCTGACAGGTGCCAAGTCTGTCTCATGTTGAGTCTGGGGCTTTTTTTTTTTTTTTTTTAACAGCAGGCCTAGGGTTGCCAACGGGAGACCCAAGGCTGGAGCTGGGCCCCAGAGGAGCCCTGGCCTTGGGGGAGGACGGGGTGAGCAGCAGGGTCTCCTCTGCGACGGCTTCCCGTGCACCCAGCGCGCCATCCACTGAGAATGGTTCCTATTTTACAGATGAGCAAACTGAGGCCTGGGGAAGTTTAAAGTGACATTCCCAAGGTGTCAGAGTTGACTGAAAGTAAAACCATGATTTGTCAGTCCTGGGCTGGAAAAGATTGCTTTAGCGGTTAAGGCACCTGCCTGCAAAGCCTGAGGTCCCAGGTTTGACTCCCTGGTACCTACGTCAGCCAGATGCACATGTGGTGCATGTGTCTGGAGTTCGTTGGCAGTGTCTAGAGGCCCTGGCATGCCCATTTTCTCTCTCTCTCATAAATAAACAAATAAGGTAAATAAAAATATTCTCTAAAGCCGGGCGTTGTGGCATGCACCTTTAATCCCAGCACACGGGAAGCAGAGGTAGGAGGATCGCTATGAGTCTGAAGCTACCTTGAGACTCTAGAGTGAATTCCAGGTCAGCTTGGGCTAGAGTGAGACCCTACCGCAAAAAAACAAAAATAAATAAATAGACAAAGAAACACCAAAAAATAAAAAAATCTTTAAAAGAACTTCAGTCTTGAGATCAGAACCTGGGTTTCTTTTAGGCTCTGATGTTCCACGCCTCTGCTGCACGCCCCACTCAGAGCAGCCACCTGCATTACCTGCCTGCCCTGGACCCCTGTTGCAGTCAGGTCACACTGCAGTCAGAAATCAACCAACCAAGAGCAGCTTGTGAGGGGAAAAGTTTTTGGCTTACAGACTCGAGGGGAAGCTCCATGATGACAGGGGAAAACAATGGCATGAGCAGAGGGTGGACATCACCCCCTGACCCACATAAGGTGGACAACAGCAACAGGAGAGTGTGCCAAACACTGGCAAGGGGAAACTGGCTGTAACACACACAAGCCCACCTCCAACAATACACTGCCTGCAGGAAGTGTTAATCCCCAAATCTCCATCAACCGGTAAACTAGCATTCAGAACACCTAAGTTTATGGGGGACACCTGAATCAAACCACCACAACCCCATCTTGCCATCTTGGGGAGGGCCAGTGACAGCCTCTCTAGTCTCAGCATCCCTGTCTGTGAAACGGGGCCCCGTGGTCCTTCGCGGCTACCTCTGTATTGCCAGGGTGCCTGGAGCTAATGGAGTCACGAGCAGCTCTCCACAGCTCTGAGTGCCCCGTGTCCACACGGAAGAAGAGCGGCTGTCAGCTTGATTACAGACGCCGTGGCAGCTTCCGGGAGGAGAAGTGTTTAATTGGGGCTTTTATTTCCAGCACCAAGGATCTGACTTAATGAAATATCCCTGGGCCTCCTGGCATGCGGTTTGCCTGGTAGCCTCCTCCTATTGACAGACAGAGCCAAGCTCCCCTCCCCCGCCCTACTGTAATTGACTAGCTCCTCCCAGGCCAGATAAAACTGAGTTGATAAATAAAGGTAAGCTCAGACCACCCACCTCCAGCCAAGATGGGGAGTCTGGGGACTAGGGACTCAGCCAGGAACCAGCCCTGGCTTTTAATGTTGGATGCTAATGAGGGAGAGCTGACAGATGAACTTTCATTCTGCCTGGCTGGCTGAGCTGCCCTGAGACACAGCCATCCCTGGACTCTCAGCCAGGGAGACCACCTCCGCACCCTCTGCTGGCCCTGAGCAGAGGCTCAGAACCCTTCAGAGTGTCCAGGGGCCTCACCAACGAGGGGAGTAGCTGCGTGTGGGGTAGCCCAAGTCCGGGGGAAAGACAAGGAGAAACGGCATATAACCTCATTCTTGACTCTTAACAGCAACAAGTCTGGCTGCTAACTTCTGGCCCCTTAGAGAGAGCTGAGAGAAAGAATCCCATCTGTACTATTTCCTACCCGCATGGTCTTATGCGAATGTCTTTCTTGGCTTCATCATAACCACCTTAACCAGGGAGGTTCAGGAACTAGCTGGCGCCTCCCTGCTAAGGCGGTTATAGTGATCAGCGGTATGAGGCGGACAGTAGGTGATCAAACCTGGTTCTGTGAACTCACAGCCTGTAAAGAGGGTTTGTGCGGCACGTGTAGGGAGGGACCAGGCATTTGAACTTTATTCTTTTCTATTAATTTATTTGAGAGAGAGGCAGAGAGAATGGGCGCGCCAGGGCCTCCAGCCAGTGCAAACAAACTCCAGATGCATGTGCTCCCTTGTGCGTCTGGGTTATGTGGGTCCTGGGGAGTCGAACCGAAGTCCTTTGGCTTTGCGGGCAAACGCCTTCACCGCTAAGCCAGCCAGCCAGTCCCTGGGATCATGCATTTGTATGGTGCCTACTGAATGCCAGGCTCCCACCCGGCTGCGGGAAGTCCCACGAGTGTGTGCCGATGGTTCATGTAGAGGCTCCATTGCTGTGTCCTCTCCTTTACCTCGGCTCTCCAGCCTCCTCCTTTCCTCCCCACTTCCTCCAGTCAGGCTGCCAGAGCTCGCTCTTGACACCAGTTTCCTTCCCACAGAGCCAGCCCAGGTGCCCACTGCCCCGCTGTAGGCGGTAGCTGCTGCTTCTGCCTACCAGAAATCTTGACCCAGGGGTAAAGAATTCCGGGCATCCACATAGCCGGGAAGAGAAGCATTTGGGGGCCTGAGAGGAGCCTTCAGGGTGCTAAGATGAGACCACGGGCCTCCCTGCCCCGCCTTCGTACCTGCCCGCCTCGTCTGTGCGCACACGGCTCGGCTCACCGTGGCTCCTGCTGCCCACGCTGCCATTAAGTCTCGGGGTTTTGTCCCTCTTCCCGGCGACATCTTAGAAAACGCAGGTTCTTTCAGAAAGAGCAATACTGCGATATAAATTTGCCCGTTTGCCCAGATAACTTCGATCTCCTGAAGAGGGACCTGGTGCAGGGGGGTGTTCATGAAAGGAAGGTGGGGGGAGGCATAGAGGCTGCCCACACTGGGTGCTGGGTGACAAGGTCAGTGCTGAGGAAGAATGAAGCCCGCCTGACAGGCCCTGTGGGCGCTTGAGAGTGCTCGGAGGCGGCCGTCACAGGCTGGCGCTCCAAAGTCACGCGTGTCAATCCGCCTCTAATTATTTATTTGCTCATTTATTTATTTGAAAGAGAGAGAGGGAGGGGGAGAATGAGGGTTCCAGGGCCTCCAGCCACCGCAAACAGACTCTGCACGAGCGCCACTTGGTGCACCTGCCTTTCTGTGGGTACTGGGAGAATCGAACTTGTGCTTTCAGGCTTTGCGAGCACGTGTCTTTTAACTGCTGAGCCATCTCCAGCCTCCTCTTAACTGCTGATCTTTCTGCCTGCACACTGACCAGCCCCTGCTTCTAGGGCCACTGATGGCTTCACTGTTTTCTCCACCATTCCACTCTCTCATAGCCAGAAGCTGGTCTTTGGTCTTTAAGGTCAGTCTTTTATAGGATTTAATTGTTGTGAGGCGGGGTCTTGCCACGAAGAGCTGGCTGCCCTTGAACTTACAGCAATTCTCTTGTCTCTGCCTCTCACATGCAGCAGAGGTGACAGGCTTGTACCGCCACTGTCAACAAGAGTTTTAACTCTTTCTTTTTGTTGTTCTTACTGTTTTGTTTCTCTTGAGGCAGGATCGTGCTTAGCCCAGGCTGGCCTGGAATTCTCTGTGTAGTCTCAGACTGACCTCGAACTCATAGCAATCCTCCTACATCTGCCTCATGAGTGCTGGGATTAAAGACATATGCTACCACGCCTGGCACTGGGTTTAAATCTTTGAAAGGTTGTTCCTGACTTCAACTTTCCTCTTTATATAAAAACCCTTATGCTAACCTTGATTCTCCCTATCTTTATGTCCAGTATTCCCTGGTTCTGATGCCAAACTTGGCCTTCTCCTACAGGGAGAGGCCATGTCTCCCTCAGACTGGGGCTCCCTGAGGACAGGCTGTGTCTCCCTCACACTGGGGCTCCCTGAGGACAGGCCGTGTCTCCCTCACACTGGGGCTCCCTGAGGACAGGCTGTCTCTTGGGGCTCCCTGAGTTAGGAACTGCTTTGCTTCCCTTCTCAGTTCAGCACCCAGTTTCTTAGGGCTGGCTCTCCCCAAGGGCTATGAGAAGGGAAAGTCCGATTCTAGATGATCAGACCATCAGACGTTTTAGAGGGTAACAATGTAATTGTCAGGGCCACCTCTGCTTGGGGCCAGACCTGGTCCATAGTGTGACTTGAGATGGGGGGGGGGTCAGAATGTAGATTTACACTAGACTTATCTCATCTCAAAGCTGTGGATTCATCTAATTGTGTCACTGAGTGGTCAAAACAAAAAGCTGAGGGTAGCTGGGTGTCCCTCACCTTGGTGACTTTGTGTCCTGAGAGGAAAAGTTAAGGAGACAGGAAAAGAGAGAGAGTGTGTGTGTGTATTATTAACTCGGAAGAGTCAGTTCTGTGGGAGTAAGGGTGCCTTTCGGGGAAGAGAAGAACGAAGGATGCCAGCCCCGGGTGCGATACCCGTCTCTGAGCCCAGGCTCAGCTGTCTCATCTGCCCACCCAGTACTACAGGGCCACGTGTACCGGTTCTGCACGGCCGACGGCCTCTGGCTCCATAAGGACAACTCCAGCCTGCCATGGAGGGACCTGTCGGAATGCGAAGAGTCCAAGCGAGGGGAGAAAGTAAGCCGGGGGGTTCTGAGCCTTGGAGGGGGCAGCAGGGTCTCCGCTTCGTGGGGGCAGAGAGCCCGGGCTCTGCGTGGGGCTGGCTGTGATCATACCATCTATCCTCCTGCCTGGCGACTCTTCGCACCATGAGTTCCAGCCAGATGTGGGGGTGTGCTCCCCTTGGAGCCAAGCCCTAGACTTTCCTGAACCACATCCACAGGTCAATCTCTTTCTTGATTCCGTACTCGCCAGTGGCGTCTGACTTGGGGCTCCACCTCAGTCCCTGGGTTCTAGAATGAAAGATGTGGGAGACAGAGGGTATGGGCTACATAGGCACGTGTCTTCATGGCCCTGTGTACACAGAACTCCCCAGAAGAGCAGCTCCTGTCCCTTTACATCATCTACACGGTGGGCTATGCACTGTCCTTCTCTGCCCTGGTCATCGCCTCGGCCATCCTCCTGGGCTTCAGGTAAGGGGGCCCCAGTGCTGGGGTGGGGTCTGCTTCGTGCTCAGGCCCCTAGCAGGGGACTTCTAAGCCAAAGCAACAGGGAGTCATTCTCTCCAGTGCTTCTCAGTGAACATGAGGTTATATTCAACTGACTCTCAGTTAGGTAGCTATACGTACCTAACACTGCATAAAAGAATACCACCCCCCACCCAATCTTAACAGTGGATGGTAAGGCTGTGGAAAATCCTGGAAAAAAAATCCCTCCAATAAGAAAACATGTAGCTGGAGAGATGGCTTAGCAGTTAAGGTGCTTGCCTGCAAAGCCTAACAACCTCAGTTCGATTCCCCAGGACCCATGTAAAGTCAGATGCATAAAGTGGCACATGTTCATTTGCTGTGGCTCAAAGCCCTTGCACTTCTGCTCCCTCCCCTCCCCTCCCCTCCCCTCCCCTCCCCTCCCTTCCCCTCCCCTCTTTTTTTTTTCTCTCTTACTTTCTGTGTCTCTCCTCTCTCATAAATAAATAAGTAAAATGTCTAAAAGAGAAGAAAGTGTGGCTTAAGAAATCAAGAATGCAGTATGGATTCACAAAGCTCTCAGTGGCTGGAGATTCGGCTGTCTTGTACTGTTCTGATCTGGGCTTAGTGGTTAAAAGTGCTTGTTTCTCAAGCCTGCCGAGCACAACAGTGATCCCCCACACCCACATAAACCCGCTTGGCCTCTCATGCAATTGTATAGAACATACACACATATTGTACATACCACGTAACACACCCCACACACTCAATATTTTTTCTATTTATTTACTTATTTATTTGCAACAGAGAGAGAATGGGCACATCAGGGCCTCCAGCCTCTGCAAAAGAACTCCAGATGCATGCACCACTTTGGTACACAGTTGGTGCTCAAAAATATGCATTCATTGGATAAATTCCATGTTAGTTATTTTTAAGTAGCTGTGACCAAAATATCTGTCTGAAAAATTTAAGGGAGGGCCAGGCATGGTGGGCATACCTTGAATCCTAAAACTCAGGAGGCAGAGGCAGGAAGATCATGAGTTTGAGGCCAGCCTGGGACTACAGAGTGAGTTCCAGGTCAGTCTGGGCTAAAGTAAGACCCTACCTTGAATGAAGGAGAAAGAAAGAGAGAGGGAGGGAGGGAGGGAAGGAGAGAAGGAGGGAGGGAGGAAGGAAGGAAGGGAGCTAGAGAGATGGCTTAGTGGTTAAGACACTTGCCTGCAAAAGTTTAAGGACCTAGGTTTGATTCCCCAGGACCCACATAAGCCAGACGCACAAAGTGGTTCATGCATCTGGAGTTCGTTTGCAGCAGTTGGTGGCCCTGGCGTGCCCATTCTCTCTCTCTCCCTCTCAAATAAATTAATTAAATATTAAGAAAAGAAATAAGGAAGGAAGAGAGGAAAGAAGAAAGAACCTTAAGGGAGGTAGGATTTTCTTTTTTGTTTTTTTTTTTTGCCTCATGGTTTGAAGGATTCGGTCCTTGATCATTTGGGTAAATAACAAGATGGTGGGTACATGTGCCAGAGGGGGGTGTTTACCTCATTGTAGTTAGGAAGAAGAGAGAAGAAGAGTCACGCCCCCTAATGATCTACTTCCTCCAAACAGACCCCATCCCTAAAGGTTCCACAACCTCCCAAAACACTGCTACCAGTTGGGAAGCAAGTGTTCCATAGAGTAGCCTGTGAAGGATGTTTCATATTCCAATCACAACAAATAAACTCTTTCATTGTGACATGTTTCTGAGATTCAAAAGTACAGGAACACATGCATAGACCTTAGAAATAAAACATCCCGAGCTCGGTGCAGTGGGGCACATTGTCACCCCAGCTCTCAGGAGGCAGGCTCTGAAGTCAAGACCAGTCTGGGCTGTGTAGTTAAGTTCCAGGCCAACCCACACTCCACAATTATATCCTGATTCAAAAATACAAAAAGGCAAAATAAGATGTGGGCTGGAGAGATGGCTCGACTGTTAAAGGCGCTTTCTTGCAAAGTCTGGAGGCTTGGGTTTGATTCCTCAGTACCCATGTAAAGCCTGTTGCACAAAGTGGCACATGCATCTGGAGTTTGTAGCAGCTGGAGGCCCTGGCATGCCCATTCTCTCTGTCTGTCCCTCTTTCCTCTTTCTCTCTCTCTCCTTGCAAAGAAATAAGGATATCTTTTAAAAAGCAAAAACCAAACAAAGCATCCCACATAGTTGCTAGCAGCTGGAGGCCCTGGCATGCCCATTCTCTCTGCCCCTCTTCTCTCTCTCTCTCTCTCTCTCTCCTTGCAAACAAATAAATATATCTTTTAAAAAGAACAAAATAAAAAAGGGCTGGAGAGATGGCTTAGTGGTTAGGCGCTTGCCTGTGAAGCTTAAGGACACCGGTTCAAGTCTCGATTCCCCAGGACCCACGTTAGCCAGATGCACAAGGGGGCGCACGAGTCTAGAGTTCGTTTGCAGTGGCTGGAGGCCCTGGTGCGCCCATTCTCTCTCTCTCTGTCTCTGTCTCTCTCTCTCTCTGCCTCTTTCTCTCTCTGTCTGTTGCTCTCAAATAAATAAATAAAAATAAACAAAAATAATTTAAAAAGCAAAAACAAAACAAAACAAAAAAAGAAAACAAATCCCATACAGTTGCACTTCCCTGGTGGCCCCGTGCCATCAGGACTCACCCCCTGCCCCACCCCCACGAGAGCTAACCCTTTCATGGACCATTACAATTCCCACGCCTTTCCTTAAACACTGACCTCATCTGAGTACAGGTAAAATAGATAGCGTGGCTTGTATACTTTATCTTTGTGATAGTGTACCTGTCTTCCAGGGGTGTTTGTGTTTGGACCAACTTCATGCTTTTGTGATTCATCCACATTGTTTCAGGCAGTTCTGCTTCATTCTCGCCCTCATTCCATATTCCATCATAGTGACACAGTTTGCGGATATTTGAGGTGTTTCTTTTTTCTTTCTGAATCTGAACCTTGCCGCGGTGAATTTCTCACCTGTGCCCTGAGTGTTTCCTGGGGGTTTGCATCCGGGGGTGGAGTTGCTGAGACAGTAACTGCCTACTTGCATTTATTTGCTATTTGGGAGCTGGTGTTAAGTTTCTGTCCAGGTGGTCATGGCTCATTTGTCCTCTTGCCACTAATAATGAAAGTCTCCTTTGTTTAAATCCCACCCACATTTGGATGATCAGAGTTCAGTGTTGCTTCCCTATGATGGTAATTTGCATGTTCCAGATTCCTAGAGAGAAATATTTGTTTAATGTGCTGTGAATTTCTTCTATATGCACACACACACACACACACACACACACATATGTACATATATATATATACATATATATATATAACTTCTTTACATATACATTTTATTTATATTTATTTATTTGTAAGAGGGGGGAAGTGGGGGTAGGAGAATGGTTATGCCACGGCCCCTAGCCACTGCAAATGAATGCCATAGGCATGTACCACCCTGTGCATTGGCTTTACATGGGTACTCGGGAATTGAACTCAGGTCATTAGGTTTTGCAGGCAAGTGCCTTAACTGCTGAGCTATCTCTCCAGCCCGTGGGGGCGGGAAGAGAGGCACAGAAAAAGAAAATGGTTGCATCAGGGCCTCCACCACTGCAATCCAACTCCAGACACATGCGCCCCCTTGTGCATCTGGCTTACATGGGTCCTGGGGAATCAAACTGGGCTGCTTAGGCTTCACAGGCAAGTGCCTTAACCACTAAGCCATTTCCCCATCCCTCTGTGAATTTCTTAGTTATATAGTTTACTTATTTTTGTGGGTCCATTTGGCTTTTTTCTGATTTATGGTAGGATTTCATTATTCTGGGTATTCATCGAGGTTATAGCCTCTTTTATGGCTTATTTCTTTACTCTGTGGTGCCTCTTATATGCAGAACTTTTGCATTTAAATTAAGTGAAATTGGTCAGTTTATCAAGTTGTTTTATTTTATTTAAGGTTTTCTTGTTTGTTTGTTTTTTTTTTCTTTTGGGTTTTCAAAGTAGGGTCTCACTCTAGGCCCAGGCTGACCTGGAATTCACCATGTAGTCTCAGGGTGGCCCCAAACTCACAGTGATCCTCCTGCCTCTGCCATGTCAATGCTGGGATTAAAGGCATGCACTATCATGCCCGGCAAGTTATCAATGTCTATTGATAAGTAAAACATATCAATAAATAATATCAATAGGGGCTGGAGAGATGGCTTAGCGGTTAAGTGCTTGCCTGTGAAGCCTAAGGACCCCGGTTCGAGGCTCGGTTCCCCAGGTCCCACGTTAGCCAGATGCACAAGGGGGCGCACGCATCTGGAGTTCGTTTGCAGTGGCTGGAGGCCCTGGCGCGCCCATTCTCTCTCTCTCCCTCTATCTGTCTTTCTCTCTGTGTCTGTCGCTCTCAAATAAATAAATAAATAAATTAAAAAGACATAATATCAATAGAAAAAAGTTAATTTTATCAATTAAAAAACACATCTTAATATTTTCCCCAAAGACTAAATTGCTTTATGCTCCTGTTTAAGAACTTTCCCTTGTTTTAGGAACACAAAGGTGACATATTCTGGAAGACTTGCAGCATTTTGATCTTCTCTTGTGGATCTTTGTTCTACCTGGGATTTTAAATTATATATATATGTGTGTGTGTGTGTGTGTGTGTGTATAATTTATTTGAGAGAAAGAGACATAGAGAAAAAAAAAATGGACGTGACAGAGCTTCTAGCCACTGTAAACAAACTCCAGGAGCACATGCCACCTTGTGCATTTGGCTTTATGTGGCTATTGGAGAATTGAACTGGGGTCCTTAGGCACAGCAGGCAAGTGCCTTAACTGCTGAGCCAACTCAACAGTGTGTGTGTATGTGGATTGTATTTCATTTTTCAATGATTTTAAACAAATTTTTGATTTTGATTTATTTACAAGCAGAGAGAGAGAATGACCATGACAGGACCTCTTGCCACTGCAAGTGAACTCTAGATATCCCACTTTTGTGCAGCTGTCTTTACATGGGTACTGGGGAGTGGAACCTGGGCCAGCAGGCTTTGCAAGCAAGCACCTTTAACTGCTGAGCCATCTCCTCAGACTCCATTTCCAATTCTTTTTTTTTTTTTTTTAGGGAGAGAAAGAGAGAATTGGGGCACCAGGACCTCAGCCACTATATTGAAATCAAACTCCAGATGCTTGCGCCACCTAGTGGGCATGTGCAACCTTACACTTGCTTCACCTTTGTGTCTGGCTAATGTGGGATCTGGAGAGTTGAATGTGGGTCCTTAGGCTTCGCAGGCAAGCGCCTTAGCCACTAGGCCATCCCTCCAGCTCTCCATTTCCAGTTCTTCTCCCCCTCCTCCCTGACCCTGTGGCAGTGGCGAGAGTCTGCAGCACACATTGCATAGAAAGTCAGTGACACACTTCCTTATTTGGCTCTTGATCTTAAAGGAAGTATTTGAAATGTTTCCCGGCTAAGAGTCTTCCCAGGTCCTGCTTGGAGAACTAGCCTTTATCCCATGAAGTGCCCTTATTATCTCCAGTTTGTTACGCAGTTTTACCTGCAGGTATATATTGGCATCATATCCAGTGTCTTCTGAATTCCTCCATATGTCTAGCCCTGGTCTGCAGGGCTTTGTGCAGTCCAGAAGCATGTAAGGTATGAGTCCTGTCCACCGCTGGGGAAGCTGGTCCTCAGATTCTCTTTTTTTGTTTGTTTTGTTTTGTCTTTTTTTTTTTTTTTTTCAAGGTAGGGTCTCACTCTAGCCCAGGCTGACCTGAAACTCACTCTGTAGTTCCAGGCTAGCCTCAAACTCGCAGTGATTCTCTTTGGTCGCTCAGGACCGCTCGGAAGGCGATGCCGTAGGGGGGAAGGAGAGAACGTGTGCGGGAGATGGGCAGTGACTGCCCAGCTGAAGGCTCACCGAGGGGAGGCAGGGCTTCAAGGATTTTCACGGTCATGAGGACAAAAAGGCAGAGGAAGGCAGGCATCAACACAGCCCCAGAAGGGAGACAAATGTAGCCCGACATGTGAGTTGTTCTGAAAGCTGGACTGAGGGCCATCTTCTCAGAGAACGACTTGCCTTTCTCCCGCAGACACCTGCACTGCACGCGGAACTACATCCACCTGAACCTGTTCTCTTCCTTCATCCTGCGAGCGCTCTCCGTCTTCATCAAGGACGCCGCCCTCAAGTGGATGTACAGCACCGCGGCCCAGCAGCACCAGTGGGATGGGCTCCTCTCCTACCAGGTATGTGCTGTGGGGGGGTAGGCTTCTGGTCGCCGCCTGCCTTCCACCGCATGAGGCCTGGGAGTGGGAAAGGCGTGAGCTGCCCAGCCTTGGGCCTCATGACGCCCAGTCTGATGGGAGAGGCGGTCTACCGTGGGGCCCCCTAGTGGATGGGAGAGGCGGTCTACCGTGGGGCCCCCTAGTGGATGGGAGAGGCGGTCTACCGTGGGGCCCCCTAGTGGATGGGAGAGGCGGTCTACCGTGGGGCCCCCTAGTGGATGGGAGAGGCGGTCTACCGTGGGGCCCCCTAGTGGATGGGAGAGGCAGTCTACCATGGGGCCCCCTAGTGGATGGGAGAGGCAGTCTATTATGGGGCCCCCTAGTGGATGGGAGAGGCAGTCTATTATGGGGCCCCCTAGTGGATGGGAGAGGCGGTCTACCGTGGGGCCCCCTAGTGGATGGGAGAGGCAGTCTATTATGGGGCCCCCTAGTGGATGGGAGAGGCAGTCTATTATGGGGCCCCCTAGTGGATGGGAGAGGCAGTCTACCGTGGGGCCCCCTAGTGGATGGGAGAGGCGGTCTACCGTGGGGCCCCCTAGTGGATGGGAGAGGCAGTCTATTATGGGGCCCCCTAGTGGATGGGAGAGGCAGTCTATTATGGGGCCCCCTAGTGGATGGGAGAGGCGGTCTACCGTGGGGCCCCCTAGTGGATGGGAGAGGCGGTCTACCGTGGGGCCCCCAGTGGAAGGGAGAGGCAGTCTATTATGGGGCCCCCTAGTGGATGGGAGAGGTGGTCTATCATGGGGCCCCTTACTGGATGGGAAAGCAGTCTACCATGGGGGCCCCCTAGTGGATGGGAGAGGCGGTCTACCGTGGGGCCCCCTAGTGGATGGGAGAGGCAGTCTATCATGAGGCCCCCTAGTGGATGGGAGAGGCAGTCTATCATGAGGCCCCCTAGTGGATGGGAGAGGCAGTCTACCATGGGGCCCCCTAGTGGATGGGAGAGGCAGTCTACCATGGGGCCCCCTAGTGGATGGGAGAGGCAGTCCACCTTGCAGAGCACCTCGTCCGTTGGGAGACACGGTCTCCCCGGAGCAGCTCCAGGCTAAAGAAAGAGACCCTGCTGTATTTATGTAAGGAGTTCATTCTGACACAAGGGGTTACTCTAGACACTTGTCTTTAAATCCCAGCTCAGCCACGTACCGATGAGATCAGGTTGGACAAGTGGCTCAGTTCTCTCCCCTCCGAGGCACCGAGCTCCAGCGCTGGCCCTGGCCAGATGGGAACTCTCTCGTCCCGCATCGAGCTCCCCAGAGCAGGGGCTGGGGCAGGACACAGAGAGGGTCCGCGAGGGCGGAAGGCAGGGCTGCCCTCCCCACAGGACCCTTCTCTGGCCTCCCCCAGGACTCTCTGAGTTGCCGCCTGGTATTCCTGCTCATGCAGTACTGTGTGGCGGCCAATTACTACTGGCTGCTGGTGGAGGGCGTGTACCTCTACACCTTGCTGGCCTTCGCCGTGTTCTCCGAGCAGCGCGTCTTCAGGCTGTACCTGGGCATAGGCTGGGGTAAGGTGCACCCCATCAGACGTCCACTTCTTCACCCGGGGCTCCCGCAGCAACGGGTGAAAGACTGCCTCCTCTTCCAATTGGCTAATGGAGCACACATTCAGTGATCCCTCCTGGGCCCCATGGGAGATCATAGCTACCTACTCCCCACCCTTGGTATAATTCTTCTCCCTTCATGGAAGCTTCTGCCCCCATGTGGTCAAAAATGCTCCCCCCTAGCCCTGACCCCACAACATTGGAGGTCACAGCAACCCCTCTGGACAAAGACCTTTACGCCCAGTGCTGGGCAGCCTGAGGGAAATGGTGAGTCCTGGGCCAACTGGCGGGTGGCTGGCAGGTTGGTGGGCAAGGGTGGGGGTGGGCACCAATGCTCTGAGTGCCCCCGTAATTATAGGGACTCCAGAGGGCAGGACCAGACCGTGTGATGACGAAGAGGAAGGCTCCGAGGGGAACCCAGTGGGGTGGGGGTGGGAGAACCAGAGGCTTGCTGAAGAACGGAGTGGACTCCGGGTGTGCCTGGAGCCCAGCTGGAAATGTCCTAGCCAAAAAAGTTTGCCAAGAACCATTGAGTCTGTTTTTTTGCTGGAACATTTCTGGCTGTGCCTCTGCCTCTCGTCACGTGGGATTCTCGTGAATGAAAGGGTTGGTGTTTGGTGGGGGTTGTGGATGGGGTGGGGGCGCCCTGCACTAGCTGAAAATCGAATGAGGGCAACTCTTCCTAGAGGGCCCAGCAGGCACCGTCCTGTGACAGGGCAGGGAGAGAGCAGGCTCGGTCCTCTGTCCTCCCTCATCAGTCCGAGTTCTACGGTGTTGCTCCAGCCCATTCATGCTTTCTGACTCTACCCCAGGTGCCTCCTTCCTGGGGCTTCCAGAAACTTCCCAGCCTGTTCCCAGCAGACTCCTCCCTCGGCGGTCCCCTCTCTCCCATCCTGGTCCTGCCCGCTGAGCCTTTGCAAGGTGCTGCTTGATTCAGCGATGTGCTAGGAGCAGGATAGAATGCCAGGCCACCTCTTCGGGAAGCTGCCTCGGGCTGTCCTCAGGGTTCTGCAATCAGACTCCTCAGCCCTCTCCCCGTCCATGCGCAGTGTTCATTTGCTTTTCTTTTGAGGCAATCCCAACAGACTGGCCTGTTTTGTTTATTTATTTCTTTTTTTAATGAGAGAGAGAGCGCGAGAGAGAGAATTGGTGCGCTAGGGCCTCCATCCACTGTAATCTAACTCCAGACACGTGTGCTACCTTGTGCACACGTGTGACCTTGCACGCTTGCATCACCTTGTGCGTCTGGCTTATGTAGGGCCCGGGGAGCTGAACATGGGTCCTTAGGCTTCGCAGGCAAGTGCCTTAATGGCTAAGCCATCTCTCCAGCCCCACATGCAGAATTTTTAAAAACATATCCATCTATTTTATTTATTTATTTGAGACAGAGAAAGAGACAGAGAGTGAGAATGGGCGCACCAGGGCCTCTAGCCACTGCAAACGAACTCCAGATGCATGCTCCCCTTTGTGCATCTGGCTCATATGGGTCCTGGGGAGTCGACCTGGGATCGTTTAGCTTTTCAGGCAAATGCCTTAACCGCTAAGCCATCTCTCCAGCCCCACAGTGTGCCTTTTTGCCAGTGATCTTGAGCTGTGCCATAGGCCAGTAGCTCTAACAAGGTGTAGTGTAAGCAGTGTGGTCGACGGCCGTGCCATCCTGAACGTGTCCTGATTTTGGAAGCTAAGCAGGGTCAGGCCTGGTTAGTACTTGGATGGGAGTATATAACCAGGGTGTTAAAGAGTACCAAGAGGGCCTTAGAGAGAGAGAGAGAGAGAGCAGAGCTGGGCGTGGTGGCTCATGCCTTTAATCCCAGCCCTCAGGAGGCAGAGGTAGGAGAATCACCATGAGTTCGAGGCCACCCTGAGACTACCTAGTGAATTCCAGGTCAGCCTGAGCTAAAGTGAGACCTTACCTCAAAAAACAAAAAACAAAAACAAAAGAGAGAGACAGAGAGGGCGCAGATACCGGAGTCCAATTTCCCTGCTCCCAGGCCCTTCCTGACCTGTGTTGGTCTCTCCAGCCCTGCAGGCCCAGCTGAGCAGGCTCTGGCCTCTATACGTGGCAGGAGGGCCTGGCTTCTGCATATAGATCCCCAGTTCTCCCTTTTTTCCTTCCTCTCCCAGGACCCCTACCCCTGCCCTGCTAGACCTTCCCCCACCTTCTCAGCCTCTTCATCTTGCAGGGCCGGCAGCAGGAGAGCCTTGATGCTCTGTGGGGGTGGAGGTGGGGTAGGCTTCAGGGTGGGTGGGGGACCGTGTCTGTCCATTCGGGGAAACAGCATCAGCACCGTTAGGATCTATCACCATAGCAACCCGAGGGCAGGACCAACCGAAGGGACTGCACGATGTGTGCCGAAAAGCGGGGGGATTTGGTAGGGGTCGCCGGGGATGTGTGGGGCTTCGGAGGTCTTTGAGTGGGAAGTGGGGGAGGGGGTGCCAGTCCTTTACCATCCACCTCCCACCTTAGCTCAAGGGACAGATTTCTTTTTTTTTTTTGTTGTTTTGTTTTTGTGTCTTGAGGTAGGGCCTCGCTATAGCCCACGCTGACCTGGAATTCACTATGGAGTCTCAGGGTGGCCTCGAACTCACGGCGATCCTCCTGCCTCAGCCTCCCGAGTGCTGGGATTAAAGGCGTGCGCCACCGTGAAGTAGAAGGGCAGGCCCCTGGGGGATACTTTCGCTGGCCAGAACACCTTTCTCTCTTTTTTTAATTTTTAAATTATTTTTATTTATTTATTTGAGAGCAACAGACAGAAAGAGGCAGAGAGAGAGAGAGAGAGAGAGAGAGAATGGGCGCGCCAGGGCCTCCAGCCACTGCAAACGAACTCCAGACACGTGTGCCCCCTTGTGCATCTGGCTAACTTTGGTCCTGGGGGAATCGAGCCTCAAACCGGGGTCCTTAGGCTTCACAGGCAAGCGCTTAACCGCTAAGCCATCTCTCCAGCCCAGAACACCTTTCTCTTGAGGAATTGGGGTGGGGAGAGACAGAGACTTGAGCACTTCTGTGGCAATGCCGGGAGACCTGGCCCCTCATCGGGATTCTTAGGAGCAACTTCTAGCGTGTAGCAGAACCAAAGACGGGCCTCTGATGGCGTCGTGGAAAGGCCCCAGAAGGTGTGGCCAGTTCTACGCCAGCCCATGACTAGCTAGCTGAGTGTCCTCAGGGAAGAGGTGGGCGATAGGTGCTGGGGGAGGGGGTATGATGTCCGGGCAAGTCCATATGTCTGAGGTTGACGTTCTTCCCTCAGCCCCATCTTGGCTTTCTGAACAAGGAGAAAACGCAGCCTGCAGGGAGTGTGTCGCGTGGGCAGGGGACAGGGCTGCATGGCTTTCTGGAGGCCTTGTTCACCGATGAATGAAGCGCGCCAAGGCTGGCGGGCGACATAAGCAAACTCCCCGGTACTGGAGCGAGTCTCAGAGAGAAAGGCCAGCAGGGCGTCAGGGATGCCTGAGAGGAGTGTTCCCCACATGCGCCGCTCAGGGAATCAGCATGGTCTTGCTGGGAGAGCATCCCCTCCTCGTTGATTATTCACTTATTCCAGTCTCTTTTTTAAAAAAATTTTTTTTTATTTATTTGAGAGAGAAAAAATGGGTGTACCAGGGCTTCCTGCCCTGCAAACGAACTCCAGACGCACACGCCACTTTGTGCATGTCTTACGTGGGTCCTGGGGAATCGAACCGAGGTCCTTTGGCTTGGCAGGCAAGCGCCTTAACCACTAAGCCGTCTCTCCAGCCCTCATTCCGGCCTTCATGAGCATTTTCTGTGCAGCAGGGTCCATGCTGGGATCCAGGGCCCTCACAGTTCAGCTCGTGGCACGTCTAGTCTCAGGAAGGCCGGTTTTGCAAGAGCATTACGGGTGGTAAGAGAACTGGGCTGTGTGGAAAGAACCGGGCCCCAGCTGGCAGGGTGGCCCAAGCCGGTACCTCTAGCTCTTGGGAGCTGGTGGTGGGAAGCTCCGGAGCTCATCCTCAGCTACATAGCAATTCTGAGGCCAGACTGGGCTACTTAAATAAGCCAAAATATGATCATATATATATATATATATATATATATATATATATATATATATATATATATACACACACACACACACATACATACACACATACACACACACACACATATATATATATATATATACATACATACATACATACATACATATATATATATATATATCCAGTCCATATATATATCCATATATCTTTGGACTGGGGAGATGGCTTAGCAGTTAAGGTGCTTGCCTGCAAATCCTAACGACCCAGGTTCGATTCCTCAGTAAAGCCAGATGCACTGCACTAAGTGGCACATGCGTCTGGAGTCCATTTGCAGTGGCTGGAGGCCCCTGTGCACCTATTCTCTCTGCCTCTCTTTTCTGTCTCTCTCTGCTTGCAAATATGTACACTTACATGTATTCAAATATATATGTATATTAAATAAATAGCAACATATTTAAATATATGTGTATATATATATGTATATATATATGTATTTATTTATTTAAAAAACAACGAGCCTTTCGTAGCCTAGTCTTAGCAGTATTGTACCATCAGTTCTGCCACATGTGCTTCGTCACACAACCAATCCTGATTTAAGAGTGCTAATAATAGCTGGGCGTGGTGGCGCATGCCTTAAATCCCAGCACTTGGGAGGCAGAGGTAGGAGGATAGTGTGAGTTCGAGGCCACCCTGAGACTGCATAGTGTATTCCAGGTCAGCCTGAGCTAGAGTGAGACTCTACCTCGGAAAAAAAAAAAGGTGTGCAAAAAAAAAAAAAAAAGAATGCAAGTAAGAGTCTAATCCCAGCACTCGGGAGGCAGAAGCAGGAGAATCAGAAGGTCAAAAGTCAAGGTCATCCTCAGATGTATGGTGAGTTAGAGGCTAGTTAGAGGCTACTTGAGGACACTGTCTCAAACACCAGACAAGGGATGAAGAGATTGCCCGGTGGTTAAGGCGCTTGCCTGCAAAGCCAAACAGCCCAGGTTTGATTCCCAAGTATGCACATGAAGCCAGATGCATAAAGTGGTGCACACATCTGGACTTTGTTTGCAGTGGCTGGAGGCCCTGGTGCGCCCATTCTCTCCCGCGACCCCCTCTCTCTCTCTGCTTGCAAATCAATAAATAAAAAATTTTAAACCAAACAAACAAATGAGGTAAAGATCATCACTGAGGACCCTCTAAAAGCTTGTCTGTCTTGCCAGTCAGTCTCAGCTGTACAGGTCAGCTTTGCATCACTGTAATGAAATACCAGAGAGAATTAACTTACAAAGAGAAAAGGTTTACTCAGTTCCCGGATATCCAGTCCAAGATGGGCTCTTGCAGGGCAGGGCAGGGGGAAGGGGGCAGGCACACGGCAACACTGGTGTGTGTAAGGCTAAGTCAACGGTTCACCTCATGCTAGAAAGCGAAAGCAAGAGAACGGCCAGGCCAGGCTCCCCAAAATCCCCTTGGGGTGCATCCTCAAGGAACCTGAGGACCTCCTATAAGGCCTTATCTTCCAAAGGCTCCCCCACCTCTCACTGGCGCCACCCTGAGGACCAAGCCTTTAACTGCTGAACCTTTGAGGGACACTTGTCCAAACCCTAGCCCTCAGCCAGGGAAGTTTACTGGTCATAGCTTCGTTGAAGGCCACCAGGGATGCTCGCTGGGCCTGGTAGTCTGCAGGACAGGGCTCTTGTCTCTCTTCCAAGCTGTGACCAGGGACACAGGGACAGGAAATACCTGAAGGAGTAGAGGATGGGCAAGTGGGCTGAAGCAAGACAGGGGTGGTGGAGGCGGGGGACAAGGACATCAGAGAGTGTGCCTGGTCTCCCCCTCATCCAGCGTGTCCTGCTAACCACATGGCTGTGACCTTCTTCCTCCTACCTGCCTCTGCGTGTCCTGGGGTCTCCTCTGTGGGGACCCTGGGGACATAGCCTGTCAGTGCCGAGCACCAGGGAGGGGGTTCAGCGGGGGGAACCTCCCTAAGGGACAGTCTGGAGTATTACTGTTCTGTGTGGCCGCTCTCCCAAGCGCCCAGACGAGCTTGCAGATAGGGTTCAGGCCAGGCCGAGAGAGGGGCTGGAGGCGTGAGGGGCCTGCGGTGTGGAGAGCCCCTTCCCCACCCCACGAAGTACTCAGGTCAGTGGCGCCGGCTTGCCAGCCCCTGTCCCCTCTCTGTCTCTTCTCCCCTCAGGTGTCCCCCTGCTCTTTGTTGTTCCCTGGGGTGTTGTCAAGTACCTCTATGAGGATGAGGGGTGAGTGTTCGGCTCCAAGGGGGCGGGTGGGTTCAGGTCCCCATTCTCACAGTCCATGGGGATGCTTGGATCCCAGGGCACAAGGCTCCCCCCACGTTTGGAGGACAGATAACCCGAGGGGCCAGGAACTTAACATATCCATACGGTTCTCTAGTCCCTGCCCTACGCCCTGGGATGACGAACGTTGCCAGGCCCGTGGGTTTTGCGTGGGGCCTTCCTGTGGCCCTCTCTGTAACATCCCACTGAAGTGTTTGTTTGGGGGACACACGATGGTGTCCATAGTCCATGAGAAGATGGAGGGCTGGGTTATTTCTCTGTGTGTAAACAAGTATGGAGAACTTCATGTGCGTGTGTGTGCGTGTGTGTGTGTGCGTGCGCACGCGTGCTCATTTGTGGAGGTCTGTGTGGATCTGTGGGGCTGGTGGTTGGGTCACTCTGGTGGCTATGTGTGTGTCTCTTCGGTGTCATGAACTCGTGACCTCTGGCCTCCCCCCCGGGAGCTGAGGCTCTGTGAGTCCAGCTGGAAGTGTGTGTGCCCCCCCCCCCGCCACCCCCATCCCCCGTTTCTCTCTTGCCAGCTGCTGGACCAGGAACTCAAACATGAATTACTGGCTCATCATCCGGCTGCCTATTCTCTTTGCCATTGCGGTGAGTGGCTGTGTGGAGGGTGGAAACGGGAGCAGAGGGTCCCAGGCTGGTGCCAGGGTAAGCACTGGGGGAGGTCGAGAGGGTCTCAGCCACCCACCCATGATGTGCTCTGCAGGTGAACTTTCTCATCTTCATCCGGGTCATCTGCATTGTGGTGTCTAAACTGAAGGCCAATCTCATGTGCAAGACAGACGTCAAATGCAGGTGCCCTGATCAAGCCAACTCCGAGGGCCTCCCCACCCCGTCCCCCCTTCCAGCAGAGAGAGATTCTAGGGTGCTTGGTATAAAGATCTATGTGCCCTTCTTCCCCCACCCAGATCTTGGCTAGGACCCCACCCCCAAGACTTTCCAGCACCCTGTCCTTGGCGTGACCTGAGACTCTGGGATCTTGACTTCAGGAAGCCTTTTGGGGGGGTGGGTATTGGCCCTAAGAGGGTTTCACGAGTCAGTTGATGGAAAGAGGCAAAAGCACAGAGAGGGGAGAAGTGTCCATGAGTTGGGGGCCCAGATTGGCTTCAGAGGTCTCTCCCTATCCCCAGACTTGCCAAGTCCACCCTGACCCTCATCCCCCTGCTGGGGACACACGAGGTCATCTTTGCCTTTGTGATGGACGAACACGCCCGGGGGACGCTGCGCTTTGTCAAGCTCTTCACAGAGCTCTCCTTCACGTCCTTCCAGGTGACGCACAGCCGGGGCCACTGGCTCGGGGTTGGGGTGTCCCAGCATGACAAAGGGCTAGAGGGCAGGCTGAGGCCCAGGAGAGCAGCCTGGCCCCGAGTCACGTGGTTGAATCACGGACAGAGAGGGTATCTGTCCCCCAGGTGTCCTGAAATACAGGCCGGTGTCCGTAAGTTCAGGGGACCAAAAGCCTTCTCAGAGGTGGCCCTGGGCACTTGGGCTACACAGAGAGGCATTGCCATCCCCGGGAGGCGCACACCCTGCAAGCACTTTACAGACACAGGGTGTTTGGTCCTCCTCACACCTGCCATCCTGTGGGACTGTCCCTGTTGACCAAGCAGGAAACTGACATGAAAACGTCAGAACAAGATTTGTAGGGCACTGTGTGGCTTTTCCTAGAGTCGTGAACAAACACCTTTTCACTTCAGATAGCGCACCCATGGGAGACTGAAGAAAGGGTTCCACCTGAGTCTGGGTCGGTGAACTAGGGAGTTTATTAGAGTTCCTTACAGGAGCATGGGCGACTCCAAGCGGGCTGCGTCACAGAAAAGCTCACGTTGGCACGGGTGGTGGCAAAGCCCTATCCCTGGCGCTCCTTGTGCCGCTTGTGGGCAGCTCCACTGAAGAGTCTCCTGTCCCCAGCCGTTGTTAATGCTTATGTCGCCTTGGAGAGGGGTCTTGTCACTAACTTCCTGAGTCTCATGAACCTGCCTCCTCTCTCCGGGAGGAGACATTTCAGTTGGGAAGATTGTAAGCCGCTACAAAGACACAGGGTGATGCAGTTTGAAAGCAAGGAATGGATCTCTCTACTAGCATGGGATGATGTCTCAGGGCATCTAAGAAGCTGGCCCTGTCCCTCTAGAATATTATGGGAAGTCTATAAGCATATGGGTCCGTGTGTGTGCACATACACACACACACACACACACAAAGCCAGTTGTGGGTCATCGGGAGTTTAGTGAACAAGTGAACTGAGGTGGGAAAAGTTCACACTTAGAGATGGCATGCTCTACCAAGTCCTGCCTCCTTAAGGGGCGATGGCGACAGTTTGGCAGTAAGAGAGGGGCCCTCTTGTTCCTCCAGAAGGGGAATGAGAGCCCTGGACACCTTTGTCTACCCAAGCTGCCTCCTTTAAGGAGAAGGGTGTGTGGAGGCTGAACTAGACACTTCCCTCCTGCTAATACGCCTGCTCCTTGTTTGCAGGGGCTGATGGTGGCCATCTTGTACTGTTTTGTCAACAGTGAGGTAAGGTCGGGGAAGGGATGGTGGGGTCCCTGCCGGCTGCTGCCAGTGGCTGGTATGGAGCTGTGCCGTGGGGGCTCCCAAAAGTGTTCTTAGTTGAAACTCCACTGATGCCCATGGTGGCCTGGAGTGGAAGAAGCATGTTTCCTGTATATTGTTTCTCTCCCTCTTGTGTGTGTGTGCGTGTACACATGCGTGTACACACACACGCACGCACACACAAGAATACCTAAATGGTATGCGTTAAGGAGCTGGGGGATGGTTTGGCTTCACGATAAGGGAACCTGAGTTCCCTGTAGTGATGTTGACTGGTTATTGTAAAATGATTCATCACACACACACACATGTGTGCAAGAATACCTGATGGTATGTATGGGAGTTTGGGGATGACTCTGATGTTTGTTGCAAAGTGATTCAACACACATGTGCACAAGCAAACACACGCACGCATGCACGCACACACACACACACACACAAACAGCCAAGTCACTATCTCACTTAATTGTGATACTCTGTAAAAGAAAATAGACGGCTCAAATTCTGGCCTCACTATTACCGTGTTTCACACCTAAAGACATGGAAAACGAGACTGTAAGAAACCTGCCCCAGATTTCTGGCCTGGAAAGAATGACAGTCAGAAGTCAAATTGATTCCAATTTAAGGAAGCGAGCGCCCTGTTCTCTGGCGCAGCAGGCGCGCTGCTCCGTGGTCCGCTTGCAGGCCGGAGCTGAGGTGACCTCGTGCCTGTGCGTCCTGTTCCGTCCCGTCCCGTGCACGGCGTTCTGTCCACGGGAACCTCAGTGTCCTCGACTACAAAGTGGCGGAATTGTTGCTACAACTAGATGTGGTGAGGGGAACCAAGGACAGGCCCAAGCACAGAAGGCTCGCTCCAGCTCATCACGGCTGCTCTGGGCACCCCATCTCCAGACGCTCAGCAGACAATAGCGATCGTATTATATATCCTCCCAGAACGCAGTGACACCCGAGGTTGGGGCCTAGGACATTTCCGAGGACCCTGCAGAGAAAAGGAGGCTGGGTGAGAGTGGAGGGCGGCAGTCCCCCATCCCTAAGGTCTTCTCGTCCTCTCTGAGCTGGCTTCCTGTGGGCTCAGGAGTGAAACCGTGTTCTGCCTTTAAGGCGCTCAAGGATTTTATCACAGTCATTGTCACTTTCCAGATGACGACAGTACAACCAGGAAAGGTGAATAGTTCTGCCTCAACAGATAAGAAGGGGGAAGGGCTATGGTGTGGGGTGGGGGAGGGGAGAGGGGAGAAGGAGCCGGGGAGCCCCTCACGTTGAGGCGGGGCTGGGTAACTTGAACACAGTAACAGAGGACGGGTCTCTCCGTGCCATTCTGGCTGCTCTGGGTGGGGGGGGGGGCTCTTCAGAGGGCCCCAGGCTGGGTGTGGAGGGTAGATCAGGAAGAGCGTGTGAAGGTCACGCAGATGGCACTTCAACCAGCAGAGCCTGGATCCCACAGCAGGTTTGCAGGTAGCCGTTACCTTCCCGTTGCTGGGACGGAACACCTGACCCGAAGCAGCTTATGGAAGGAAAGGGTTTATTTCAGCTCACAGTCTTGAGGGGAGGTTTCATCTCGGCAGGGAAAACACGGCAGAGTAAGCCGCCAGGGCATCACACCTTGTTTCATTGGCTGAGAGGAAGCAGTGTGTGTGTGTGTGTGTGTGTGTGTGTGTGTGAGAGAGAGAGAGGGGGGGGGGTTAGTTCTAGGCTAGCCCTAGCAAGGAGGCTGAGCTATAAAGCCCCAAGGCCAGCCCCAGTGACACATCTCTCCCAGGCTCTACCTCCTAAACACTCCACAGCTTTCCCAAATCGCCACGAGCTGGTGACCGGGCATTCAAACCACAGAGTCTATGGGAGCAACACTCCATTCACACCACCAGCATGCAGGACCAAGCTTGCCCTGGTTTCTGTCACAGCTGCCCAGGAGCTGTGAGCACGTGGGAACCTGGCCCCACAGCGCAACCTTTCTTTGGGGGGAAAAAAGAAAATCTCTCAGCCCCAGGGAGGGTGAGCTCCTGTCCTGGGCACTCCAGCCCAGTAGTGACATGGGAGAAGGACAGAAAGATGTGCCCCTGGGAAACACCAAGACTCCCTTTTCCCACTGTGTCGCCCTGTCGACACACAGTCCCTGTTTCCCACTCTCTGCTCCCCTGTCCCCAAACCCACACAGTGGCACACACTCACCACAGCCCTGGTGGCACACTGAACTCTCCCCGGGGCCCCAGCTCGCCACCTTCTCCTGGATTCTGTCCTCTGAAGCCTGGTCAGCTCGTCACCCCACCACCTACGGCTGGCTCTGCTTCGCCGAGGAGGGAGGGACGGGCGCGCAGCCTTGCTGTGCTCATGGCAAAGTGAAGACCTTGGACCCCTCACTGAAGCGCTGGCTCAGAGGTTAAGGCACTTGCCTGAAAAGCCTAATGACCCCGGGTTCAATTCCCCCAGTACCCACGCAAAGCCAGATGCACAAAGTGGTGCACTTATCTGGAGTTCATTTGCAGTGGCAAGAGGCCCTGAAATCCCCATATTTATGGTCTCTTTCACTCTCTGCCTGCAAATGAATAAATAAAAAATGTTATTTTTTTTTTAAAGCAAAGACCTTGAATCCCTAGAATTGCTGCTCTGGGATGAGGCCCGGCCATAGACACACCCCCCTCAGGCTCCCCTAGGCTAGTGATATGGGTCCGAGAGGCTTTGCTCAGGATGCATAGCCTGTCCCCTTCCCGTCCATTACCTACTTCCCACCCCAGAGACTCCTCTTGCCCTGGCTCCTCCAGACACAATGACAGACATGTCACCATCAGCAGTCTACAAAAGACACATGGCTCTCAGGCCTCCGTCCACAAGAGCTGCTCTCCAGACCCAGGGTTGCCATGGCAATGCCAAGCACTGGTGACCCGAGGAGAAAAGATGGCTTGAACCTTGGTCTCCTGTGACTGCCCAGGCCTGCACCAGCTGCTGGGGATGGAGGACAGGGGACAGGGGAGGGGACTCCTAGGGACGGCTTTGCTACATACCTCACGTCTGAGGGTAAAGCGCGGTGGCTCAGAAACCACGCCGGCTCACCCTGCGCTGCCGAGCTGCGAGGTTGCGGGCAAGTCACCCTGCGTCCCTCACCTCTGCCACCCAGGGGGTGTCAGTGGAGGTGAACCGGCCCCACCTGGCTCTGGTGTCTGGCCAGAGAAGGTGCCCGGGACGGGACATGTTTTGTGGCTGCGGGGCTCAGAGGGTAGGGAGGAGGTGTCGTGAGACTGTGCAGAAGTGTCTGGCCTGAGTCGTCTGTCGTCGTTTTATTTTCATCGCTGAGGAATGAGAGGCCCTGATGCTGGAGACCTGTCTGTGGGTTCAGTCGTTCATTTCACTCACTTAAACCCACGCAGTGAATACCTGCTATGTACTGAGCCTGTGCTAGGAGCAGGTGCAGTCTATGACTAGACCCGGTCTCAGAGCAGTCATTCTGGGGAGCTGAGGTCTTTACTGTTTTTTTTTTTGGATGGTTGGTAGGCAGGGTCTCACTGTAGCCCAGGCTGACCTGGAATTCACTATGTAGTCTCAGGTTGGCCTCGAACTCAAGGCGATCTTCCTACCTCTACCTCTGCCTCCCAAGTGCTGGGATTAAAGGCATGCGCCACCACACCCAGCTTATTTATTTACCTATAATTTGTTTATTTTTGGTTTTTCAAGGTAGAGTTTCGCTCTAGCTCAGGCTGACCTGGAATTCAGTATATAGTCTCAGCGTGGGCTCAAACTCACAGCGATCCTCCTACCTCTGCCTCCCGAGTGCTGGGATGAAAGGTGTGTGCCACCATGCCCGGCTCTTTACTGTTTTTTTTTTTTTTTTAATGGCAAGAGCTGAAATATGTGGTCACGGCCATCTCAGCTAGTGGGGGAGGAGACATGGCCAGGAACCACGTGGACCTCAAGAGCTGTGCCAGGCAGGAGACCAACAGTAAGGAGGCCAGACAGTGGCTACCATCTGGACTTGGCCTCAAGTCCCGGCCGGGCCCTGGGGAAATCGTTTATGTCTGCCTCTGTTTTCTCACCTTTACAGGGGAGTGACCACAGGGTTGGCATGGAAGGGGACCAAGATGGGCCTATAGATAGTGGCTCTTCAGTTTTTGTGCGTGTGTGTGTGCGTGTTTATTTGTGTGTGTGGAGGAGACACTCAAGCATGAGTGGGCATGTGTGTGTGTGTGTGTGTATGTGTGTGTGTGTGTGTGTGTAGGGCAGAGGCTGACAGCCTGTGCTCTTCTGAGTCTCTTCCCACGTCCTCTGTTGAGACAAGGGCTGACATTGAGCCCAGAGCACACCGATTTAGCTGGCCAGTAAACCCCAGAGATTTGCACCTCTCTGCCTAGCCAGTGCCAGGGCCACAGCCACGCACCGCTATTCCGGGCATCTTGTGTGGGTGTTTGGGATCTGAACCCGGGGCCTCATGCTTGTCAGGCAAGCACTTTACTCGCCGAGCAATCTCCTCAGCCTTAAGTGGTGGTTCTGTGTGTGTTGTGAGTGTGTGTGTACACATGTCACAACATACATGTGGATATCATGGGGCAACATCAGCCCTTACCCCCCCCAACCTCCTTCGGGGCAGGGTCACCTTTCTCCCCCACCTCCTCCAAGTGGAAGGCCGTGGGAAGGCCGCCATCTGTCTCAGCGTCCCAGCCCAGCTCTCAGTACACATGGCACGTGACCTCAGATGGGCAGGGTGCTGTCACAGAGCGGGGCAGCCATAGGTAGCGTCTGTTTGGCCTCCTTCCCTCTCCCTGACAAGCCTGGGCTCCATGACGCCGCCTGGGATGCCAGGGTGTCCCGACAGGAAGGCTCTGGGGGTCTCAGCTCTAGTCAGTGCAGAAGTTCTTTTAAGGGATGGCATGTGATCACACAAGGGGTCTGGCTGGGCTGGGCTAGATGGCTGACATGGGGGTGCTGGGGGGGGGGAGAGGAGAGCTGTTTGCTTACAGGCATGTACAAGGATTGGCAGAGAGAGCCCCTTATCACAGCTGCTAGCAGCGAGCCCCCATGGTGGCTTGGGCCTAATGGGAACCTGTATTCGAGACACTCCTACGTGGGAAGACTGAGGGCAAGAGCTGGGTACATCAGAGCAGCTGTGGAGAGTGAACTTAGGGGAATAACACCCTTGGGACAGGCTGTGTGGTTTCTAAGTCTCTCCAAAAATTCCAACCACAGGGCCAGGACAGGAGCCTGTGACGTCCCATGCCCTCGAGGGACTGGGGCCCCACAGTGTTTCTTCAAAAAAAATTTTTTTTAAATTTACTTATAAGGAGAGAAAGAGAGATAGAATGGGTGCACCAAGGCCTCCAGCTGCTGCAAATGAACTCCAGATGCATGCACCACTTCGTGCATCTGGCTTTATGTGGGTCCCGGGGAACTGAACCCAGGTCTTGAGGCTTTGCAGGCAAGTGCCTTAACCACTGAGCCATCTCCTCAGCCTGCCCACGGTGTTTCTGGATTTGTATCTTTTGGCCCCAGCAATCTCCTCCCCAAGCATCCACCCTCCTGAGGAGGCCTTCCAAGCTCCGTACAGCAGGGATGCTGGTTGGCTGGTGTCACCTGAGTGGAATAGGCTCAGAGCCAGGTTGAGGAGCCCTGGGCTGCAGCTCACTTCTGGCTCCTTGCTTTGCTTCATTCCTTCCTCCCCCGGGAGGTTTGAGGATTAGCTGAAAACCTCAGGAGAAGGCTAAGCTTAGTGATGGAGGCTTGTAATTCCAACACTCTGGAGGCTAAGGCGGGGGGGTGGTGTCACAAGTTGGAGACCAGTCTGGGCTACAGAGGGAGAGCCTGTGTCAAAAAAAAGGGGGGGGGTGGAGAAATGGCTTAGCGGTTAAGGATCCCGGTTCAATTCCCCAGGACCCACGTAAAGCTAGATGCACAAGGGGGCACATGCATCTGGAGTTGGTTTGCAGTGGCTGGAGGCCCTGACACACCTATTCCCTCTTTCTCTCTGCCTCTTCCTCTCTCTCTCAAACAAATGAATAATATATATTTAAAAAAAAAAAAAACTCCAGGGAGAGGCTGGGGCGATGGCTTGGTTGGTACAGTGCTTGCATAGTAAGCACAAGGACTTGAATTCTATCCCGGTGCCCGGGTAAAAGCTGGGTACGTCGCCCGTAATCCCAGTGCTGTTGATGGCACAGACAGGAGGATCCCTGGAGCTTACTGGCTGGCCAGTCTAATTGCCGGGCTTTGGACCTATGAGAGACCCTCAGTCAAACTGCGGACTGCCTTTGTAAGGGTAACCCCAAGGTTGTCCTCTGTTCTACATAAACACACAAATGTGTGCCCACACGCATGTGCCCACACACATACAAACTCACAGAGATGAGGCCTCCTCAGGAGGGTGGATGCTTGGGGAAGAGATTGCTGGGGCTGAAAGATACAAATCAAGAAACACCGTGGGGGCTGGAGAGATGGCTTAGCGGTTAAGCACTTGCCTGTGAAGCCTAAGGACCCCGGTTCGAGGCTCGGTTCCCCAGGTCCCACATTAGCCAGATGCACAAGGGGGCGCATGCGTCTGGAGTTCGTTTGCAGTGGCTGGAAGCCCTGGCGTGCCCATTCTCTCTCTCTCCCTCTATCTGTCTTTCTCTCTATGTCTGTCGCTCTCAAATAAATAAATAAATAATGAACAAAAAAAATTTTTTTAAATAAAAAAAAAGAAACACCGTGGGAGGATGCCCGCCACACACACGTGTACACACACATACACACACACTCAGGGAGTTTAGCTTACTGCAGGCACCAAAACCAGGTTAAGGGTGTGCAATCACCTTCCACTCATCTAAGTGTGTTCTGTCTGCTGTGAGAGTTTGCTCTCTAGGCAGACCCGCCTACCCAATTCCCTCTCTCCCCCCCTGCCTCCCTGCATCTACCCCTGATTCTCACCCACATTCATTAAATAACACTGTGATGGATTGTCAAAAGTACTTAGAGGAATCACAGAGTTTAGAGATGGAAAGGGCCAATTAGATCAGCAAACCCATTCTCTGAGGAGAGGCAGAAAATAGGAGGCAACAAGAAACAAATTTTATTGGGATATTAATTTAGGCGCCCGAAGGTCTTGACTTGCATCTGTTAATATAATGTGGCGGATTTTTTTTTCTCCCTTCCCCGCTAATGTAATAATGGGGCCAGTTTATGAGGGGGTTGGTTCGTATGACAGCGTTCGTTTCTCTCCTTTTCCCACCGAAGGTCCAGATGGAGTTTCGGAAGAGCTGGGAGCGCTGGCGGCTCGAGCATTTGCGCGTCCAGAGGGACAGCAGCATGAAACCTCTCAAGTGTCCCACCAACAGCCTGAGCAGCGGGGCCACCGTGGGCAGCAGTGTGTACGCAGCCACGTGCCAGGCCTCCTCCAGCTGACCCGCGGTGCTGCCCTTCCCGTGGTCATTGCTGCTGGATGGGTGGCTACTCCTGGTGGTGGTGGGAGAGACCCTCCCAGGGTCGGGGAAGGGAAGAGACACATTCACACAGGCATCCCTGTTTCTCCTTCCCCAAACCCATCACACAGGCAAATGGACGGTACCTCCCGGGACCGTGGGCACGTGTTCTCCGAGGAGGATCAGCCTGCTAATCTGATCACCGTGGCAGGAGGAGAGGAGAAAACGCCGATTGCTGCTAAAATGAGGATGTCTTCTGTGAAGCCGCAAAGCCCTTGGGGTTCCCCCAGACACAACAGCAAATCAACCCCCGACTCAAACTCATGGACAATGGCTGATTCGTGGGACTGGGGCTTGTGAGAGGTCCTGTTTCTTGAAGAAGCCAGTTTAACTTCGGGCCAAACCCAAAGCTTGGCAACAGTCAAGCAGCTCTGCATGTACCGGCTGGGGCTGCCACCTGCATCTGGCTCCTCGATGAGAGAGGCTCTCTCTGTGTCTCTCTGTCTCTCTCCATCTGGGTTACTGCCCGTTCGTCTTACCATCCAGCTTCTCTCTGGGGACTTTCTTTGGGACCCTACAGGCAGCTGTTTCTGGAAGTGGTTTGAGTGGTGTTAAGAAGAGATACTGAGCCGGGCATGGCGGCTCACGCTTTCATCCCTGCACTCTTGGGAGACTGAGGTAGACTTGGGAGACTGGCTGGGAGTTCGAGGCCAGCCTGCAACTACACAGTGACTTCCAGATCCACCTGGGTTAGAGCGAGGCCCTGCCTTGTAAAAGCAGAAAAAGAAACACCGAGGAGTTGCTCAGGTTCCTTTGGTCGCTGGTGGCCACCTCCCCTGGTCATTTGAGCTGCTTCTGTGTCTGCTTCAGCTCAGGGAACCAGGCCAGGTCCACGGTGAGCCAGGAGCCCCTGGGCCGCAAGCTCCTAGATCTGTTCTGGAGAGACTGAAAAGACTGTGAGGCTCATCTGTATACACCTAACAAAGGCCGCCCACCCCCCCAACCAGTGTGGGTCTAGATGACCTGACGCAGCCCAGAATCCAGAGGGCTCAGGGTTCCGTGGCCTCCATCTCTCTCTCATATCTGTGGACAGATGTGTCTTGGATGGGGGCGTATCCTCTAACGACAGGGGATGTGGCCAAGAAGAGACTTTCCCCGAGAAACCAACTGTTCTCCCCATGACCGTGGAGTGAGACTTCTCCTGCCTTTGAAATCTCCACCCCACTTGGGAATTTGTATATACTTTATTCTTTTTCTTTTATTGCTGTAGATAATCTGTATGTACAAATGTCGAATTCTGATTTCTCCCACCCGATGGAAATAAGAGCTAAATCATAGTGGTTGTGGTGATGTTTGGGGGGGCGGGGAGGGAGTAGGGTAACGATTAATTCCCCCACCCTTGTTGCTAATTAGTGTTTGTCCTGCGTCCATCCTCATGCCGTACATAATGAGCAGTAGATGAACCTAGACAGGCCCCTGGGTGGTGGTGCACGCCTTTAATCCCACCACTCGGGAGGCAAAGGTAGGAGGATCCCCGAGAGTTCGAGTTTGAGGCCAGCCTGGGACTCCATTGTGAATTCCATGTCAGCCTGGGTTAGCATGAGACCCTGCCTTAAACAAACACGCAAACAACAATAGAAAAATCTGTTCATCCTGCTCTCAACCGGGGCCGGGGGGGGGGGGTGGGGAGGGAAGCTGACAACATTACAGAGACTCCAACGGAAGGAGGGCAGCCACCCTGGGGGAGCAGGCCGTGAGCTCCAGGGAGGCCGAGGAAGGCTCTAGAGTTGGAGAGGACCCTGGGAGTCCAGATCTCTTGCAAGGGGCAGGGGACGTGATTCAGATGGATTCTCTTGTGTTACTCTCTCTCTTTTCTACTCATGTTGAAAGTGGGGGACCCTCCCCAGTGCTTATACAGGATGCATGCTCCTGTGCCCCTCAGATAGGCATGTGACATGCAGGGGAAAGAATGAGACATAAAACGCATGGAGCAGAAAATCTCAAAGGCTTCAGGTGCAGTGCAGTGCAGTGTCGTGTGTGTGTGTGTGTGTGTGTGTGTGTGTGTGTGTGTGTGTGTGTGAATCGGGGAGTGGAACCTCAGGCTACAGCCAGGACCTGCTGCCGTGACCCAGACAAGGAGGCTCCTCCTCCAATGCCGGGCAGACTTCCCGGCAGGCGTTTCTTTCTCTTAATATATTTATTTAATTATTTGAGAGTTTGAGAGAGATTGAGAATGGACGCATCAGAGCCTCCAGCCACTGCAAACTAACTCCAGACGCCTGAGCCCCCTTGTGCATCTGGCTAACGTGGGTCCTGGGAAAATCGAGCCTCCAACTGGGGTCCTTAGGCTTCACAGGCAAGCGCCTAACTGCTGAGCCATCTCTCCAGCCCTTGGTAGGCATTTCTTTCTGACAGCACAGGGAAGATGTCCAGGGGATCAACAGGAAGACTGTGAGACTTGTTAATGCATTACGCAGAAGCAAAAAGGAAAGATGGATACGGTCTGCCTGAAATGATTTGTCAAGGGGAAGGAGGGTGGAGGGAGCAAGGGGCTTAAGCACTGGGGATGCTCAGAGGAGAGAGGAGTTCGTACTCCAGCTGTAGCTGCCCTTTGTGGTCCCATCACACGCCACACGCCAGGACTTTCCACACTGAAGTTTTCCTCCAGGAATTTCAAACAGACACGGATGAAACCTCCGTCTTGCTCCAGGACCTTGTACTATGAATATCTGTTTGAATGGCACTGCATTCCCTCGGAGCTATTTCCAAACTTGCCTGAGCTAAATATAGCTCCCTCGGGTCTGGGAACTATCGAAGCGAACGTACTCTCTGAAAGTTCACTAGCTGTTTACATGCCTAACGCCACACGTCCCAAGTCTGGCAGCACTGGCAAAGAGCGCTCTGGCCTGCCCCGTCCCTGGGGCACTGTTGTGGGCCTGCTGGGGGTAGGTAGGTGACGGCTGCCGCTGTTCAGGCCAAGGGGTTCTGAACGTTGCTGTCAAGGGCGGCTGACTTCTGCACTGGCGACCACAGAACCGTGTGCGGGGCACGTACGTTACCCGGTCGCCTTCTAGTTCAGAACGGCGTGATTGTGCCTCAAAGCACCTCACATGGGAGACTCGGGGCAGGAAAGGTCTTGACATCTCTACTGGTTCTGCAGAAGTGAGGAGGGACGCTGGCAGGATGATGTGCCGGCCAGTGCCCCAGGGCTCTGGGAAGGTGACAAGGATAAGAGCCCGTCCTCCATGCACTGAGCAAAACCCGAAATTCCTTCCTCTCTTCCCCTTTCTTTCACTTGTTCTTCCTTCCTTTCTCTCTCACTCCTTCATCCCTTCCTTTCTCTCTTTCACTCTTCTTCCTTCCTTTATTTTTCTTCATTTCTCTTTCCTTCCTTTCCCTTTCTTTCTTTCTTTCTTTCCTTCCCTCTTTCTTTCTTTCTTTCTTTCTTTCTTTCTTTCTTTCTTTCTTTCTTTCTTTCTTTCTTTTTTTCTTTCTCTTTTCCCTTTGGTGATTTACTTCCGTAACAGAAGGGAAGAGCATACTTTATGGTCTGCTCTAGTATCTCATTCATTCTTAAAACCAAATGGTAGCCGGGTGTGGTGGTGTACCTCTTTAATCCCAGCCTTTAGGAGGCAGAGGTAGGGGGATCACTGTGAGTTTGAGGCCACCCTGGGACTACAGAGTGAATTTCAGGTCAGCCTGGGCTAGAGTGAAACCCTACTTTGAACCCCCCCCCCAAAAAAAAAAAAAGAAGCAGAGCTGGAAGGGCTGTCAAGATGGCTTAGCAGTTAAAGTCATCTGCCTGAGAAGCCTAAGGACCCAGGTTCAATTCCCCAGTACCCACATAAGCCAGATACACAAGGTGGCGCATGTTCTGGAGTTTGTTTGCAGTGGCTGGAGGCCCTGGTGCACTCATTCTCTTTCTCTCTCAATACCTCTCTCTCTCTCTCTCTCTCTCTGTGCTGGGGAACTGAACTGGCTTTGCAGGCAAGTGCCTTAACCACTAAGCCATCTCTGCAGCCCAAAATATAATATTCTAAAATAAGCTGCAACAGAGCCTGCAGACACACAGACACAGCATGTGGGTATTTGGTGTGGCAGATCCAGCACTTTCAATGACTTGGCTTAATTTCTTTGTGAATCATCTGTTTGCTTGAAAACTTGCACTGTCAGCCACATGGAGTATGACAGTCTTGGACTTCCTCTGTTCCTCTCTGGTGCTCCCTGAGTGTGGAAAGAACAAGCAAACTGGGTGACTGTCACTCAACAAAGACTGCACAGCAATATCTGAGAAGATCTTCATGTCTTGAAGGCTCAGAGCTCCCCATCTTCCACTAGCTCACAAGTAGGCAATCTCCCCATCTCTCTCTCTCTCTCCCTCCCATCATTCTCCCCCCATGAACGAACATTGTGTGTGTGTGTGTGTGTGTGTGTGTGTGTGTGTGTATACACATGCCTGTTTGTCCTGTGCATTCCAGCATGAAGTTAGAAGGCGACAAATCCAGACTCCCCCCACCCCATACACACGTGCACTCTGGGAAGGTCATGGGACCACCCAGCCCGGGCTGAGGCTGGCTGGGGAAGTACTAGATATCTCCTCTCAATGCGCAGACCCGGCTCCCATTACTGCTAATGCCTGCGACGTGCCCAGGGAAGGCAAAATCTATTCCAGAAGGTTATTTTCCCTCCACTGAATTGATTCTAATCTACAGTACTGGCCCTGCTTTTGGCTCCTAGGAGGCAAACTATTAAAAAAAAAATCCTCCGTTAATAAAAGATGTAGGCGTACTCTGCTTGGAGAGCTATGTGAATGACGTACTAAATGTGCAGCTGCAACCAAATTAGTATCAACTCTAATGTCTATTTATCTGTTTATCTATTTGTGGCTGGGGTGAATTCCCTTGGGAAAGAAAAAAAAAAAGGGTGCAGAGTGAGACACCTCTGCCTGCATGACCACATCCTTACAAGGTGTCCCTCCGACCCAGCCGGCTCTCTGGCCCTGGGGAAGGTCACATCAGGGAAACATCACCAAGTACTGTAATGTATAATGTCAAGCACCTTCCTTGACGCCACACTGTGTCTGCAGCACGTATATTTCCGCTGTGGCGCTGAGTACCTGCCAGCAGGAAGCAGGTAAGCGTAATGATTTCCTAAGAACCCCGCCATTCTCTTGTCCTTCCCGATGTCGGGCTCTCTCGTGGCGACCAGTGGTTCTGTCTCCCACATGCACCCAAACCTCAGTAAAGGGTGGCCCTGCTTAGTCACACAGGGGAGGCCCCCTCCCTCAGCTGTGACCAGTTTGGAGGTGACACTGAGCACAGGGCACTGCCAGGGTTGAAAGTGACGGCCACATTCTACACTCTGGCGTGACACGGAGCTTAGGAGCTTAGCAGACGGTGGCCCGGGACCCTCGTTCACCCTGAGGATCTGTCACCTTCCTGGGGGGCAGGAGGCGCTGTCACCCATCAACAGTGAGTCAACTCACAGGAATAATTACACTGTGGCAAAGCAATGCAAGAGAAGACAAGCAACAGGAGAGTGGTGAGGGGAGAGACCCCGCCATCTTTTAGATGGCGTCACCACGTCTCTTCTCTTTGCCACCCCGCCGCCCCGGGAGCTACCGGGGCCACTCAGGAAAGGGCAAAATTCACCCCGCCAAGACATGATTCAATCTGGCCCAAGTTTATATCCAAACCTGCAGTCTTAACTTGCTTCCGGAACAAACACACACATCCTAGGAGCAGACGAATCTCAGTATCCCTTTGGTTTTATTTATTTGTATTTTTGGAGGCATTAGATGCAGATTTTGAAGTAAATGCACACCCAGAAAGAAGCGATCCATGGTCTCACGAGGGACAAGGTGAGACTTCTGTCTTCAGTGCTCACGGGGGACATTTGCTCTTCATGAATGTTTATGCAAGATCATTTTCATGTGACTTTTTTTTCGAGGTAGGGTTTCACTCTTGCCCAGGTTGACCTGGAATTCACTGTGGAGTCTCAGGGTGGCCTTGAACTCACAGAGAGCCTCCTACCTACTTCTGCCTCCTGAGTGCTGGGATTAAAGGCGTGTGTCACCATGCCCGGCCATTTTCACGTGCTTTCTTAACGTATAAATTCGTGTAAAATACGGCTAGCATCCACAGGCAGCAACTGCATTGGGTTTATTATTTCTTCTATGGCTCTGAAAGAGCAAGTTCTTTCCTGATTCACCTGTAAGTCAAATAAAAGCCTGACACCACTGTGCATCTCTGGCTCTTCCTCTGGGAGAGGAGGTTTTTGGTTTGTTTTTTTTTTGTGGGGGGGGGGGTTTCCTCCCTGCAATGGTAAGCCAGGTGACTCACAGCACAGGGAGAAAACACAAAAGACACGGTTTCCAGTGCAAGGAAAAGAGCCCCTGCTTATTACTCATATCGTGATTTTCATCTTCAAAGCACTTACCAAGTACTAATTTATCCACTGCGGCCTTTGCATGGGAGCCGCGATGTCATCTAATTAGAGAAGTTGAGGGTCGAGTGGCTTCCACAATGACGGATGGCCCGAACGGACGTGTGTTCCATGCAGCGCATTCATTTGCTCTCTTCCCTGTCTAAGTGTGCTCGGTCCATTAAATCCATTTTTAAAAGAAAGTCATAAAAGCTTGTTTGCAAAGCAGCTGCCAGATGTGAATGCAGCAGCTGCTTAGAGTTATCTTTGGAAAAATAAACTTTCCTGCGATTTGAATAATTGTGAGCTCTCGGGAGTCGCAACTCTTATGGAGAGCAAAGGAATTGAAGGTTTTCCCGTAATTCCTCTGATTTTCAGTTAGTTGTGCTTGAAGACCCACGGACTTATCTGGAGGTCTCCTTAAACATTTTGTATTTTCTTAGGCGAGCTGTAGTCATTGTCATTCACAACCAAAACAGTGCTTACTCTGAGAGCAAGTTACACGCTCAGACAACTCCCGAGCACGCAGGTAGGATATCGGCGTACCTGGTTCTCTGAGTCTGTCTGGCTTTGAACCTCACTCCCTGAATGCTTCTGTCACTTTTCAATGTCCTTCCCCTGCCACCTAGCAGGAGCACAATGAACACGTCTCTCCCTCAGCCACCAAGAAAACAAGTGTCAGAGCCAGCTAATGCCCATGACATTGACAGGGAGGCCCAAGCATGCCTCCTTCTTTTCCCACTCAGTCTGGGTTAACATGGCTTACCCCTATCTAGGGAAAGAAGGTTCTTCTAGATCCAAGGGCCAGGCTTTGCCAAGACCCAGCCCTAGGCAGGTGAAGGACAACTCCTGGCCTCCAGGTTCAAGTTCACATGCAAGATTAAATAATAGTAATAATAATACAGCTCACTTTGTGTCCGGAAGATAGCATTGTGAACAGTCTTCCCCTTCCTTTGGCTCTTACATTCTATCCACCACCTCTTCTGCAATAGTCCCTGAGCCTTGGAGGGTGTGACAGAGGTGGCTCACTTCCTGAGCACTCCTCTGTCACTTGTCAGCATTTTGGTGACTCTTGAGTCTCCCCAGTGGTCACAGCTAACTGAAAAGAGAAGCTTCTCTAACCAAAAGTGTGAGCTGCATTAATATGTGGGCATAAACAACTATGCGGAGACTAGTATGGCGAATATAATATATCCATTTAGCCAGACAACAGTAGTAGTACCCCCCACCCCCACCGAGGGCTATGACTTCCACAGCTCTTGATTAGATTTTTAGGTATTCATGTCCTCACGGTGGTTGATGCCACTTACATGAGACCTATATAATAAGAAGGGAAGATGATGACATTAAAATAGAAGACAGCAGCCAGGCATGGTGGCGCACGCCTTTAATTCCAGCACTCTGGAGGCAGAGGGAGGAAGGCTGCCATGAGTTTAAGGCCACCCTGAGAATACAGAATGAATTGCAGGTCAGCCTGGGCTAGAGTGAGACCCTACCTTGAAAAAGAAAACAGAAGAAGAGGAGGAGGAGGAAGAGGAAAAGGAAGAAGGGAGACTAATTTAGAAAAAGAAGGGATTTGGCGGAGGGGGATTTGGGAGGGGGAAAAAGGAGGAAGGGGATTATGATCATGGTATATTGTCTGTATGTACAGAAGTTGTCAATGAAAAGTTTAAAAACTCAGTCGGGCGTGGTGGTGCACGCCTTTAATCCCAGTACTCGGGAGGCAGAGGTAGGAGGACCACCGTGAGTTTGAAGCCACTCTGAGACTCCATAGTGAATTCCAGGTCTGCCTGGGATAGAGTGAAACCCTACCTGGAAAAAAAAAAATCAAAAAAAATTATTAAAAACAAACACAGTTCAATGAACATAGCCCAGAGATGGAGCCACTTCGCCCCATAAGGGATTGGTCAGGAGCTCAGAGTGGCATTCCCAAGGGTTTGGGACACTTCCTTTTTTTTTTTTTTAATATTTTTATCCTTTTATTTATTTATTAGATACAGAGGGACAGAGGAAGAGGGAGAGAATGGGCACGCCAGGGCCTCTTGCCACTGCCAACGAACTCAGATGCATGCGCCACCATGTGCATCTGGCTCACGTGGGACCTAGAGAATGGAACCTGGGTCATTAGGCTTCGCAGGCATGTGCCTTAACCCCTAAGCCATCCCTCCAGCAAGGACCCTTCCTCTTTTCTCTATTGTCTCAAAAGACAATATCATGGTCATGCACAGCTCACACTCTTTCAATCTATCTGTCTGTCCTTCCCCAGTCCTTCCTGCTTTCCTTTGCTCCTTCATAACCCCTCTGTCCACAGAGGACTAGAAACCCAGCGAGGCTTCCCATATCAAAAATAGGAGCAGGGGGGCCAGAGGGATGGCTTAGCAGTTAAGGCACTTGTCTGCAAAACCAAAGGACATAGGTTCAGTTCCCTAGGGTCCACATAAGCCAGATGCACAAGGTGGGCATGTGTCTGGAGTTTGTTCGCAGCAGCTGAATGCCCTGGCTGGCCCATTCTCTCCCTCCCTCCCTCCCTCCCTCCCTCCCTCCCTCTCTCTCTCTCTCTCATAAATAAATAAGAAATAGGAGCAGGGTGGCACACCTGGACCAACCTCCCTGCAGCCAGATGCTTGGTTACTGTGAGAAAACAGATCATCTGCCATGTGCCAATGAGGAAGGACTGAAAGTTGAGTGTTCTCATAGGTGGGAAAGGTGGGTGGAGAAAAAGAGGAAGAGGCCAGAACGTGGGCAGATAAAGAAAAACAGTAGACTGTATAAACATAAAAAAGAGATATTGTAGAGGTGGGGGGGGGGAATGAGAATTACAAACAGCAAGCAACAGAGAACTATCTCAGGAGCCCCGAGGTCAGTCCATGTTATTAACGCCTCCTTCTATAAATCTGAGCTCTTCCCCTGTAGAGTTCTCTAATCCCGGGCAGTGATAGATTATTCCCTTTGGAAAAAGGACTCATTTTAACTAACACAGTGATTTTAAACAAAACACAACCTAGAGTAAATCCAACAGAACTTATATTTTCCCTACTGACACCAGGCACCTCGGTTAGAATGAATGGCCAGAGCTCCCCTGAGGGTAGGACCGATAGATCTCAGAATTTATCTGTGGTACAACCTCCAACCAAGAATTAAATCAAAAGCTGAGCGCTACAAACGTTGAGTACTCTCTTGCCAAAGGTGAATTACCATGGGGCCGAAGGCCATGCCCAGGAAAGACTGCCACAGGCAGTCTTTGTGTGTTATTTTTATGTTTCCAAATCTCTAGGGTTAAAAAAAAAAAAAAAGACAAGGGCTGGAGAGATGGCTTAGCAGTTAAGGTGCTTGCCTGTGAAGCCAAAGGACCCAAGTTCAGTTCCCCAGTACCCATGTAAGCCAGATGCACAGGGTAGCCCATGCGTCTAGAGTTTGTTTGCACCAGCTGGAGGCCCTGGGGCACCCTTTCTTTCTCTCTCTCTCCTACATAACTTTAAAAAATACCAAGAACTTGCCAGGCGTGGTGGCGCATGCCTTTAATCCCAGCACTCAGGAGGTAGAGGTAGGAGGATTGCCATGAGTTTGAGGCCACCCTGAGACTCCATAGTGAATTCCAGGTCAGCCTAGGCTAGAGTGAGACCCTACCTAAAACAAACAAACAACAACAAAGAAACCCCAAAACCAAGAACTTGAAGCAGTAAATGATGTTGACAGAAGATAAAATAAAATAATACACCAAGGAGGCAAAATATAACTAGAATATAGCAGAGGGAAATAAAAAGGGGGCGGATCCCTAAAGGCTGAGGGGGATAAAACTAAGTGACAACCACACAGCAAACAACAACCATGTCTCCAAGGGGCCAAGGATGTGGCTCATTACAAATTGGGGTCTGAATGCTTCTTCCCCCTGATTCTTTTCAGGGTACCCACCTGACCTCTGCTTTAATTTCTGGTCCCCGAGATTCTCAGCCTCTCCCCGTGTGACAAGGATGGGCACATCTGGGAAGCACCCACGGACATAGCCACAATAGGCACGAGCAAATGAGACTGGCGACACAAGGGAAAACCTTGCAGGTGCATTAATAAAACTGAAAAATGAACCAGTCACACACAATATTTTTTGGCTACAAATCACTTCGATTGAGTATAATGCTTCAAGGTATGTCACAAGACACAATGAATCCATTCCTATCAATTATGTCTTCTAGCAATGTCTTTTTTTTTTCATTCAAGAAAAATTACCCCCCCCCCAAAAAAAAGAAAAGAAAAACTACCCAGGAGATCCATACGTGGTGGTGCACGCCTGTTAATCCCAGCACTCAGGAAGCAGAGGTAAGAGGATCTCAGTGAGTTCGAGGCCACCCTGAGAATACATAATGAACACCAGGTCAGCCTGAGCTAGAGTGAGACCCTTCCTCAAAAAAAAAAAAAAAAAAAAGAAAGAAAAGAAAAATTACCCAGTAATAAAACACACTGTACTCAAATACCTTGCTACCTGGAGTGTGATCTGAAGTTACCTGTAAGCAAAGCAGAATCTCAAGTCATGACCTGGGTCCACCGAGTAAAATCAGGACTTCCTAAGGGTCTAGTGGCTAGAGAGAGGGCTCAATGGTTGAAGGCACTTGCTTGCAAAGCCTGATGGCCTAAGTTTTATCACCCAGTACCCACATAAATCCAGATACACAAAGTGGTGCATGTATCTGGAGTTTGTTGTTTGCAGTGGCAAGAGGTCCTGATGTGTTTTCTCTCTCTCAGGGTAGCCTCGAACTCACGGCGATCCTCCTGCCTCTGCCTCCCCAGTGCTGGAATCAAAGGCGTGCGCCACCACGCCCGGCATAGATAGAAGTTTCAAAAGGAGGATTGCCTAAAGAAATGCTGGTTCAAGTATCCACACAGAACTATGGTGCAGCTGTCAAAATCAATACCGTGGAAGAGTAACATGCGAATAAATTCACATTATCCACTAAGTAGAAAAGAAATCCATCACAACAAGGACTGAGACTAAAACGGAAGCAGAGATGTCACTGCAGAGGGCACGCAGTGCTCACTTAGGCAGCACATCCACAAAATCCGGAACAGTACAGAGACGATTAGAGTGGCCCCCACGCAAGGATGACACGCAAATTCGTGAAGCACACTCCGTATTTTTGCCCCAGCGTGACGATTCTTTCCCTCTTTCTCAAATAAAGTAATAAAAAATAAACTTTAAAAGAAAAGTGATGCAAAAGGCTGGAGAGATGGCTTACAGGTTGAGGCACTTACCTGCAAAGCCCAACGACCTGGGTTTGATACCCCAGTGCCTACATAAAGCCAGATGCACAAAGGGGTGCATGCATCTGGGGTTTGTGTGCAGCTGCTACAGGCCCTAGTGCACTTATTCCCTCTCTTTCTCTCTCTCCCTCCATGCAAATAAATAAAAAAATATATTTTAAGAAACAGAATGCAGGGCTGGAGAGATGGCTTAGCGGTTAAGGCACTTGCTGGCAAAGCCAAAAGACCCAGGTTGGATTCCCGAGGACCCACGTAAAGCCAGATGCGCAAGGTGGCGCATGCGTCTGGAGTGCATTTGCAGTGGCTGGAGAACCTGACATGCCCATTCATTCTCTCTCCTTGCAAATAGATAAAAAATATTTTTTAGACAATGTAGATTATAAACTTTAACAATTAAAACCTCACTGAAGAAACTGGAAACACAGGCTAATTCTATTTACTTTTTTTTTTTTTTTTTTTTTTTTTTTGGTTTTTCGAGATAGGGTGTGACTATAGCCCAGGCTGACCTGGAATTCACTATGTACTCTCAGGGTGGCCTCAAACTTACAAGGATCCTCCCACCTCTACCTTCCAAGTGCCGGGATTAAAGGCATGTGCCACTACATCTGGTCTCTATTTACTTTAAAAAAAAATGTAATTTTTTAATGAGAGATAGAGAGAATTGGCATGTCAGTACAGCCAGCCATGGCAATCAAACTCCACACATGTGTGCCACATTATGCGTCTGTTTTATGTGGGACCTGGAGAGTCAAACATGGGTACTTAGGCTTTGTAGGCAAGTGCCTTAACCACTGAGCTATCTCTCCAGCCCTGCAGGATGAGGAGCAGGAGAATCCGAAGGTCGAGTACAGCCTGGCCTACAGAGAGACCTCCTCAAAGGAAAAATAAAAACCTAAATGAGGGCTGGAGAGATTGCTCAGTGGTTGGAACAAGGGTATGCAAAGCCTAAGGAACCTGGTTGGATTCCCCAGTACCACATAAAGCCAGATGCACAAACTGGCACACGAGTCTGGAGTTTGTTCATTGCCGCAGCTGGTGGCCCTGGCATGCCCATTCTCTTTCTCTCTCTCTCTCTCAAATAAATAAATACATAAAATATTTTAATATAAAAATGGGGCTGGAGAGAGATGGCTTAGAGGTTAAGGTGCTTTCCTGTGAAGCTTAAGGACCCAGGTTCAATTCCTCAGTACCCATGTAAGCCAACATGGTGGCGCAAGCGTCTGGAGTTCATTTGCAGTGGCTAGAGGCCCTGGTGTGCCCATTTCCTCTCTCTCTCTTTCTCTCTTTCAATCTCTCCATCAAATAAATAAATAAATGAAATTAAAAATGAAAGATCTAAATGAAAAGCACTCATTGGTCTGCTACCTTTGTTTATCAAGGCTGGCCTGGTGCTTAACGACCCAACACTGAGACATTCTGTGTCAGTTGCTTCTTCTTACTGTCACCAGATGCCTGATAAGAAGCAACTTCAGGAAGGAAGGGGTTTGGTCTGGCTCACACTTCGAGCTTACAGCTGGTCGCCTTCAGTCCGCAGTGAGCGTGCACAGGACAAGGAATGCTGCTACCCCACTGGTTCGTTCCTTCTTTTCACTGGGTGGGGAGACCGTGGCCCTCAGAATGGTGCCCCCCACAGTCAGCTCAATTAACCTGATCTAGAAAATCCCTCACTGATATTCCCAGACATCTGCTTCTAAGGTGATTCTAAGTCCTGTCAAATTGACAACCAGAGATGAAACATGACAAATACCCTTTAAAGTTGAGTAAGACAGCTGGGTGTGGCAGCGCATGCCTTTAATCCCAGCACTCAGGAGGCGGAGGTAGGAGCATTGCCGTGAGTTTGAGGCCCTGGGACTCCATAGTGAATTCCAGGTCAGCCTGGGCCAGAGTGAGACCCTACCTCAAACTCCCCCCCCCAAAAAAAAGTTGAGTAAGACAAAATACCACTGTTTACTATTCATTTGAGTTAATTAGTTTATTTGTTTATAAGAGAGACAACAGGCACATCAGGACCTCTAGCCACTGCAAACAAACTCCAGACACATACACTCCTTTGTGCATCTGGCTTTATGTGGATACTGGGGAACTGAACCTGGGTTTGTAGGCTTTCCAGAAAGTGCCTTAACCACTGAGCCATCTCTCCACCTGCATTGTGTACTATTTTTATTTGACTTTTTTTTCTGGATATTTTAGTCAATGGCGTTAGACGACGAGGTTGCGAGCTGTAAAAACTGAGAAGAGGGCTGGGGAGATGGCTCAGCAGTTGAAAGCACTTGCTTGCAAGGCTCGCTGGCCAAGGTTTGAGTCCCCAGTACCCACATAAAGCCAGATGCCTGTGCACTTGGAGTTTGTTTGCAGTGCCTGGAGTCTGTCTGTCTGTCTCTCTCTCCTTGCAAATTAATAAGAAATAAACATATTTTTTAAAAGATTGAGAAAGAGGACATAAATTTTACATTACTTGAAAAGGAAACAATCCCATGGGGGAAAAAAAAAATCCACTGAACCACAACTGAAATTGGTAATAGAACTTCAGTAAAGGGCTGGTGTAAAATTAATATGCCTAAATCAATAGATTTCACAACCACACAATAAATACATTAACTAAATGAACAAAAGTTGTACTTTAATAGAAAAAGATAAAATAACCAGGAATATATGAGGCATAGTAAGATCAGTTCAAGGCAAATTTGAACATGTAACTGAGTGGCAATAAAAGAGGTTTAAATAAGTGTTAGTTGCGCACCTTAGTTCATGAGTAATTAAGTAAGAAATTAATGATGTTTCTTTTCATTAAGATATTTGTAAATGCCATAATTTAATGGAAAACCAATAAATACACAAACAGAAATTTTGGGGACCTGATCAAACTAATTCTAAAGCTCACAAGGAAAAAAATAAATGTACCAGCCAGGTGTGGTGGTGCACGCCTTTAATCCCAGCATTTAGGAGGCAGAGGTAGGAGGAGATCTGGAGCTCGAGGCCAGCCTGGGACAACATAGTGAATTCCAGGACAGCCTTGACTAGAGTGAGACCCTACCCTGAAAAAAAAAAAAAATTAAAATGACCCATCTATGACTTTTTAAGGAGATACAGTGAAAAATCCTACGTAGTATAAGAGCATTCCTATAATTGTGGTTTCACTTACTTATGTGGGGGTCAACAGACACAGAGTGTATACTAAATGGAAAATTCTAGAAATCATCAATACACAAATTTTAAATGACTTTCATTGCAATATACTATGTTTTATTATTTCTAGCTATTATTAATTGCTTAGTGATTAATTTATAAATTAAACCTTATTATATGCATGTGCATATAGGGAAAGAAATGCTTTAGACAGGGTTCAGTACTGTCCATGGTTTGGGGTACCCTCTGTGGTAGGTGGTCTTAGAGTGTATTCTCTGTGGTAAGGGGGAACTAACGTATCAAATTTAGAATTGAAAGTGATTTTTAGGAAAATTTTATTTTATTAGAGAGACACACAGGGTGAGGATATGCACCCCAGGACCTCCAGGCACTGCAAACCAGCTCCAGATGCACACGCAACATTGCATCTGGCTCATGTGGGTTCTGGGGAATCAAACCTGGGCCATCAGCCCTTGAAAATGATTCCTGCCTTTGATGGCTCCACCAGCACACACACATGCGCACACACTCTCCTTACACCATTACAAACGTCCATATCATATCACATGCCCTGCGTGGCTCTCGACGCGCTCAGCCTGTCTTCCACCTCAGCTTTCTTTTTTCTAAAGGTGTGTGCCACAAGGCCTTGCCCTACTGTATTATTTTAATTATTTATTGACGAGAGAGAGAGAGAGAGAGAGAGAGAGAGAGAATGGGCACACCAAGGCCTCTAGGTGCTGCAAACAAACTCCAGATGCACAGGCCACTTTGTGCATCTGGCTTTACGTGGGTACCGGGGAATCGAACCCCTATTGTTAGGCTTTGTAAGCAAGTGCCTTAACCACTAAGCCGTCTCTCCAGCACCCTCCCCCTTCAGATTTCTGAGAATGAGACCCAAGGCTTCAGCCCAAATGTTCCAAGGTTGTGAAATAAAAGTATGTGTCACAGAAACCAAACATTGGCTCTAAATATTACTTTGTTTGGCTTAGAGAACATTTTCTTTGCCAGCTATGTGAGTTCCTGGTTATACCACATTGGTGGGGGGGGTGGTCTCACAGCTCTGATGTGGATGAGATGAGGGACCTTAGACACCGCCTGAGAAAGCTAGTGGGGGGGGGGGGCGTTGTTTGGTTTGAAAGTGTGCATGTGATAACTCACTGCCGGGGGTGGGGGGGCTCTCTATGCCTTTCCCAGGACCTTTCCTCTATGAACATTGCAGTGAAAAGAATGCAAGCGTTTCCCAGAAACATCCCAGAGGGTTTTCCTATGTGTGGAGGGGCCCACGAGGCGGCCTGGCGGCTCTATGCTGCCCCCTGGTGGCAAGATGCCCCGTGGCAGACAACCCCACCTGGGCATCCCGGCTGGCTCTTCCTACCTGTCCCTCGGTGCAGGGGAGGCCCAGGGCACGACGTCCGAATATGTCTGCTGGAATGAGTAGAAAGGAAAACCGCACAGCTCCTATTCCACTTTATTCTGCCCAACTTCCTGACTTTTTGTTGTGAGCCCAATCTGATCACAAATAAATAAGTAAATGAATAAATAAATGGAAGAGCTCCAACATTCCAAGGATAATTCTCATAGGGGAAGACACACGTGCCTGGAGACCCTAGGAAGGGTCAGAACTAGTAGAATGTGACTGTGTCCCAGAGGTGCGGCTCAGATCACGGCCTGAAGCTCAGAGAGGGCTGAGAGAGAGTCTGAGTAATGGGCCAACAGTCTGGGGGATGGTCACTTGGGGAACCAGTGAGACTTGAATAAGAAGAAATGACCCAAAGTGACATTGCTGCCAAGTGGCAAAGTTCTCCCGAGAAACAGAAAGACCTTCTTGCCAGGCGTGGTGGCGCACGCCTTTAATCCCAGCACTCGGGAGGCAAGAGGTGGGAGGATTGCCGTGAGTTCGAGGCCACCCTGAGACGACATAATAAATTCCAGGCAAAAACAAAACAAAACAAAACAAAACAAAATAAAAAAGCAACAACAAAAACCAGAAAGGCCTTCTTGAGAAGTATCTGAACTTGGAACTGGATTCTTCTTCATGGGGTCACAAGAAAGACACCACGTGGCCCAGAACATACTTGTTATTTGAGGGCGCCTTCTAGAGGTTTAACAGTCCCTATGAAAAGACAAGCAAGCAAGAGCGGAAACCAATGGACTCACAGGACCTGAGCAGAAACACTCACTCATGCCTACAGATGCCACAGGGAATGTATACACGTCTCTGTGATGACAGAAGCAGCTTTTTAACGGCACCCTCCTTCTTGGCTGCAGGTTGGGTCCTGAGTGGAAAATTCTGAGATCAACAGGCCTAAATTTGGAAAGTCAAGACTGTGCCTAAAGCTTAATGGTCTGACGAGAACAGCAAATACACTGTGGTTTCTTCTCCTCCCGGCCAGGTGTGTAATTGGCTCACACCTCACTTTTCCTAGAAGGCAATGCCATTATTACAGACAACCTTTGGGAGGAGATGAGCTGCACTCAGGCAACTGGCAATGAGTCTTGAATTTTCTTTTTCCTTTCTTTTTTTTGGTGGTAGTGTTATATGCCAGTGACTAGTGGGACACAGGCGTTCACTGAGTGAGAGATAAATCTAAGTGATGCTAAAAACTTGCTTTCAGTAACTCAAGGAAGAACAAAAGAATTAACCACAGACTCCCACTTAACAGTCTTTTATAAATATTACAGTTACTTTCACAATTAAGAATGGCTGAACTCTGGGCTAGAGAGATGGCTTAGCGGTTAAGTGCTTGCCTGTGAAGCCTAAGGACCTTGGTTTGAGGCTCGATTCCCCAGGACCCACGTAAGCCAGATGCACAAGGTGGCGCACACATCTGGAGTTCGTTTGCAGTGGCTAGAAGCCCTGGCGCACCCATTCTCTATCTGCCTCTTTCTCTCTGTCTGTTGCTCCCAAATAAATAAATGTAAATAAAACCAAAAAAATTAAGACTCTGACAGTGAAAACTACTGAAGGATCCCAGTTATTTCTTAAAATCTTAAGTTTAGGAGGAAAAAAAAAAAAAAAGTCCTGACACATGGTCTGTTTCTTCTGACCCCTAAAGAAGAATCCAGTTAGTTCCAGGCACTTTGCAAGAGGCCCTTCTGTTTCCTGGCCATTGTGCATAGTCACCGTGGGCCATTTCTTCTTACTCAAGTTTAAAACTCATCAGAATGACCCTTCAAAAAAAAATATGTGATGGTTTGGCTCAATTTCAATGACCCCAAACACCAAGCCGCAGATTGCCACAACTGGCATAATTGCTCACCAGGGCCCACAGATGAAGGGACAGCTTTCACAGCCTCAGCAAACAACAAACAAACCAGGGCTGGAGAACACAGCTCAGTGGCTAGAGTGCTTGCCTGGTGTGTGCATGGCCCAGGGTCAGACCCCCGCACTGCATAAACCAGGTGTGTGTGCGTGGCCCAGGGTCAGACCCCCGCACTGTGTAAACCAGGTGTGTGTGCATGGCCCAGGGTCAGACCCCCGCACTGCGTAAACCAGGTGTGTGTGCGTGGCCCAGGGTCAGACCCCCGCACTGCGTAAACCAGGTGTGTGTGCGTGGCCCAGGGTCAGACCCCCGCACTGCGTAAACCAGGTGTGGTGTCACGGGCCTGTGGTCCCTGCACTCCCGAGGTGGAAGCTGGAGGACCGGAGGTTATCCAGCGTTATACTGAACTACATAGCAAATTCAAGGCCAGCCTGGGCTGCACGTGGTACTGCCTGTAAAAAGAAAGAAAAAGAAAATGAGACACAACCCAAGATGTCAGTATGCCTGGAGTTCTCCTTCCAGCTCTCTCCTCTGCACATACTTAAGAATTCTCTGGCTGAATGATTAACCACTTATCAAATCACACTGGGCTGCACAGAGGTGGCTCAGCTATTCAAGGCACGGCTTACAAAGCCTGATGGTCTGGGCTCAATTCCCCAGTACCAATGTAAAGCAGATGCACAAAGTGGCACTTGTGTCTGGAGTTTGTTTGCAGTGACAAGAGACCTTGGCACATCTAAATATTTCCACTCCTCCCCTATCCCCTTCTCTATCTCCACCCCTCTAACTCTCTTGCTCTCTCTGTCTGTGCTTGCAAATAAAAAAATTTCCAGGGCTACAGAGATGGTTCAGCCGTTAAGGTGCTTGCCTGTAAAGCCTAATGACCCAGGGTTCAATTCCCCAGTTCCCACGTAAACCAGACACACAAGGTGAGTTCGTTTACAGTGGCTAGAGGCTCTGGTGCTTTCTCTCTCTATGTATGTGTGTGTGTGTGTGTGTGTGTGTGTGTAACACACACACACACACACACACACACACACACACATATATATGCTTGCAAATTTTTTTTAAAGTTTCCAATATTGACCTTGTCCTGATAAGACTGTCTCTTCTTTAACCAAGTGGAGACAGAATAAAAGGAGAATGAACAGCGGCGTGTACAGTGAATAAGGAACTGTTGATGGAAAGGTGATTTAAGGATATTTTATATTCCAATGATAGTAGTGACTGAAAAAGTAAGAATTAAATTAGAAAGCAAGACAAAAATAAACAACCCTCCCCCCCCAAAAAAAATCTTGCAACTTACACTTTTCAGTTAGGAAAAAATATATTGTGGCCTGGGGAAATGGCTCAGTGGTTAAAGGTGCTTGCTTGCAAAGCCTGCCAGTCTACGTTCAATTCCCAAGTGGTGGGTGCATCTGGAGTTCATCTGCAGTGTCAGGAGGTCCTGGTGCAACCTTTCTCCCAAATAAGGAGGTAAAACTATTTTTAGATGCTTTAATTATTAAAAAGATTAAAGAGAACATTCACGTTTAGCACTCAGCCCTGAGGTACCTACTCATTCATTAAACAAGTAGGTGTTTAAAAGAGAACCTCCCAGGAAAAGATCATGACATCAAAATAAAAGAGATGATTGAGAAGGGGAGGGGAAATGATGGAGAATGGAGTGTGAAAGAGGAAAGTGGGGGGAGGGAGGGTATTACCATGGGATATTTTTTATAATCATGGAAGTTGTTAATAAAAATTTGAAAAAAAAATAAAGATCACCTTTCTCAGTCTAGGTTGAAAAAAAAAAGTGAGAGAACCTCTCAGCTGGGTGTTATGGCACAAGCTTTTAATCCCAGCACTCGGGAGGCAGAGGTAGGAAGATTGCTGTGAATTCGAGGCCACCCTGAGACTACATAGTGAGTTCCAGGTCAGCCTGGGCTAGAGTGAGACCCTACTATAACTGCCACTCTCAAATGATGAGACAACCAGACCTCTTTTCTCACATGATTTTTTTTATATAAATTATACCAGCTCGGCTCCACAGTGAGATTCTTTTAGAAACTTTCACCAGAATCAAAGAGAAGTTCAAAATGAAACTGCAGCAGATCAGGGGCAGAGTGGAAGAGAGCCTGGCAGTGGCAGAGCCAACCCTGCAAGCTGCCCTTCGTCCTGTGCGCGGAAGTCGGGCGCAGGCTCAGCTCGGGGGCAGGAGGGCCGGCAGGGCCCGTCCTACCTCCCCAGCGGGGGTCTGAGCTGCAGCTCCCGCTCTAGCTGCTCTGCCGTCAGGCTGCCCTGGATGGCCTCGCAGCCTGGGTTGAACACGGAGTAGGCGCTCTTCTCTCCCTCCTTCTTCTCCCCGGGGCCTCGCATCCCCACGTACATCCAGTAGAACAACGACAGGACAAAATAAGCCAGGCCAAACTCCAGTTCCACAAACAGTCCCAGCAAGACCAGCCAGAGGAGAACCTTCAGGAAGGTGACGTTGGTCAGAAGAGAAGGGTGGCAGGGTGGAGGGGGAGGACCGGCTGTGCTCCGTGGCGGCTGTGGTGTGCGGCTCCCAGGCTCGGTGGCTTCCTAGGACACAGGCGTAGAGGATCAGAGCTCATCGAAAAGGCCTGATCTTACTGCTCAAGGAGGGCTGCCGGCTCATTGATTTCTATTTCCTTGTCCTTCTCTCAAAAACAATCACAGCCCGAGAGCTCATGCGCCCACCGAACCAAGGCAAGAGGTGACCCACTGAAAACCTACAGCGTTCAGATGGGCTCCCATTTCGCAGGAGCTGTTGCTTCTGACTCGTCTGAGGCTAACAAAAGCTAATTCATGACCCCAACAGAACCTCCCTGGTAATTGAGAAATCTGCAGGCATAACGTTTGCCTCCCTTACAGTCAGAGTCAACACACATTTGCTCATTTGATTAGATGAGTCAAAATACCATAAGAGGCTTGATTCTAAAAACAGGAAACAAACATCCCTTTCATGTATTAAAAAAAAAAAATCACTGTGATGACAGCCATTACCGGCCATTATGGCCATTACCATCCCACCCCACAAGCGGTCTATCCAGGTTCTCATTACTCAACCCGAGCCTGGGCAGTGTTTCCTAAGTAGACTTTCTAATCTCCCCCATCCCAAACCAACCTATGTACAACCACTAAAGTAGTATTCTAAATAACCATGGCGGCTGGAGAGATGGCTCAGCCATTAAAAGCGCTTGCTTGCAAGGCCTGACGGCCTGGGTTCAATTCCCCAGTACCCACATAAAGCCAGTTGCACAAGGTGGCACATGTGTCTGGAGTTCGTTTGCAGTGGCAGGAGGCCCTGGTATATCCCCCCCCCACACACACACTCTCTGTCTCATATAAGTAAAAATATTGTTTTGAAAAGGTGGGTGGGGGCTGGAGAGATAGCTCAGTGGTTAAGGCACTTGCCTGCAAAGCCTAAGTTCCCATGTCCAGTTCCCTAGTACTCACATAAAGCCTGCTATGCTAGGAGGCACCTGCTTCTTGAGTTTGTTTGCAATGGCTGGAGGCCCTGGCAGGCCCTTGCTCTCTCTGTCAGCCTCTCTCTCTCTCAAATAAATAAATATATATGTAGAAACAGGAGTGGTGGTGCCTGAATGGCATCCAACGTTGTGCCCTGGGTCCCACGTGCACGTACACAAACGTGTGCACACCTTCGCATACATAATTTCCTGTGCAACATGTAAATCACGCCTCGGTCTCAACTCAACTGTCCAGACACCCTTAACCCACAAGCTCCTTTCCCCCACGCCTCGCCCTTCTTCCTGGCTTGCAGGGGGAATAAAGCAGGCACACTCTTGCCCTACTTGGCCACCCCCATGCGTGACATTTATGAGACAGAAGTGACCAGCAGACATGACAGTTCTTGCTCCAGAAGAGGGGGGCCTCTGCTAGGGAAGGTTCGCCTCGTCTGGGAACGGCACCGACGGGGCGCCTGCAGTGTCCTGGCCAAGGGGGGCAGGGCGGGGGGGGCAACGTGTGCGTTGGCGGCAGGCAGGAGCTAGACCTCAACAGAATCTGGAAACGGAATGCCACTGGAGGTCTTCATAGGGAGCGAATACAGCCCAAGTTCCATTTATGCCACGCACAGAATGGGGAGCAGGGCCAGGGACATGGCTAGCTGCTGTCACCGGAGCAGGTGTGAGGGGACCAGACAGTGATGACGGCGGCCGCTGGTTCAAAGCAAAGGAAGAACCAAGCTCGTCTGCCACCACTTATGCGCGTGACTCCAAAGACCACTGTCTGCTGCCACTGTAGGAGGCTAGCATTCCTGCTGTCCCTTCACTGGCCTGGGGACACTGAGAGTGAGCCAGCAGTGGGCAGAGATGAAGTGTGGCTAGGATCCCGGATGGTGTCCCTCCAAGGCCCGTTTCATTTGACCAGTGGCTTCAGTGGGGATGGCAGGAAGAAGGGTTAGCGAGCTAGGCAGGGGTGGGGGCAGTTTTGGAACGCTGCTGGGATGAACCTCCAGACCGCAGTGTGTGGGAGGAATGGCATTTATTTCAGGCTTACAGATCCAGGGGGACGTTCCATAAAGGCGGAAGAAGCCGGCCCCCTTTCCCAATCCCACGCAGCCCGAAGAACCAGCAGCAGAACCCCAGGCAGAGCTCAAGCTCTCTGCACACCTTCGGCTGGAATTCAGATCTGCCCCCACTAACACCTTGGGGCTGCACCTCAGGATCCACCCCCCTCCACCCCGACACTTCTTCCAGCCAGGTGGTCTGTTGGGGGATGTAAATTCAAACTTCCACAGTAAGGGATGGTAGGAAGAAGGGTTCGAGGGTTAGCCAGAGGTGGTGCATCACTGGCAAAGGGACGAGACACAGGGGAGGGCTATAAACAGAAGTTCCTCAGCCTGGCTGGGCATTTTCTCTAGTGCCGGTTCCATCCTCTTCTGGCTACAAAAGCCATGTTCACAAGTGTCTCGGGTGGCATGTCACCCATAGGCAGAACTCAGGAAAGGCATTTCGTCTCTTCTTATTGATGACTTCTGTACAGATATCCAATGTACCTCAGTCCCCTCCCACCACAATCCTTTACCCCCTCCCCGCTATCTCCCATCTACTGAACCCCTTCTTCTTTCCAACCAGTCCCTCTAGGGAAAGCAGATCCATTCCTCCAGTACCAAGCTGTTTCCCACCTGCAGGCCTCTCTCAATGAAGGAGAGCATGAGCCAAGGTTAGGCGGCCAAGAGCTGAAGACCATGGAGGGTTGAGGGGATGAACGTTGGGGGTTGGAGGTTCCAGTGGGAACTTGCCTAGGATATGGCAGGAGAGGACTTAAAACAGTCACAAGCTGCACGTGCTGGCCTCAATCCCAGTACTCAGGAGGCAGAGGTAGGAGGAATGCTGTGAGTTCAAGGACAGCCTGGAACTCCAGAGTGAGTTCTAGGTCAGCCTAGGCTAGAGTGAAATCCCACTTCAGAAAAAACAAAAAAAGTTACAAGTGGGTTGGGTAAACGGCTCAGTGGATAAAGTGCTCACCAGTCATTCTGGAGGACCTGAGTTCATCTCCACATCCCACTTAAAATGCCACAAGCTGGGCTGGAGAGATGGCTTAGCAGTTAAGGCGTTTTGCCTGCAAAACCAAAGGATCTGGGTTCAACTCTCCTGGACCCACATAAGCCAGATGCACAAGGTGGCACATGCATCTGGAGTTTGTTTGCAGTGGCTGGAGGCCCTGGTGTGCCCATTCTCTCTTTTTCTAAAATAAATAATTAAATAAATAAAATATTTTTTTAAGCCAAGCGTGGTGGCACATGCCTTTAATCCTAGCACTTGGCAGAGGTAGGAGGATCACCATGAGTTCGAGGCCTTCCTGAGACCACAAAATGAATTCCAGGTCAGTCTGAGCTAGAGTGAAACCCTACCTCAAAAAACAAAATATATATATATATATATATATATATATATATATATGTATGTATGTATGTATGTATGTATATGTATATGTATATGTATATGTATATATATACACACATATATACGTATGTATATATATATGTATGTGTATGTATGTATGTGTGTGTGTATATATATATACATATATATGTGTGTGTGTGTGTATATGTGTATATATATATATATATATATAAATTATTTTTAAAGCCACAAGTCATGGTAGGCTTCTATAATCCTGGCTCACTGATGACAAGACGGGCAGTGGAGAGAGGAGAATTAACCAGGGACCCATGGCAAGAGCAGCAAACAAGAGCAGCGTGAATCCAAAATGAGAAACCTTGGCTCAAATGAAGGTGGACAGGCCAGGAACGACCTAAATGCTGTCCTCTGATCTCACACACTGACACATATTAAGAAAACAAGAGCCAGGTGTGGTGGTGCAAACCTTTAATCCCAGCACTAGGAAGACAGAGGGAGGAGGATCATTGTGAGTTCAAGGACACCCTGAGACTACATAGTGAATTCCAGGTCAGCCTGAGTACAGGCAAGACCCTACCTCGAAAAACCAAAAAAAAAAAAAAAAAAAATTGTACATTTATCAATGAAAATGAAACAGAAGGTGGAAGAAATCTCCAATGGCCCCGTGTGCCCATCAACATTATTAGGTGGAGATAGATTATAACTTAAAAAGAAAAATAAAACTAATGAGAATTTTTACACCAGGGCAAACCCAGGAAAGAAAGCCATGAAAACAAGCCTAAGGCTGAGTCCCTTCAGAAAAGCGGTTCAATTAATAAGACACAACCCAAGGCCCAGAGAAGCTTCCTTCCATCGGGCTGAAAGCTTTCATGGGTTTTTAATAATGGAACCTCTCTCGCAGAACGGCTTCTCGGGGCTTCACTCCATGATCTCATATTCTTTGGGAAGAGGGGTGGTCAGGAGTGCTTTGTATGCAGCAGACATTGTGTTCTATTTAAACTGGAAGAGGGAAACAGATTCCCAGATCCTGAGCGATTGTGTTCACGGACTGCTGGTCAACAATAGCTATCCTGATGCAGCTGAGACAAACAGTGTGAAGGAAATGGACTGTGGAGCCCTGCAGCCCACCCCCCTTGACCTCTGTCTGTGAGTGGGAACCCTGGATACTGGAGCCAATACTGACTCAGAACAGAGCTATAACAAGTTCTTCCTGGTTATAAAAAAAGACAAAACACAAAACTCCCAGGGCTGGTGAGAAGGCCCCATGGGTAAGAGCACGTGCGCGGCCAGCGTGGGGACCTCAGTTCTATTCCCAGCACCCGTGGAAAAAGCTGAGCTTGCCCACGCGGGGACTCCAGTGCTGGGGCTCACGGGTCAGCCAGTCTGACTAAAATGACAGCTCTGTGTTCACTGACAGACTCGGTCCCAAGGGGGGAAAAAAAAAATGACAGAATGGGACACTGACTTTCTCTTTTGGCCTCCACTTTCATGTGCTTCGGCACACACATCTGCACACACATCTGATACACACACCAGCAACGACAAAAAACATGCTTAAATCAGACATAGTCCAATATAATAAACTTAAGAGAAATGATTTTAAGGTGAACAAATATACCACTCCAGCATATTTTAATTGGGGGAAGAGGTGTTACTTAAAAAAAAAAATTTTTTTTAAATTTTAGATAGAGTGAGAGGAGAGAATTGGTCCGCCATGACCTTAGTCAGTGCCATCAAACTCCGGATGCTTGCGCCACCTAGTGGGCATGTGCAACCTTGTGCTTGCCTCACCTTTGTGTGCCATCTGGCTTACTTGGGATCTGGAGAGTTGAACTGGGGTCCTTAGGCTTCGCAGGCAAGCACTTACCCACTAAGCCATCTCTCCAGCCCAGGAATGGGGTGTGTCGGTAAGAAAGGCTCTCAAAAGTGATCTGTAGCTAAGGCCTCAAGCTGGTGATCTTCCTGCCTTATTGCACCTTACAGTGTTGGGATTATAGGTATCTACCACCACCCTGACGTTTTGATTTTGGGGGAGTGCTACTGAGGGCTGAACCTAGGGCTTTGCAAATCTAGAGTCAAGAGGACTACCACAGAGTTATATACTCAGCCCTTAAAAAAAAATTTTTTTTTGAAACAAGGCCTTTCTAAGTTACTAGGCAGACCTTGAACTTGTAATTATTCTGCCTTAACTTCCCAACCAAGTATCTGGGATGACAGGTCTTTACCACCAGACCCAGCCACGTTAACTTGAAAAAGGATTTTTTTTTTTTTTTTTTTTTGGCTCTTGTTACACTTAGGAGAAAAGGCCTGGAGGCAGATTTTTGTGAAGCATCATAGCCCTTGGAATGTTCTGTATTTCTGTCTGCATTTTTGTGGGAACAGAAGCAGGAGGCACAGATTCTCACTGTGACCCTCAGAAGTGTGAGGAGTTCCCCTAGACTTTCAGCTCACACCCAACTGGGATTGTGGCTTCATGAAGCAAGAACTGGAGCATAACAAGGCTACTTGAAAACAGGCTTAAGTATGAGGTCCAACAAAGAGGGGGAGGGGCTGGAGAGATGGCTTAACCGGTACAGCACTTGCCTGAGAAGCCTAAGGACCCAGTCAATTCCCCAATAACCATGTAAGCCAGGTGCACAAGATGGCACATGTGTCTGGAGTTCATTTGCAGTGGCTAGAGGCACTGACATGTCCATTCTCTCTGCCTCTTTCTCTCTCTCTAAATATTTTTTTAAAAAAGAAAGAAAGAGAAGGGCTCAGAAGACACCAGGAAGCACGGGTATAGGCTTCTCTGCGAGTCCCACGCTAGGGTCTCTACAACATGTGGGATTTTATAGGTTTTGAAGCTACTATCGCCAAAGGAGAGAGAGAAGGGAGAGAATGGCCATGCTGGGGCCTCCTGCTGCTGCCAATAAACTCCAGACACATGCACCACTTTGTGCATCTGGCTTTACCTGGGTACATGGGAATCAAACCCAGGTGCCTAAGGACCTGGATTTCAATTCCCTAGTACCCACATAAAGCCAGGTGCACAAAGTGATGCAAGAGTCTTGAGTTCATCTGCAGTGGTTAGAGGCCCTGGAGCATCCGTTCTCACTCTACCTGCCTTCCTCACCCCCACAAAATAAAATTAAAAAAAACTTAAAGAAAATGAAATTCCTTTTAAAAAAAAAAAGGGTAGGGGCACCTGGACTGAAGAAATGGCTTAGCAATTAAGGTGTTTGCCTATGAAGCCAAAGGATGCAGGTTCAATTCCCCAGGACCCAGATAAGCCAGATGCACAAGGTGGTGCATGCGTCTGGAGTTCATTTACAGTGACTGAAGGACCTGGTGCATCCATTTTCATTCTCTCTCTCTCTCTCTCTCTGCCTCTTTCTATCTCTTTCTCAAATAAATAAAATAAATTTTAAAAGACTTCCTAAGGAATCCAAATGTGACCACAGATCACAGAATGGGTCCTTAGGGACACCTGAAGGATTACAACTGATAAGACCCCCAGGATGCAAGAGGTAGAGTATCTTTAACTGTAAACGAAGTCAATAATCTTGCTTGAGACTCTCAATGTCTAGGGAAAAGAATGAGGCCCTTCCCGAGGTTATATACATACAAGTCTTAAGCTTTGGTCATTGCAACTTTGTCGTAAAAGGAGTATGAACTCTATGCTGGCAGCTTTTACTGCAAATGTTAATTGTGTTGGAAGTCTTCTCAGCTGGTGAGCTGTTTCAACCAGACTCTGGCCAAGGGCATCTCCTCCCTTCCCAAGTCTCCATCATATTCCTTTCTCTCCAGCCTCATTTCCACATAGACACTGCAATGTCACATACGGGTTACCCTGCCATTGTATTCCTGAGTGAAAACTAAATAAAGACATAGAGGCCCTAACTAAATTCATCTACAAAATAAAACATTACCAAAAAGAATGAAGGATGAAAAGGCTATCATAGTAATTCAGATCTTTCTTGTTTCCACCTTGATCCTTATCAGTGATGCAAAAAGGTGGCAGTTTGGAATTCAAACACCATATCTTTTAGGCATGTATTTATTTGTGAGAGAAAAAGACAGATGGGGGGGGGGAGGGAGAATGGGCGCCCCAGGGCCTTTAGCCACTACAAACGAACTCCAGATTCATGTGCCACTTTGTGTAGCTGGCTTACATGGGTCCTGGGGAACAGAACCTGGGTCCTTAAGGCTTCACAGGCAAGCGCCTTAACAGCTAAGCCATCTCTCCAGCCCTGAAACCCCATTTCCAAATTTCCCAAGTACAAATAAAGCGAAGGCTTAATGACTGCCACTTTTGACTGGGCTCAGCTCGGTGGGGGAAGTTTCTGAAGCCACAGGACACCCCAGCCATTAACTCAAGCCGCTAAGGACAAGGACAGGGCACACGGGTGCCTTCTTCCAGGACCCTGTGGCCCGGCTTCTGCTTAGACCCGGATGCTGCGAGGGGACCAGGTCTGGAAGGAAACAACGGCAAAGCCACGTGTCACCGCTGCCCCACGCGGCGGGACGTCCGGCCTGGGGCAGCGCTCCTCACCCACAGCCTGCTGGCCGTCCAATAGCGCGCGGGGACCCAGCGGCGTGGGCGTGGCTTTCCCACGGAGGGGGCGTGGTCTGGGGGGGGGTCGGCGCGGTGGGCGTGGCTCCGGGCGGAAGCGAGTCCCCGGAAGTCGCTTGCCTGAGGCGCGGCGCTCCTCACCTGAGCGCGGTGCGGGCTCCTCCGGCCCCACGCCACGAGCCGCCTTAGCCAACCTGGGGCGGAAGTGGAAGTCGCAGCCGCTTCCGCCTTCTCTCCAGAGGCGGGTGCGCTCTGGCGCGACGTGCCGGGCTGAGCCGACAGCCCGGCCCGTTTGCGGGCCTCCCGGAACTCCGCCAGCCGCCGTTCCATGGCAGGCACCCGTCCGCGCACGCGCGTCGCCAGGGGACTCGGCCGCACTACGCATGCGTGGACCCACCGCGCACCTCCGCGCATGCGCGATGCGACGGCTCCCCTGGCAGCCCGCTTCTAGAGCTCTGTGACGTGCAGTGGGCATCTGTGTAACCAGAGCAACCGCCTTCAGACTCAGGTGGTCGCAGCGCCCACCATGGCAGGATTAAAAAGGTTAACGGCCCAAATTGTGGGCTGGAGAGACGGCTCAGCGGCTGGTGCACTTTCCTGCAGAACCTAAGGGCCGGAGTTCGATCCCCCAGTTCCCAAGTAAAAGTCGGACAAAAGTGGCACATGCATCTGGAGTTCGTGGCTGGAGGCCCTGGAGCGCCCATTCTCTCTCTCTCTCGCTGCCTCCCCTTGCAAGTGAATAAATAAAAAGAATCTAAACTGTAAGGGCTGTCCCAAGGTATCCAGCGTCCTGTGGTGTGAGAGCACTCCAGTTGGTGTGAACTGAAATACTAAGCATACTTCAGTCATCCTTCGAGAATATTTCAGTTTCTGTAGTGGTGGATACATTGAATGTTGCAGATTCAGAGTAAAATTTTAATGGTAACAGTGTCCGCATACCCAATGACAGCTGACACACGCTTGACCCTCAAAGTCAAGCTTACCCAAGACACTGGAGGTCTTACAGCCGACATACCCCAAACCTTGAGCTTGCCCTCTGTGTGGACTACATGCGACACTGGCTAGCTCCTTTAGTGGGGCCTCTCAATAATTCTACTAGGACTTTAACATACGTAAGGTGTTATAATGATAAAGAGGAGGGAATGACGGGCTGGAGAGATGGCTTAGCGGTCAAGCGTTTGCCTGTGAAGCCTAAGGACCCCAGTTCGAATTCTCCAGGACCCACGTTAAGCAGATGCACAAGGGGCGCACGTGTCTGGAGTTCATATTTTGCAGTGGCTGGAGACCCTGGCGCGCCCATTCTCACCCCTCCCCCACAGAGCCTTCAGTCTCTGGGAAGTTTTTATCATCAGAAAGGCAGGGTGTGTCCCTACCCTTTTCTTCCCTCATGGGTTATGCAAATTGTGATACTTAAAGAGTGACTTTTAGGTAGGCATGGTGGCGCATGTCATTATTGGGTCTACAGAGTGAGTCAACCTGGGTTAGAGTGAAACCCCACTTCAAAAAAAAAAAAAAAAAAAGCCTAGCACACACCTCTAATCCCAGCACTTGGAAGACAGAGGTAGGAGGATCGCTGTGAGTTCGAGGCCACCCTGAGACTACAGAGTGAATTCCAGGTCAGCCTGGGCTAGAGTGAAACCCTATCTCGAGGAAAAAAATAAAAAAGTAACTTTTCTCACTGCTCACAAAACAAGCTGTAAGGATCCATTACTGTTGAGCTTGCTACACTGTGTTGACATGTCCAGTTAAGCCAGAAACTTTAAAAATAAAAAAGCTTGCTGAGGTTCAACTTAAGCGCAGCCTTGGTGTGGTGGTTTGATTCAGGTGTCCCGCATAAACTTAGGTGTTGGGAATGCTAACTCCCCAGCTGATGGAGATTTGGGAATTAATGCCTCCTGGAGGGAGTGTATCGTTGGGGGCGGGCTTATGGGCTTTATAGCCAGTTTCCCCATGTCAGTGTTTGGCACACCCTCCTGTTGCTATGATCCACCTTATGTTGGCCAGGGGGTGATGTCCACCCTCTGCTCATGTCATCGTTTCCCCCTGCCATCGTGGAGCTTCCCCTCGAGCCTGTAAGCCAAAATAAATCTCTTTTTCCCAGAAGCTGCTCTTGGTTGGGTGATTTCTACCAGCAATGCGAACTGGACTGCAACACTTGGCTATGCACCAGTGTAGTGACCATCCAGAAAAGGAGCATTCCCCGACTCTCAGAGATCTCTATGCCTTCTTGTCCTAATTAATACTCATCCAAAACAGCTCATTTCAGGGCTGGAGAGATGCCTCAGCGGTTAAAGCACCTGCCTGCAAACCCTAAGGATGGGTGTTAGATTCTCCAGTACCCACGTTAGGCAGATGCACAAGGTAGCCCATGCGTCTGAAATTCCTTCGCAGTGGCTAGAGGCCCTGCTGCACCCATTCCTCTCTCTCTCTCTCTCTCTCAAGTAAATAAATAAAATTAAAAAAAAAAACCCAATTCAGATCTGTTTTATAGATTTTTTTTTTAAGCTCCAAGCAGTAGCAAAGTACCACTTGCATAGATGAGAGTCAAGTATTTGTTGGCTCTTGCTGAATTTGAGTCAAGAAGCTAGAGTTGCTCACTTAGCAAATGTTTACCAAGGGCTACACATGTTGAGCACCGGGCATGAATGACTCCTGGAGGCCAGTGAAACCAAGACCATTGTTTTCCTAGAGATTACACTCTAATTGGAAAGTCAGACAAGGCATATGCCAAGTGCATAACTAATGTAATGTCACGTGCTGATAAGCGCTGTGAAGGAAAGCAAAACAAGGAATGGGAGTGGTGCCGTTACTTAGAATCAGTAAGCGAGGGTTGCTATTTGAGCAAGGAGCCGGCGTCACTACAACAGATGGAGGGGGGAAGAGAGAGCGTGGTAGAGAAGAAAGGCACACGGCAGCCTGATACCACGAGCTCTCAAAAGCCACGCTGAAGGCTTTGCAATGTATTCCAAGTGTGACAAGAAGCAACTGGGAGGTTTTCGACCAAAGGTGACATGGTTTGAGAGTCACACTGGCTGCTGGAGGCAGGGCCCTGGGTTGGGGACAAGAGTAGAGGGAAAACAGTGCAGAGCAAATATGGTAGAGTAAGAGGGACTGCGACAGGAGCTAAGGTGACGGGAGTGGTGAGAATTGGGCAGATTCTGAAATTTTGAGTATTTGAACCAAAGTGGAAGGGTTGAGTACAGGCATGAGAAAAAGACTAATCAAGAAGGAAGCCGGGCGTGGTGGCGCACGCCTTCAATCCCAGCACTTGGGAGGCAGAGGCAGGAGGATCGCCATGAGTTCGAGGTCACCCTGAGACTACAGAGTGAATTCCAGGTCAGCCTGAGCTAGATTGAGACCCTACGTTGAGAAAAAGAAAACAAAAACCCAAAACTAACAAACAGGGCTGGAGAGATGGCTTAGCGGTCAAGGCATTTGCCTGTGAAGCCAAAGGACCCAGGTTTGATTCCCCAAGACCCATGTAAGCCAGATGCACAAGGGGCACATGCATCTGGAGTTCATTTGCAGTGGCTACAGGCCCTGTGTGCCCATTCTCTCTGTGTCTATCTCTCTTCTCTCTCTCCCTCTCTGCTTGCAAATAAATAAATAAAATTTTAAAAATATTAAAACGCAAACAAAAAAAGAATGATAGATTCTCGTGAATCATAGGGGAAGAAATGAGGAATTTCATTTTAAGATCTCAATTGCCTTTTATTTGTGATTCTCAAATTAGGCAATACCTCACTTAATGATGTGTGCATTTTACGCTGCACCTCACTAAGAAACACTTTCAACAAACTGAGCAGAGGAGTTTGACTACAGACAAAAACAGGCCAAAGAAAGCAGGAAGATAAACAGTTCCTTTCCTTATAAAGATGAAAACTGGGCTGGGGAGATGGCTTGGTGGTTAAAAGTGCTTGTTGCAAAGCCTTCAGGCCAGGGTTTGATTCCCCAGTGCCCATGTCAAGGCAGATACACAATGTGGTGCATGCATCAGGAGTTTGACTGCAGGAGCGTGAGGCCCTGGTGTGCCCATATTCATTCTTTTTTTGTATTATTATTATTATTATTGCTATTATTTTATTGGTTTTTCAAGGTAGGATCTCATTCTAGCCTAGGCTGACCTAGAATTCACTCTGTAGTCTCAGAGTGGCCTCAAACTCATGGCAGTCCTCCTGCCTCAGCCTCCCAAGTGCTGGGATTAAAGGCATGTGTCACCACCCCCAGCTTTTTAAAAAATATTTTCTTCATCTATTTGTAGGCAGAGAAAGAGAGACAGAGGGCTGGGAAGATTGCTTAGTGGTTAAGGCACTTGCCTATGAAGCCTAATGATCCAGGTTCGATTCCCCAGGACCCATGTAAACCAGATGCACAAAAGGTGGCGCATGCATCTGGAGTTCCTTTGCAGTGGCTGGAGGCCCTGGAGCATCGATTCTCTCTATCTGCGTCTTCCAATCTCTCTCTCTCCAATAAATAACTAAAACATTGTGAGAGAGAATGGGTGCATCAGGCCTGCTGCTAGCCTTTGCAAACAAACTCCAGATACACGTGCCACTTTGTGCACCTAGATTTACCTACCTATTGTGGAATCAAACCCAGGTCATTAGTTCTCCACAGTCATTCTTTCTCTCTCTCTTTCTTGTTCTTGTTCTCTCTCTCTCTCTTCCCCCTCCCCCCTCTCTCAAGTAAATAAAGATATAAACAATGAAGGTGAAACCCGAGGGAATGTCTTTGTCACGCCAGCTAACGTTTGTGTGCTGAAGGAGTCAGCTATGGGTTCCCTCCTGCTTTCTTGGAAAGCCTGCCCAACAACTGCTTTGTTTGGGCTTGGTGGTGCAGTACTTCAGCATGAGTCACCAGCTCCATTTTGGTTTAGTCTGCTGGGCAGGAGCTCGGTCCAACCCAATGGCCTCCAGTAACTATTTAACCCCCAGGTAACCGATAAGGGATCCTGGCATTCTCTACCTTGTAGGTGGGGAGTCTAGAAGATTACAGAGTAAACGTGGAAAGCTTTGTTTTGCTTTTCGCTTGCCAGGGTTTGAGGTGCTACGGTGGTTTGAATGTGACATGTCCCCCAGGAGCCCCACGTGTCTGTGACCAGGCCTCATACTCAGTCCCCAGCTGATGGAGCCTCCGAGAGGTGGGGCTCTGCTGGAAGCAGGCCTGTCACGTGGGGTCAACCTCGAAGTTTCTTAGTCCAGCTCTGCGGAGTGTACCCCCCCGCCAGCTCACTCTTGCTGCTACGTCTCACCTGCTGTGTGACAAGATGTGATGCCCAGCCCCTGCTCTGCCACTCCATGATGAAACTGTCCCCCAAAACTGAAATGCAATAAACCCTTTCCTCACCTAAGCTGCTTCTGGTTGGGTGTTTTGTCCCAGCAATGGGAAAGTAACTGCATCCGGTGCATAGTGGACATCCCAATGTAGTCAGTGGGATAGTGAAAAACTGGAATTCAGGGAGAAGTCAGAAGTAGAGAACAGGAATGATCAGGTGTTGGGGGGGGGTGACATGTAAGCAACAAGACTGAGATCAGGGCTGGAGAGATGGCTTAGCGGTTAAGCGCTTGCCTGTGAAGCCTAAGGACCCCGGTTCGAGGCTCGGTTCCCCAGGTCCCACGTTAGCCAGATGCACAAGGGGGCGCACGCGTCTGGAGTTCGTTTGCAGAGGCTGGAGGCCCTGGCACACCCATTCTCTCTCTCTCCCTCTATCTGTCTTTCTCTCTGTGTCTGTCGCTCTCAAATAAGTAAATAAATAATAAAAAAAATTTTTTTTAAAAAAAAAGAGTTCTCTTAAAAAAAAAAAGACTGAGATCAACTGGAGAGTGAGTGGAAGTAAGAAAGCTATGGAGGGGCTGGAGGGATGGCTTAGTAATTAAGGTGCCTGCCTACAAAGCCAAAGGACCCAGCTTTGAGTCCCCAGGACCCACGTAAGCCAGATGCACAAGGGGACACATGTGTCTGGAGTTCATTTGCAGTGGCTGGTAGGCCCTAGTGTGCCCATTCTCTCTCTCTCAAATAAATAGAAGTAAAATGTTAAAAAAAAATTGAAGACAGTCTTTTTTGTTTGTTTTTTTTTCAAAGTAGAGTCTCACTGTAGCCCAAGCTGACCTGGAATTCACTAGGTAGTCTCAGGGTGGCCTTGAACTCATGGCAATCCTCCTACCTCTGCCTCTGGAAGAGTGCTGGAATTAAAGGCGTGCACCACCAAATTTAAATTTAAATTTTTAAGTTTAAATTTTTGTTTGTTTGTTTGCTGTTTGTTTGTTTCAAGACTGAGTCTTGAATGGGTAAGGTGCCGGTTGCAGCGGCTCATGCCAGTAGGACATGGCTGAAGAGGCAGAGGCAGGAGGATCAGGAGTTCGAGGCCAGCCTGGGCTATACATTTTTGCTTTCGTCTTTCGTCTTGAAGGAGGGTAAGGTGCAACTTTCTTCGGTCTTTTGACACCAGTTGCCTCCACCATGCCGCCGAAGCTCGACCCCAACGAGGCTGGAGGCACGTCTTCCCTGGTCCCCAAGATCAGTCCCCTGGGCTCCAAAAAAGGCTGGTGATGATATCACCAAGGCAACCGGTGATTGGAAGGGTCTGAGGATTCCAGTGAAGCTGACCATTCATAACAGACAGGCTCAGATTGAAGTGCTGCCTTCTGAAGCTTCTGCCCTGGTCATCAAAGCCCTCACGGAGCCAGCAAGAGACAGAAAGAAGCAGAAAAACATTAAACACAGTGACAATATTTTCTTTCGATGAGATTGTCAACATTGCTCGACAGATGCGCCACCTGTCTTTGGCCAGAGAATTTTCTGGAACTATCAAAGAGATCCTGAGCACTGCACAGTGTGTGCGGTATGCAATGTGGATGGCCGCCACCCGCATGATATCATAGATGACGATGACGTCAACGTGGTATAGTAGGACACCCAGCTAGCCAAGAAGCATAAGAAAGAATATTTCCATAAAAGATGCTGTGTTCGCTTATTTGTTATAAATTTGTCTCAGTACTTTGTAAACCTCCTCAAATCCTTTTTGGGTTAGGTTGAAAGATAAAAAGAGAAGATGAAAGAGATGATCCTGAAGGAAAATTCCCGCCAAACCAACTTCATTTCCTCTTTGGATAAAATCAGGAGACTCGTGAATAAGAAGGAGCCCACAAAAATGTACTTAATGTGTGAATTTAATGAATTTCTTTTCCCTCGGGGGAATGGGGGTAGAAGGGACTTACTACTGTTGCCTGGTCATTGAGGCCAGGAATCTGATAACCATCCTACCATGAACAGGGACAACCCCAACTGCAAAGAATAATCTGGGGGCTGAAGAGATGGTTTAGCTGTTAAGGTGCTTGCCTGCAAAGCCAAAGGACCAGGTTCAATTCCCCAAGACCCACGTAAAGCCAGATGCAACTAGGTGGTGCATGTGTTTGGAGTTCATTAGCAGAGGCTAGAGGCCCTAGCATGCCCATTTTGTCTATATATATACCTCTTTCTGTCTCTCTCAAATAAATTATACATATATATATATATATATATATATATATTTATTTATATATAATTATATATATAAATTTTACATATATATACATATATAAAATCTGGTTCAAAGTGTCAAGAAAGCCAAGGCTGAGGTCCCCTGCAGCACAGTAAGTGAAACTTGCAAGGTCTCTTGAGGTCTGGACTTGAAAGTCATGCAATACCGTTTTCCAGTTCACTCTGCTCACCAAAGTAGCGCAAAGTTAGGCCGGAGTCTATGTGAGAAACAGATTCTACCTTTCATGGGAGGGACTATAAAGGATATATAAGCATCTTTTATCTACCACAGATAGAGATGCTTCGGAGTGGGATGGGGAAGCCTGAATCTCAGCTTCTGTCATAAAGTACATCGTATATAGAGAATTCTATGGTGCATATGGGCTGTGGTCACCTTCGTGTTGCTGGCACGAAACACCTGGCCAGAAGCAGCTGGTGGGAGGAAGGGTGTTCATTTTGGCTTACAGTCTCGAGGGATAGCTTCACGGTGGCAGGAGAAAGCTTGGCATGAGCTTTGGCTGGGCATCACCTCTGCCACAGCAGGTAGAAAATAGCAACAAGAGAGTGACCCAAACTCTAGCAAGAGGGGGGGCTGGTTATAACTCCCAAAGCCCTCCTCAACAACACACCTCCTCCAGCAAGGCTCCACCTTCCAAACTGCCATGAACTGGGGACCAAGCATTCGGAACTCGTGAGCTTATGGGGGACACCTACCTAGTTCAAACTGTCATCGTGTGTGTGTGTGTGTGTGTGTGTGTGTGTGTGTGTGTGTGTCTGTATGTATTATAAGTTAAAAATAAATTCATGTGCCCTGAACCCTGTGACATATTTTAAGCCATTTGTGAGTTGTCTTGTATCCACACCATAACAAACAGTGTAAACATCCCCCCCCCATTCTTTGACTTAAAGATGACCTATGAAAGATGCTCTTCCCAAATGGAATGGTGACAGGGGCTTCAAGTGTGCTCTGTTTATAAAAACTGGACCGCCTCCCCACTGAGCATTTGTGAGGCAGAGGTAGGAGGCTCACCATGAGTTTGAGGCCAACCTGAGACTACATAGTGAATTCCAGATTAGCCTGGGCTACAGTGAGACTCTGCCTCAAAGAAAAGAATTTTTTTTCTCTTTTTGGTTTTTTGAGGTAGGGTATGTAGTCTCAGGGTGCCCTCAAACTCATTGGATCCTCCTACCTCTGCCTTCCGAGTGCTGGGATTAAAGGTGTGTGCCACCATGCCCGGCAAAAAAAAAAAAAAAAAAAAAAAATTAGGAGTTAAAATCTGGGCCCTTGTGATCCTGTGCACTACCACGGGAGGGACTTGCCCCTTTACACAACTGATCCAGGAAGAATGAGGGATGCTCTGACCAGTCTCCCAGCTGACCCACACACCTGCAGTTTCAAGCTGGCTTGCCCAGCTGAACCCATCTAAAATAGTTGACCCCTATCTTACCCCAAATACATGAAAATTTTATATCACTGAAAGTTTGGGGAGGGGGTTGTTACACAGCAAAAGCTAACCAATACCCACCCATGACTGATGACAAGAGACATTTACCTAGAAGTCCCCTGTATCACTGTGTTCATTTCTAACTCTTTTTTTTTTTTTTTTTTTTTTAAAGCAGGGTCTCACTGTAGCCCAAGCTGACCTGGAATTCACTATGTAGTATTAGGCTAGCCACAAACTCACAGCAATCCTCCTACCTTGGCCTCCCAACTGCTAAGATTAAAGGCATGCTCCACCACACCCAGCCATTTCTATCTCTTTACTATCCCTTCAATCTGTTACTATGAATTATAGATTTTCTCTTGAACCAGTCTCCATGCCTGAAACAAACTGTCACTTTATAAAATTCAAAGCTAGTTTAGTGTGACCAACATTTAGGCATTTTACATGTGTTGATAAAATTCACTCGCAACTTCATATCATTCTCTTGAAAGAGTTGGACTTTAGAATTATTAGTTTTATGAAAATAAACTGAAGACTCACTACATCTCCCATTTCTATTTTCTAGAAGAGATTGGAGAAAATGGGAATTAACTGCTTCTGAAATGTTTGGTAGGATTTAGCAGTAAAACAGTTGGGCCTAGTGTTTTCTTGGATCAGATAAATGAACATAAGCTATAATTAAGTGAATTCATAGCTGTTAATTAATCCTTGTCAGAAAAGGATTAAGACGTACATCAAAAGATAGAGAGATGGCTTGGTGGTTAGACACTTGCTTGCAAAACCTGATGGGGGTTCAGTGTCCAATATCGACATAAAGCCAGATGCACAAAAGTGGCATATGTAGCTGGAGTTCGTTTGCAGTGGCTGGAGGCCCTGGTGTGCCCATTCTCATTCTCATTTTCCCTCTCTCTCTTTCTCTTACTCTCTCTCTCTCTCTCTCTCTCTCGCTCTCTCTCTCTCTCTCACACACACACACACACACACACACACAAATAATTTTTAAAACAGAAATGGATTAACAGTATTTGGTCCTGTCTAATATTTTTAGGAGTGTCTTGGGTGAAAATAGACAAGGCAGTTTACCAAACATTCAGGTGACAGGATTGCATAGAGAAAATCTATTATGTCTTTAGGGTAAGAAAAAAAAAAATAATTGGATTCAATTTATTATGATTAAAGCATTGTGGAGATGCTCAGGGGGAATTCTGCCTTCTCCTAGATTTGCATTTGTGTTTTTATATCTTTGTTTTTGTTTCTTAATCATTGGCTTGAGAGCAATTTGTTTCCATAGAACTTGGAGTTTTTCCCTGACCACAGCCTGGATGGGAGGAGGGGTATATGGAGATTTTAAGTGCTCCAGTAAATCCCATTGTCACAGTGAGCGAGGGTAGTCTCTTGCCTGTGCTCTCTCGTTCTTTGGGGAGCTGTCCTTGCAGACACCAGGTACCAGATTCTGAGTACCGCACTTTCTGTGACAAGTCATGGGATGCTCAGAGGAGGGTGGCCTGGATAATGAGGCATGAGCTCAGAGTTTCTTAGATTTGACACTTCTTTGGGGGGAGGTAACTGTGTGTTATGCTTGCGTGCATGTTCACATTGGTGTGAGAGCATGTGTGTGGGTACGTACGCACATGTGTGTGGAAGCCAGAGGACAACTTTGTATTTTATTTATTCACTTATGAAAGAGAGAAGCAGAGAGAGAGAGAGAGAATGGGCATGCCAGGTCCTCTAGCTCCTGCAAACAAACTTCAGACACATGTGTCCTCTTGTGCATCTGGTTTATGTGGGCACTAGGGAGTAGAACCTGGGTTCTTAGGTTTTGCAAGCAAGTGCCTTAACCACTGATCCATCTCTCCAAGCCCAGAAGACAACTTTGGATTTTTGCTGCCCTCAGGTATGCCGTCCACCTCTTCAGGAGAGGGTCTCTCATTGGATCTGGAGCTCACCAGTTAGGCTAAACTGGCCGGCCAGTGAGCTCCAGGGATCGGCCTCTCTCTGCCTCCCCAGCCCTGGTGTTACCGCCACACCCAGCTTCCATGTGCATTCTGGGATCAGCAAGCTCTTTCTGACAGAGCTGTCTCCCTGGATGGAGTCAGCACTTGACAGTTTGGGCTAGATCTTTCTTTGCTTGGGGCTGCCCTGCTTTGTGTAGGATTAGCCATCATCCTGGGCCACTACCCACTACGTGCCAGGAGTACCCTACTTATAAAAAACAAAAATGTTTCCAGACAGTGCCAGATGCTCCCAGGAGGCAAATTTGCTGACAACCATGTTACAGTCAGAATGGTAAAAGGCTGATGATATGAGCCAGGGGAGAGTCTGTGTAAAAATACATTTCAGATAGTTTATTATTTTTCTACTTAGAAACTCTATAGTAAGAAAGAGCTGTAATGAATCCGGTAGGAGAATTACGTTGTAGGGTCTCCAAAGGGCAAAACAGTTCCAAATTGTAAGATGACAAATCTGAAGTCTTTAAACAGGTAGAGATGGTGGGTACTTCTTGGCAGCTCAACTATTCCAATATCTAATGTGGGCTGGAGAGATAGTTTAGCAGTTAAGGCGCCTGACTGGGAAACAAAAGAACTCATGTTCAGATCTCCAGGCCCCACATAGCCAGATGTACAGTGACGCAAGTGCACAACGTATCACATGTACACAAGGGGGCGCATGTCTGAAGTTCACTCCCAGCAGGCTGAAGCCATTCTCTCTCTCTCTCTCTCTCTCTCTCTCATCTTTCTCTCTGTGTCTCTCAAAATAAATGTAACAGCCAAAGGAAGGGTAGGACTCCTTATAACGTGCTCCTCCAGACATAAAATGGCCTGGATATCCATGACCTCACAGTGCCTGACACTACCTACACAAGACCATCATAATAGGAGGGAAAGATGATTATATCAAAATAAAAGAGGGACTTATTGAGAGGGAGAGGGGATATGGTGGAGAGTGGAGTTTCAAAGGGGAAAGTAAGTGGAGGGAGGGAATTACCATGGGATATTGTTTGCAATCATGGAAGTTGTTAATTTAAAAACAATTAATTAATTAAAAAATTACTGATGCGGGGGTAAAGAGCTGGCTTAGCAGTTAAGGCATTTGCCTGTGAAGCCTAAGGACCCAGGTTCAATTCTTCAGGTCCCATGTTAGCCAGATGCAATCATGGCACATGCATCAGGAGTTTGTAGTGGCTAGAGGCCCTGGTGCGACCATTCTCTCTCTCTCTCTTTTTTTCTCTCCCTCTGTCCCAGTGTATGTAATAAATAAATAAAGTTTTTAAAGATAAAAAAGTAAAATACTCATGGAAAAAAATAAAAAATAAATACATAAATTAAGACTGATATCTAGTTTACTGTTCTACAGAATGGTGAATTCCCAGACACTAGCAGTATTCCAGCAGAAGCCAACTTAATCCTCTGCCCGGAAGATGTAGAAGGAAACCAGAGAGAGATGTGGTTCATTCTGATGATTACCAAGCCACCAGTGACTGTGGCTGGAGAGATGGCTCAACCATTAAGGTGCTTGCTTGCAAAGCCTAACGGCCTGGGTTCAACTCTCCAGTATCCACATAAAGCTAGATGCACAAAGTGGCACATGCATCTGGACTTTATTTGCAGTGGTTAGGGGCCCCGGCACTCCCATTCTTTGTTTTTCTGTGTTTGTTTTCTTCCTCTCTCTCCTTCTCCCCCCCCTCTCTATCCTTGCAAATAAAAATGTTTTCAAAAAACAGTGGCACAAACATCTGTCATTTGTTTGCAGTGACAAGAGGCCCTGATACACACACAGGCACACACACGAATTAAAAAATGCTTTTCTAAGATTTATTTTTTATTTTATTTTTTACTTACTTATTAGAGTCACTGCAAATGAACTCCAGATGCATGTGCCACCATGTGCATCTGGCTTTATGTGGGACCTGGAGAATTGAACCTGGGTCCTTAGGCTTTGCAGGTATGCACCTTAACTGTTAAGCCATCTCTCCAACCCCCCCCCCAAAAAAAAGCTTTTTAATTATGTGTAGCATAAGGGGCTGGGAGATGGCTCAGTAGGTAAAGTGCTTGCATAAGCCTGAGGAGCTCAGATCCCCAGAACCCACACAAAATGCTGGGCGCGGTGACATCCACCTCTCATCTCAGCACTGGGGAAGTGAAGACAGGGTTATCCCTGAAGCTTGTTGCTAGCTTAGGGAGCCAAATCAGTGAGTTCTGGGCTTGGTGGGAGACCTTGTTTTAAAAAGGGGGGCTGAGGCTGGAGAGATGGCTTAGTGGTTAAGCGCTTGCCTGTGAAGCCTAAGGACCCCGGTTCGAGGCTCGGTTCCCCAGGTCCCATGTTAGCCAGATGCACAAGGGGGCGTACGTGTCTGGAGTTCGTTTGCAGAGGCTGGAAGCCCTGGCGCGCCCATTCTCTCTCTCCTCTATCTGTCTTTCTTTCTGTGTCTGTCGCTCTCAAATAAATAAATAAATAATTAAACAAATAAAAATAAAAAATAAAAAGGGGGGCTGGAAAGGTGGCTTAGTGGGTAAGCGCTTGCCTTGAAGCCTAAGAACTCTGGTCTGAGGCTCGATTCCCCAGGACCCACATAAGCCAGATGCACAAGGCAGCGCATGTATCTGGAGTTCATTTGCAGTGTCTGGAGGCCCAGATGTGACCATTCTCTCTCTATCTGCTCTTTTCTCTCTCTGTCTGCCTCTCTCTTCTCATATAAAGAAATAAAATCCTTTTTAAAAAGGTGGAAAAGTGATTGAGGAAGACACCCAAGGTCAGCTTCTAGCGTCCACACACACATGCATGCCCACATACATGTGCCTACATACATATGAACATGTACATGCAAACCAGCTCCCCCATGCACAAAAAGAATATATGGTACAAGCTGCAGGAAGCCAGCTGTCCCCACTCCTGCTTGACATTCTTGGCAAGAGATGCCATGTCCTAGGAGAAGAGGGGAGTTGCCCAGAGCAGCCTGGGCTGTGTCCTTGGCCCTCCTGCAAAAGGGTATTCTGCTGGGCGTGGTGGTGCCGGGTCTTGGAAGCCTGGCTCTCCATGGAGCTGAGATTTCTGTTGATCCTCGCAGCCTCTCTGTGAGTAATAAAGTTGTTAGGCCTGAGCCTGCAAATGATAGTGAGATGACCGGGTGGCCGCTGGGTCTCCATAGAGCCCCTGCCAGAGGGATCCATTCCTCTGGACCACTACATATACCCCTCCATCAGACTCGGGGACACCTTCCAGACTGCTTTACAAGATGGTGGGCATGTGATGAGGCAAAACATTGAATTGCTCAGCTCTGTATTGGGACAGAGGCAGTGTCCCAATAATCCTGGGACTGGTAAAGGGGTGGTGGAGTACCCCCTTTCCCAATAACTATTATAGTCGAGAAAGTGTCATAAAGCAATCTGGGCACTGCTTCTAATATACTTTAGCTCACACATGCTGATGGCTTGTACAAGCACCTGGGGCCTTTCTCTAAGGAGTGTGTTCAACTAGAGGCAGACTAGACGTGTTGGACACACACACGCTGACTTCAACCGATTTACAATAGGACTTGGTGGATAAGTCTTACTCCTCATAGGCAGTCACTCTGGGGAGTGTGCCACCCGTCTCCCAGGCAGCTTCAGCAGGATTTAACAACAACGACGATTATGTAAATCCCACCCCAAAACTTCCCTAAGCCCCATGAAAATCCTCAGAGAAGGATCTCTTTGCAAGTAGACGGGGTCTTAATAAAAAATGATAAACACCATTTGCTTCTCCTCCGTTATGGATGGGAATAAGGTTGGAGACAACCCCAAGCCCTTGGCCTCCAAAATTCTTGCAAGAAATAGGCTGTTTGGCTAACGTAGATTCACATGCACCTGGAGTGGTATATTTCCTGACTCTTGGCAAAAAAAAAACCTCGCTGCTCAGTCACCTACCTTCCCTAGAAATTTCTGCTTCGACCTTAAATTTGTCACCTACTGTTGACCTTTTAGAGTTTTTCCCAAAATACCACGGGGCCCCCAAGTGGGCCCATCTTTCATCCTGACTGCTGCCGAGGCTCAGAGGCCACGCTGTGCCCTTCTCGGCAGCAGGTACCCTGCCCAGGAGCATGAGCCCCTGACTCTGCTCTGTGTCACCTGCACGGCAGCTAAGTCTTTCATTCCAACACTCTGCACCCAAGGGAGCCACCCCTGCATATTCTGCTGCACGGTGGATGTGATGGAGGGAAAATGAAGCAATTGCTGCCCACCGTTCAGTTTCTTTCCCGGCTTGCCTGTTACTTTTTCTTGACTTATTTCTAATGGAAAGTGGAGTTTCTATCTCTAAGCTCATCTTTAATCTTTTTTTTTCAGCTGGTGAATCAGTTGACTCATTGACCATCAATAATAAATACTTGTTGAGCTCCTAATAAAAGCTGACCTTTGTGGAGTGACTAAATGTGTACCGCTACCGTGCTGCCCGTTGGAAAATTATTATGTAATTTAATTTTCTCAATACCCCTCCGGGAAGGACCTTGGACAGAGATCTCATCGCTTGATATTACCCAGCAAGCAATTAACAGGGCCACAATTTGAATCCAGAGAGCTTACATCCCAGAACCCAGGAACTCACTATTCCTATGTGCAGAGCGCTTTCTTAGTACTAAGAAGATAGATGTGTAAGTTTTGATCCTGAGCTCAGGGGGGAAAAAAAAAAGTGTAGGGCTGGAGAGATGGCTTAGCAGCTAAAAGCAGAGCCAATGGATCCTAGTTCGATTCTCCAGAACCCACATAAGCCAGATGCACAAGGGGGCACACTCATCTGGAGTTTGTTTACAGTGGCTGGAAGCCCTGGCACATCCATTCCCTCTCTCTCTCTCTCTCTCTCTCTCTTTTCTCTCTCTCTCCCTCATTTTCTGGCTCTCTATCTCTCACAAACAAATAAATAAGTAAATAAATAAATATTTTTTAATTATTTATTTATTTATTTGAGAGCGACAGACACAGAGAGAAAGACAGATAGAGGGAGAGAGAGAGAACGGGCGCGCCAGGGCTTCCAGCCTCTGCAAACGAACTCCGGATGCATGTGCCCCCTTGTGCATCTGGCTAACGTGGGACCTGGGGAACCGAGCCTCAAGCCGGGGTCCTTAGGCTTCACAGGCAAGCGCTTAACCGCTAAGCCATCTCTCCAGCCCTAAATAAATATTTTAAAGAAAGGCACAGTACCTGGAGCCCTTACCTGGATCCTTGAGTCTCCCAGGCGGGTCTCAGATATACAGGCTGCCTCTCTTTGTAAAAACCTCACAGTAACCCTGCAGAGGAGCAGGCTGTGGCCTCATTTGCCCTCAGGAGACACAGCATCACCTTGTATTTACTCTCAGCGCAGACTGACTGACCGAACTTTTCCTTTCCTAGCAGAGGAATTTTTCTCTGGTGGCAGGGTCGTGCTTGTTTGACCCTCTCTCTGAATTCTGAGCCCCCAGCTTATTACAAAGTCCAAAACGTTTTTGAACCTTCTCTAAGCCTGCTTAGTGACAAATCCTTTCTCTCAAAGCTTTAATACAGAGCTGAGCAATTCAATGTTTTGCCTCATCACATGCCCACCATCTTGTAAAGCAGTCTGGAAGGTCATTCGACTTCACAAGAGCCCCCAGTAGAGATAACGTCTTCAGCTGGACCAGCCACCTCCCGTGAGTCCCCTCACGCATCCTCTTGGTAAAGCTTCAGAAAATGTCCCAGGAAGGAGCTGGCTCAGCAATTAAAGCTTGCAAGCTTGCCAGCCAAGTTCAATTCCCCAGCACCCCCACAAAGCCTGTCTTAATGTGGTGCCTGTGTGCCTATGGCAACAGGAAGCAGAGCCAGGAGAACCCAGGAGCTCATGGGCCATTGAGACTGATGTGCGGGCAGTGGCAAAAACAGTAAGAGAAACATTGTTTTCAAAAAAAAGACAGGCACTGGGTGTGGTGGCACACCTTTAATCCCAGCACTCAGGAGGCAGAGGTAGGAGGATCACTGTGAGTTTGAGGCCACCCTGAGAATACATAGTGAATTCCAGGCCAGCCTGGGCTAGAGTGAGAACTTACTTTGAAAACCCAAAACAAATATATATATATTTAAAAAGGGGGCTGGGGAAAGGGCTTAGCTGTTAATGCACTGCAAAGCCTAGGGACCCAGGTTCAATTCCCCAGAACCCATGTAAGCCAGATGCACATGGTGGTCCACACACCTGGAGTTCATTTGCAGGGCTAGGGGCCCTGACCCACCTGTTCTTTCCCTCCCTCTCTCTCTCTCTCCCTCTCTCTCTCTCTCATAAATATATAAATCAAATACAAAAAAAATTAAAACACAAAAAGAAAAGGAAAAAGAAAATGTCCCTGGAAGGGACTGAGCCCTGTGGTGACAGTGGAGCATGTATTCAGAGCCTTCCTGAGCCACGTGCTTTCCATCTGCCATCTGTCATAACACCCCTGACAAGCTGAGGACATCGGCATTGGTGCCTGGTTCAGAGATGAAGAGTCTAAAAGTTGGAGAAAAAGTAGAACTGGGCTTGAAATGTAGACCTGTGTGAATTCCTATTTGGGGTTACTGAACTACTTCTCTCCCCCCACCCCGTGTGTGTGTGTGTGTGTGTGTGTGTGTGTGTGTGTGTGTGTGTGTTGGGAAAGGACATGAATACAATAGAGAACAATCGAGAAATAGTACTTCTAGAATGGAAAGATGTCTTAGCAGTTAAGGCACCTGTCTGTGAAGCTGAAGGACCCAGGTTTGATTCCCCAGCACCCATGTAAAGCCAGATACACAAGGTGGTACATGTGTCTGGAGTTTGTTTGTAGTGCCTGGAGGCCCTAGTGCATCCATTCTTTCCCTTTCTCTCTCTCTCTCCCTCCCTCCCTCTTTCTTTCTCAAATAAATAAATAACAAGGTGTTTTTAAAAACAAAACAAAACAAAAAAACAAACAAACAAAAAAAAACATTTCCTTGCTATGTCCTGCTACCCTTTTCTCTCTTCTGTCCTCTTCATTCCTCTTCACCTTCTTTTTTTATTTTGGAAAACCCAACAGACTGGCCTTTTTTGTGTGCAAGAAAGTGAGAGAGAGCCAGGTGTGGTGGCGCACGCCTTTAATCCCAGCACTTGGGAGGCAGAGGTAGGAAGATCACTGTGAGTTCAAGACCATCCTGAAACCACATAGTGAATCCAGGTCAGCTTGAACTAGAGTGAGACTCTACCTCAAACAAACAAACAAAAAGGAAAGTGTAAGAGAGAGAGAGAGAGAGAGGCAGGGGAAGAGAGAGAGAGAGGGAGAGAATTGGTGCACCAGGGCCTCCGGCCACTGTAATCAAACTCCAGATGCTTGCACCATCTTGTGCACATGTGTGACCTTGCACGCTTACATTACTATGTGCGTCTGGCTCACGTAGGACCTGGAGAGTCAAACCTGGGTCCTTAGGCTTTGCAGACAAGCACATTAACCACTAAGCCATCTCTCCGGCCCCTCTTCACCTCCTTACGTCACTATCAGCCAATACAGGAGTGACCAAAGTTGCTCTGAGGGAAAAATAACAGAGAGAGCTGAGCCCCTACAAAGCCCAACTTCCTTTGAATTGTCTCAGAGCCTCAGTGGGCCCACAAATATCATCCCCAGCTAATCACGTATGTACCAGACAGCTGTGAGACACAGTAAGTGATTAACACATTCAGCTGATTCCCTGGAAGACCATTCACAAAATTTATTGGAAGGCACTTTTATTCAAGATATCACACAGGTTCCCTTTCTGTTCCCATCTGGGGCTGACTCGCTCTGTACTGCGCCTGCATCATTTGGCATTTCCAACTCAACAGAGACGAACGGAAGAGGTCATGGGCACGTTATCACAGCTGGGAAAGTGGCAGGCAAGCAAGACTCGTGAACAGCGAGGTCTGCACCCTTTGGGATCAGAGGCACTCTGAATTCAAGACCCCTGAAGAGAAAGATGGCCCTCACCTTGGTCCAAAGCTTCCCTTGGAGGTCATTTGCTGGTGGAAGAGGGTCGTGTTGGATCTCTTTGGTCTGTCTCCTGTGACAGGCTGGGCCCTCCTGAGCTTTACTTGGCTTTAGTATAGAGGGGTTAAAATAATTCATTCTTCCCCAGACTAATCTCTAGTTTCCCAGAGTAGACTGAATTGTTCAGAAATGAGCCACTGAGAGAATTCTTCTCACTCAGTCCTTGCTTGATACCGTATCTTCTCAGAAAATGTCAGTCTGATGACGGGGCGAGGGAAGGACGCGACGCCTACATTGTGACTCCTCATCTTTGCCTCTAAACTTGATTAACAGGCCCGAGATAATGTGCATTATAAAAGCATTCTATCCATGCACCATTGAGAGGGCTCAGAAACTAAGAAATAATGCCAGTCAAGAGTGGTATGTGTGCAGCCTGAAGAGATGGATTAGTGGTTAAGGCACTTGCCTGTGAAGCCCAAGAACCCAGGTTCAAGACCTCAATACCCTCATAAGCTAGTTGCACAAAGTGGCACATCCATCTGGAGTACTTTGGAGCGGCTAGAGGCCCTGGTGTGCCCAATCTCTCTCTTTCTCTGCCTCTTTCTCACACATACTCGCAAATAAATAAATAATTTAAAAAATATATATATATATTTTTAGAAAACAGTGCTGTGTGGAAAAGGGTGTATGATATTGTCCTGACCCCAAAACATGCCTACTATCTCAATTTCCTCATTTGTAAAAATGAAACTAGCTGGGTTCATTGCTCTTTGATGGCTCAGATGTTGATGAAGAGTTGGATGAAAGCTACTTCATTATTCTAAAACAGAGGTCTCCCAATTTCAACACAAGATATGTCTCTGTTGCCATAGCTGTCATATTTATTATGGGATGTTTAGAAACACCCATGGCCTACAACTTACTAGGTGCTAGGAGTATCTGCCCTCTGAGTGGTGAAAGAAATATTACTTCTAGACATCAACAAATGTCACTAAAGGGGCAAAATTGCCCCTAGTAGAGAATTACCTTCAATGGCTCTCCATTGCCTCATGCTCATTTATTTAGTGTTTGGTATTGTTTGTTAAGTCCTTACTAGAACCACCAATAACTGAAACACAAGTCCCCGACTCAAGGAACTCATAGCTGATTAGGAAAAACTTACGTTAATTCATTGTGACCCAAACAATGTCCGAGAAGGACGCAGAGGCAGGGAGGGAGGACAGCACTTTGGGTGAAGGTAGAGAGAACTTAGACAGGTTTTTTGTATCATATTTGTTTATTTGAGAGAGAAAGAGGCAGAGAGAGAGGGGTAGAGAATGGGTGCACCAGGGCCCCCACCCACTGCAAACGAACTCCAGACGCATGCACCCCTTGTGCATCTGGCTTATGTGGGTCCTGGAGAATCGAACCAGGCTCCTTTGGCTTTGCAGGCAAACGCCTTAACCACTAAGCCATCCCTCAAGCCCTCAGGCAGTTTTTTTTTTTGATGGGTTAATGCTCAAATTGTACATTAAAGACAGTCAGGGGGCTGAAGAGATGGCTCAGTGGTTAAGGTGCTTGCCTTGCAAAGCCTAATGACCTGGGTTCAATTCCCCAGGACCCACATAAAGCCAAATGTACAAAGTGACTCATGCATCTGGAGTTCATTTGCAGTGGCTAGAGGAGGCCCTGGCATGCACGTTCTCCCTCCCACTCTCTCTCTCCCTCTCCTCTCTGCTTTTCTATCAAATAAATAAATAAAAATAAAATATTTTAAATTTTTTATTTATTTATTTTCAAGAAGGGGGAGAGAGAGAGAATGGGAATGTCAGGGCCTCCAGCCATTGCAAATGAACTCCAGATGCATGCTCCACCTTGTGCATCCGTCTTACATGGGTCCTGGGGAATCAAACTTGGGTCCTTTGGCTTTGCAGGCAGGCATGTTAACCACCAAGCAATCCTTCCAGCCCTAAAATATTCTTTAAGAAAGATAGCTAAGGGCTGGAGAGATTACTCATTGGTCAAGGTGTTTGCCTATGAAACCTAATAACCTGAGTTCAATTTCCAAGGACTCACATAAAGCCAGATGCACAAGAGGGGCACATGCAAACGGAGTGCATTTTCAGTGGCTAGAGGTCCTGGTTCTCTCTCTCTCTCTCTCTGTCTCTCTTTCCTTGCAAACAAATAAATAAATCAATTAATTAAAGAAGAGATAGCCGGGGATTCCTAGCTGAAGGGAGAGAGTGAACAAAGGCATTATGGTGAGATCTGTGCCCCACAGGCACACAGCTTTTTTTTTTTTCTTTCAATAACTAAGCTCTTTTAAAAAAAAATATTTATTTATTTATTTATGAGAGAAAGAGCCAGCTAGATAGAAAGAGAAATGGGTAGCTGCAGAAATTGAACTGCAGACTCATGTGTCCCCTTGTGCATCTGGCTTACATGAGTCCTGGGGACTAGAACCAGGGTCGTTAGGGGTTGCAAGCAAACACCTTAACCACTAAGCCATTTCCCCAGCCTGAGGCACACAGATTTTTAAATATAGGTGGACTATCACGTCCTCTGTATCAAAGAGACCATTCCAAGCCCCCAAATCCCAGCTGTTTGTGTCTTCTGCAGGAAGTGGCTCAGTACCCTGAAGAGCTCCTAGCCACTGTTCTAGAACTCTCCAGGGTACTGAACTGTCTCCAGGAGCCCCTCATCAGCCGCTCCCTAACCCTGCTCTTCCTGTCTACGCCAGCTGCCCCTGGCAGACGCTGTGCACTGGAAATGAGCTCACCGACCTAAGTGACCCTCATTATGTCAGAATAAAACAAAGTGATATTCTAAATGGTTGGGTGTGGCCCAGTCCTGACAGGCTATTTCAGTATTTTAGTGACCTTAATGGTTTATTTTTATTTTTAATTAATTAATTTATTTATTTTGACAGAGAAAGAGGGAGAGAGAGAATGGGCATGTCAGGACATCCAGCCACTGCAAACAAACTCCAGAAGCATGAGCCCCCTTGTGCATCTGGCTAACGTGGGTCCTGGGAAGTTAAACCTGGGTCCTTTTGCTTTGCAAATAAGCACCTTAACTGGTAAGCCATCCCTGCAGCCCCTCATTGTTGTTTTTAAACATTGATTTGGAAATTCATATGTTTTTTGAGGCGTATATAATAAGTATGAATTTCTTTAAGAAAAAAGTAAGTTAAGGCCAGACATGGTAGCATGCACCTTTAATTCCAGCATTCGGGAAGTAGAGGTGGGAGGAACACTGTGAGTTAGAGGCCAGACTTTGGCTATGGAGTGAGCTCCAGGTAAGCCTGAGCTACAGTAAAACCCTACCGCAAAAAGAAAAAAAAAAAGGAATTATAACTAAAACAATAACATGGGGCTTTGGAATCAAATAGATTCAGGACATGAATCTTAACTGCCACTCAATATATGACTGACTCCAAACAGATAATTTAATCTTTCTGGATATTGTTTAACTGATAAATTTTAAAGACAGACATACCTTTAATACATCTCCATTACATAGCATGTGGGTATCTTATTAAGTTAAATGAGTGTGGGCTGGAGAGATAGATTAGCAGTTAAGTGTTTGCCTGTGAAGCCTAAGGACCCTGGTTCGAGGCTCGATTCCCCAGGACCCACGTTAGCCAGATGCACAAGAGGGCGTACATGTCTGGAATTCATTTGCAGTGGCTGGAGGTCCTGGCATGCCCATTCTCTCTCTCTCTCTCTCTCTCTCTCTCTCTCTCTCTCTCTCTCTCTCTCTCTTTCTGCCTGTTTTTCTCTCTGTCTGTTGCTCTCAAATAAATAAATAAAAATGAACACAAAACAAAATTAAATGAGTTCACGCACATGCGTCTACTATTGTGTTGGCAAGAAAGGGAAACAGTTGAAGCTGTTGAGATGACAAAGCCTAACGATCTCAGTTCAATTCCCTGGTACCCATGTAAAGCCAGATACACAAAATGGGGCATGCATCTGGAGCTCGTTTGCAGTGGCTAGGAGCCCCGGTGCACCTATTCTCTCTCACTCTCTCTCTCTTTCTCCTTGCAAACAAATAAAATTCTACAAAAAGGGAAACAGTCAAGGAAAAGGTTATGTGGTTTCTTATACCATCACTGCCCACTCAGTTTTCTGCTATAAGAAGGGCAATCCTAGTGCATAACACGGTGGCAACAGGCCTTGCAGACATGGACTAGCAGTTCCCTTCCCATGCCTGGGGTTCTCGTTGGAAACTGCTCTGGAATAGAATTGGCTCTAAGTAAGCATGTGTGTGTGTGTGTATTCATGTGTGTGTACACCGTGTATGTGGGCAGATGTGCACTTGATGGGGGCAGGGGACAACCTCAGGTGTCCTCCTCAGGAATCCTGTCCACCTCTCTTTGAGACAGGGTCTCTCATTGGCCTGGATCTCACCACTTAGATTAGACTGGTTAGCCAAGGAACCCCAGAAAATCTGTGGACTCTACCTCCACAGCTCTGGGATCACAGGCGCACGTCACCACCCCGACATTTGATGAGGGCACTGGGGTTCAAACTCGGGGCTTGCACAGAGAGCACTTTACCCACTGAGCTGTCTCCGCAGCCCCCATCTTCACACTTGCCTCTCAGCACCTTAGAATCCAGACCCTGACCATCATGGCAAGGAACTGGAAGATCATTCCTTAGGTAATCTGACCACTGAGGAAATAACACGTAAAGATATTGGGTGTTCTTCCAACAAATTGTCCAGCCAGGCCGCGCTGTTTGGAAGCTCAAAGTTGACAGGACCCTCCTACGTGCTCAGAACTTCCAATTACTTTTTAAGCTTCTCATTCATTGCCATGAGCACACAGCCAAGTTCTGCATCAAAGGATAGGCTCTGACATGTAAGACAGAGACTGAAAACAAATGGGTGAAAAAGCAGTGTGGCAGAAATAAAAGCTATGCAAAATTTCCCAAGTTGTACATTTAATATCTTTGGAGAGGTAAAAGAATTTCCATGATGGGCTGGAGGGATGGCTTAGCAGTTAAGACATGTGCTTGCAAAGCCAAAGGACCCAGGTTCCATTCCCCAGGACCCGTGTAAGCCAGATGCACAAGGGGGCTCATATGTCTAAAGTTCATTTGCAGTGGCTGGAGGCCCTGACATGCCCATACTCTCTTTCTCTCCCCCACCCCTTTCTCTGTCAGATAAATAAATAAAAATAAAATATATAAAAGAAGAATTTCCATGAAACCAGAATGGGATGATAGGTCTTTAAAGAAGCATTTGGGGAACAGGCAGAACTCTTAAAAATGGGGGGAAAGAGAAATGTAGACATGAAACTGAAAAGGAAGAATATTGAGACACCTCTCCTCATTTCCAGCCCCTGCTATCCCTACCACAAGAGAAAAAAAAAAAACATAGAAGGAAGTTATAACAAAAACGGATGTTAAAGAATATGAGACCTGGTCAGAGAGATGGCTCAGCAGTAAGACACCTGCTTACAAAGCCTGACAGCCCGGGTTTAACTCCCCAGTACCCAAGTAAAGCCAGGTGCACAAAGTGGTGCATGTGTCTGGAGTTCATTTCCAGCGGCAAGAGACCCTGGTGCATCCATTCTCTCTTCTCTCTCTCTCTCCTTGCAAATTAATAAGTATATATATATATATATACATATATATATATACTTATTTATTATATATATATATATATATATATATATATATATATATATATATATATATATATATAAAATACAGTGACTGGAGAGATGATTTAGTAGTTAAGGCACTTGCTTGTGAAGCCTAAGGAGCCAGGTTCAATTACCCAGTACCCATATAAGCCAGATGCATAAGGTGGCGCATGTGTCTGGAGTTCGTTTGCAGTGGTTGGAGGCCCTGGCGTGCCCATTCTCTTTATATATGTCTCTCTCTCTTGCTCCCTCAAATAAGTAATAAATAAAATATTTAAAAAGAATACAGGACCAACCATAAGGGTCTAATACTAGGATAATGGAAAATCTTTAAAGAGTACAGAGAAAATTGGTAAGGAGAGAAAATTATAATAAAAAATAATGCAAGAAATTTTCCAAAGTAGAAGGACTCAGCCTAATAAATGACATAAAGAAGGAAACTTGCAAGGCACATGCATCAATTTCACATCAGTGAGGCATAAAGATAAAATTCTATAAGGGATCAGGGACAAGATCAAGAATCTAGAACCAGGGTGATTTCAGACTCCCCAATAGAAATACCTGAAGCATGAATCAAATGGAGAAATGTAATGCAAATTAAAACTACCTTGAGGTTCCATCTCTGCCCCGTCTGAACGACTACCATCAAGAAAACAAATGACCGTAACTGTTGGCGAGGATGCGGTAAAAGGGGAACGTTTCTGCACTGTTGGTGGGAATGTAATCTGGAGAATTGCCTTCAAAATCCAGGCAGAACGATGCATCGTCACATAGACCCAGCCCACGTATCAATCAGGGGCTACGGAGTAAAATCATCTCCAGACTTTCACAGTCTCAACAAGTTTGTATCCTCACGCATCCTTCCTGAGGAAATTACTGGAGGATGTGCGTCAGAGAGAGAGAGAGAGTAAATCAAGAAAGAGAGAGATGCTGGATACAGAACAGGAGCTCAACCCACAAAGGAGTGAAGGAATGCCAGGCGGGGGAGGGGGTAGTAACATGATAACAGCTGACAGAACAACTCCTCAAGATGAGAGCAGAGTGTGTCAAGAAAACAAATATTATGCCGAACCTGGTAGCGCACGTCTTTAATCCCAGCACTCGGGAGGCAGAGGTCGGAGGATCACCGTGAGTTCAAGGCCACCCTGAGACTACATAGTGAATTGAATTCCAGATCAGCCTGGGCCAGAGTGAGACCCTACCTCAAAAAGCCAAAAAAAAAAAAGTATATATATATATGGAGAGAGAGAGAGAGAGATCTGTAATTATCAGAATCCCAGCCAGAAACCAAAGCTGAGAAGTTCCAAGGGGTTCACAGATGGGTTTCGTGGGCAGCTGAAATCCTGTTGTAACGACCTGGAGCCCAAGAAAGACAATGATACTGAGAAAATCCGCAAGCATTCCCCACTGCAAGGGCAGACAGTCCCATGTCCTCCCTCCACCCATCCTGATCCATCCCTTGTCCTCTCCACTGCAACATCCAAGGACCACGTCACCCAGGTGCCCCTGTTCATAGGGTGTGGTGGTGCACAACTTTAATCCCAGCACTTGGGAGGCAGAGGTGGGAGGATCGCTGAGTTCAATGCTAGCCTGAGACTATATAGTGAATTCCATGTCAATCTGAGCTAGATTCAGATCCTACCTTGAAAAAAAAAAATAGGAAAGAGAAGGGAAGTTTATTTCTTTACTTTTGCCTCCTAATGCCCTCTCTCCCTCTCCCTTATCTCTGTCTCTCCTAAATTGAACCTAGGGTCTCATGTGTGCTAAGAAAGTGCTCTATTTCTCTTTCTTTTTTTTTTTTTTAATTAGAGAGAGAGAGAGAGAGAGAGAATTGGTGCACCAGGGCCTCAGCCACTGTGATCAAGCTCCAGATGCTTGCACCACCTAGTGGGCATGTGCAACCTTGCGCTTGCCTCCCCTTTCCTTTGTGCTTCTGGCTTATGTGGGATCCAGAGAGTCAGACATGGGTCCTTAGGCTTTGCAGGCAAGCACTTTAACCGCTAAACCATCTCTCCAGCCCATCTGTTTTTCATTAATTGTTCATTTATTTTGAAAAACAAGTGTTTTTTTTATAATATATGTATTTAGCCAGACAGCAGTAGTATTAAATATTTGTGTTTATGTATTTGCAAGCAGAGAGAGAGAATGAAAATGAGAATGGGCACTCCAGGGCCCCTTACCACTCCACTGCAAACCCCAGATGTATGTACTGCTCTATGTGGGTACTGGGGAAATGAGCACTGGCTGTCAGGTTTTACAAGCAAGCACTTTTAATAGCTGAGCCATCTCTCCAGCCTAAAAAACAAGTTTTTATTCGGTTAATCTCCAAAGCAACTTGAGTACTCCCAGCCCAACCTGAATGACTCAGAAAGCCACATTTCCAGAGTTAATGAAAGAAGTCTTTAGTATTAAATTTTGAATGGTTCCATGCTTTCTTTTTTCCCATTTCATGATTTTTTTAAATTTATGTGAGAGAGAGAGAGAGGCAAAGAAAGGTAGAGAAAGAATGGGTATGACAGGGCTTCCAGCCACTGCAAATGAACTCCAGATGCATGTGACCCTGTGCATCTGGCTTTTGTGGGTCCTGGGGAATCGAATCTTTTGGCTTTGCAGGCAAACACCTTAATTGCTAAGCCATCTCTCCAGCCTGATTTTTTTCCTTTGGTTTGGTTTTTTAAGATAGTGTCTCCCTCTAGCCCAGGCTGACCTGAAATTCACTATGTAGTCTCAGGCTGGCCTCAAATTCACGGAGATTCTCCTACCTTAGCCTCCCAAGTGCTGGGATTAAAGGCATGTGCCACCATACCAGCTCATGATTTATTTATATATTCATTTTTGGTTTTTTGAGGTAGGGTCTCACTCTAGCCCAGGCTGACCTGGAATTCACTATGGAGTCTCAGGGTGGCCTTGAACTCAAGGCAATCCTCCTACCTCTGCCTCCCAAGTGCTGGGATTAAAGGCGTGCACCACCATGCCCAGCTTCATGATTTATTTTTAAGTCATCTTTTGGTGAATTTCATGCATGTATATAATGTATTTTTTTTGTTTTTATAATGTATTTTGATTACATTCACCCAACATCACCCATTCCCACTAAGCCCTTGTCTTCCAAACTAATCTCCTTCATGACTTTTCATGTTATTTTTGTTTGTTTTGCTTGTTTTTTTGGTGAGCCAGTGAGTTAAATTAGAGTTGCTTGTATCAGCATGGGTGGGGGGCTTACATAAGGGTAGAAACAACTTGCCAATGGCTATGCTCCCTTCCCTAACAACCATGAGTTCTCTGGTCTGGGTCCTACTGAATTTCCCAGACTACAGTCCAGGCAGGCTTTGAACTTGCAATTCTTTTACCTCAGCCTCCCAAATAACTGGGCTTACAGGCCAATGACACCAGGCCTGGCTCCCTGCTGGTTCTCTTCCCTCCCCACAAGATAGATAGATGATAGATAGATAGATAGATAGATAGATAGATAGATAGATAGATAGATTAGATAGATAGATAGATACACACACACACACATACACACACATATATCCCTTTATTAAAGTCTCTAGCTGAATGCTGTGTGTGTGCGTGTCTGTTTGTGTGTGTGTGTGTGTGTGTGTGTGTGTGTGTGTGTTTGAGGTAGGGTCTCGCTCTAGCCCAGACTGACCTGGAATTCACTACAGAGTCTCAGGGTGTCCTCGAACTCATGGCGATCCTCCTACCTCTGCCTCCCAAGTGCTGGGATTAAAGGTGTGTGTTACCACGCCAGGCACTACCTGAATTCTTTTTTTTTTTTTTTTCTTTTTCAGCTTTTTGAGGTAGGGTCTCACTCTGGTCCAGGCTGACCTGGAATTCACTATGTAGTCTCAGGCTAGCCTCGAACTCACGGTGATCCTCCTACCTCTGCCTCCTGAGTGCTGGGATTAAAGGCGTGTGCCACCAAGCCCAGCACTAGCTGAATTCTTTTAAGTGTGCTTTTGACTCTTCACCAGAACCCTGGCTGCTACATTATTGCTACTGTTTCTGTGCCTTCATCTAGTGAGACCTTTCCATTTTCAGGAAGATTCCGATGACCAAAATCCTCAGAAGCCCAAACAAGTAGCTAGGATATTTTCCTCCCCAGTTTCAGAGACGTTCCTAAATCTTCTCTCCAATCACATTGTGCATCAAGGAGTTTCCACAAAAGCCTTGTCCAAGCAAAGTTAAACATCTAGAAACACTTTTAGATTTTGCTGTGCATTTTTAAAACTTTTTTGACATATCTTTATTTATTTGAGAGAAAAGGCGCAAGTGAGTATGGGCACATTAGGGCCTTTGGCCATTGCAAACAAACTCCAGACACATGTGCCATTTTGTGCCTCTGGCTTTACGTGGGTACTAGGGAATTGAACCCAATCCATCAGGCTTTGCAAACAAGTACCTTCAACCACTGTAGCTCAGCAATTTTTGAGCAATATCCACTCGCTGGTTGAGTATTTGATGAGCCATTCTGCCAGCCATGCGTAGAAGGGTCTGAGAAGGAGTCAAGCTCTGGCTCATGCAATTTTTATTCCCGTCACACTTCCGACGGAGAGCAAAGGAAGCTCTCCAACCCAGCCCTGGAAAGATGCGCACTGCTCTCCCAGCATCCTCTCCTGCCCCTCCCACAGTGAGTCAGAGGCTGACCTGCTCTTAGCACCTCTCATCCCCTTCCTATTGCCCTTTTCCTCTGGACATCAAAGCTCACCTCAGCAGAACCTCGGAGGGCAGAAAGGCCAGCCGGAACCCCAAGGCCAGGCAGGAAAAGCAAGTAAACAAGGGACTGACGCACTTGGAGATAGGTGCTGCTGGGCCCGCGTGAGGAGGGAAGTTGAGGAAACTGGTCAGGATGAAGGCAGGGTCCCCGAGGGCTGGGGCAGCAACTCATTGTTCCTCAAGGTTCCCAGGGAACCAAGGTAGGCCTCCAACAAAACAAACCGTGCCACTGAGGACAAACTATTTGTGTTGATAAACACAAAAAGAGGGGAAGTGGCTAGCTGGAGAGAGGGTAGGTTTCAGCAGCATGTGACTTATGCTGGGAATATGCATACTTGGCTCCTAGGGGACCTCAGCGGAAGCGGGAGATGGAGCTGGGACAAATGGGGGGCAGGGCTGGGTATTCTTAAACACAGGGAACCTGGAGGTAAGGGGACCTGGGGCTATTGTCTCCTAATTCTATGAAGTAGCCTTACCGATTTCATTTCTAGGAGCCTTGGTTTCATTATATGTGGAAGGGGAATGCTAGTTCTTTACCCAAAGTTTCCTTGAAGGTTTAATAACAAGTACCTTCAACCACAGTATGTACTTTAAGTGACTGATGCATAGAAAGTTCTCAAAATTTAAGAGAAAAAGTTTGCTCTGAGTGGGAAGATGTTCCAACAGTGAAGCAGATGAAGAGGTGGACAGTGGGGAGAAAGCAGTGTTTTGGGGGACACTGCATTGTATTGTCAGGGTTTTAGTGAAGGCCCTGGCACAAGGTCACTGCACCACGTGAACGTGAGCAAGGTCCTCCTCTCTGGAGCTGAGTTTCACCTGTCTGGAATGAGGCTCCTAAAGAGGGGTGGGGGGCGGGTCTCCAGGGTGTTTTTCTCTTGTGCCAAAATCCTGGTTCCAAGGAAATTTTATGACTTAAAACACAATGTTGGGCTGGAGGGATGGCTTAGAGGTTAAGGCATTTGCCTGCAAAGCCAAAGGACTCAGGTTTGATTCCCCAGGACCCATGTTAGCCAGATGCACAAGGGGGTGCACACATCTGGACTTTGTTTGCTGTGGCTGAAGGCCCTGGTGCCCATTCTCTGTCTCTGTCTCTCTCTCCCCCTCTTTCTCTGTCAAATAAATAAATAATATTTTTTTTAAAAAACACCACAATGTCAAGGCATCCCCAGAAGGGTTTGCCCCCGTGGGCATAGTTTCCATAGAAACTACCTTATTTTCAAAATCTCAGAGTCCTTGGTTTAGAACTCAAGTGGGTTGAATATAAACTGCACCCCCACACACAAACACACAGCCCCCCACAGCCTTGTGTGTTGTTGATTAAGCTTCAAACTTAGTCCTCAGCTGGTGGAGCCATTGGAGCCTTGCTGGAGAAGGTGTGTCATTGGGGGAGGGCCGTAGGGCTTATCAGTGTAGCCCTACTGGGCTTCAGAGCTCTCTCTCCCCCTTTCCTATGCCGATGTGGAGATGAGACACCTGGCTGTCTGCTCCTACCATGGTTTCCCCACCATGATCAGACCTCCCCTTGACACTAACTCGAAACAAACCCTTTCCTTCCATAAGTGCTTCTGATAACATGTTTTGCCACAGCAATGAGAGGATAACTGCTAGAAGAATTGTCCCCAAAGCCAGTTCTTGGGGCCAAATTAGGGGAGGTTCCCTCCCTTCCTTCCTTCCTTCCTTCCTTCCTTCCTTCCTTCCTTCCTTCCTTCCTTCTTTTCTCCTTTCCTTTCTTCCTTTCTGTCGTTCTTTCTTCCTCTCTCACGCTTTCTTTCAAGGCAGGATCTCATTTGACCAAGCTGACCCTAAACTCACTCTATAACCCCAGGCTGGCTTTGAACCCACAGTGATCCTCCTGCCACAGCCTCCTGAGTTGTGGGACTAAAAGCAAGTGCTGTTATGCCTGGTTTTAGAACCAAATCAGAAAATCACCTCATACTTCAGAACCAATGTTTGTTTGTTTCTTTCTTTCTTTCTTTCTTTCTTTCTTTCTTTCTTCCTTCCTTCCTTCCTTCCTTCCTTCCTTCCTTCCTTCCTTCCTTCCTTTCTCTCTCTCTCTCTCTCTCTCTCTCTCTCTCTCTCTCTCTCTCTCTCTTTCTTTCTGTTTATTTTTATTCTTTGGCAAAAAAAAAAAAAAAAAAGAGCTTATTCCCATAGGGTGAACTGGAATCCAGCTTCAGCTTTTTCACTGACTGGTGGGGCATGAGTGGAATAGCATCTCTTTTGTCCTTTGATTTCCTCCTCTGGAAAATGGGGATAATAATAGCCACCTTGTAGTAGCGTCGTTGGTAGAGTTTTTAGGGTCAAACCTGGGCTCTGGCAGCCCCCAACAAACTAGGCTGTGCCACCTGTCCCCAGTATGCCAATTAAAGAAGCAAGTAGTAGCCAAATGTAGAGAGAAGAGATGCATTCCATGTGGTCACAGTGAGCAGGACAAATACAGAGACCTGGTGTTCCGTCCCCTCACCCCACGCAAGTCCATCTGGAAGGTGCTGCCGGGAGGGTTGAAGAGAAGGGAAGGGGTATGCATAGCTAAGCATTCCTGGCCAAGGTGTGGCCCCGCCCGACACTGTCTCTCCCGGTCTCTTTTGCTGATGGGTCATCAGAACTATGTGAAACCACTTCTTGGGAGACAAGTCCCTCCTCTAGCTGTCAAGAGGCCTTCAGCATGATACTACTGGGGAGTGGGAACCATTGTTTCAGTAGATTGATAGTACAAATCTCTCTCTCTCTCTCTCTCTTTTTTGGGGGGGTTCAAGATAAAGTCTCACCTCACTCTAGCCCAGGCTGACCTGGAACTCACTCTGTAGTCTCAGGCTGGCCCTGAACTCACGGTGAGACTGGGACTAAAGATGTGCACCACCATGCCCAGCTAAGTGTCTTTTTAATTTTATTTTTACTTATTTATTTTACTTATTTATGTGCACATGTGGGGGGGGGGTGCATAGGCATGTGTGTGTGCATGTTTGTGGAGGCCAGAGGTTGACGTTGGGGGGGTCTTCCTCATTGTTCTCTGTGACCCCATCTCAAAGAAGAAAGCACTCCTAAATCCCAGCACTAGGGAGGCAGAGGTAGGAGGATCGCTGTGAGTTTGAGGCCACCCTGAGACTATATAGTGAAGTCCAGGTCAGCCTGGGCTAGAGTGAGACCCTACCTCAAAAAGCTGAAAAGAAAAAAAAGAAAGAAAGAAAGAAAGAAAAACCAGGACTCCTGGTGATGTCTGCTTCCCTGTCCCTCTGTTCCAATTGGCCTACCATTGCTGCAAAAAAAAAAAAAAAAAAAAAAAAAAAAGCCTGATGTAAATGTCAAGGGAGAAAGGGTGTATTGGATATATTTTGTTCATGGTTTCAGAAGTTGCATACCACAGTCTCCTGGTCCCATCACTTTGGCACTGGAGTGACATGGTGTATTACAGTGGGAGTGAATGGAAGAGATCTATTCACATTATCAAGAAAGAGAGAGAGAGAGAGAGAGAGAGAGAGGAGCTGAGGTGCTCAATACCCCCCTTCAAAGGCATACCCTGATGACCTGATTTCTTATCCGCTCCTGACCCTACATAGTGAATTCCAGGTCCGCTTGGGCTAGAGCAAGACCGTACCTCGAAACAAACAAACAAACAAACAAAAAAGTGGTTTTTTTTTTTAACAGTGAATTTTTCCTCTGTTCCTAGAAAACCATGTCTCAGCCTCTGGCTCCTGGTGTTACCTTCAGTCCTAAAACCTCCAGGCAGGTGTCAAACCTATTTGTAAGACTATCTTCCCCTGAGGTGGCCTGGCTGGTCCCTCAGCCCTGGCCCGGGGAACCTATCCTTACCATGAGCCAGGGCTTGAGAAGCACGAGGCAGACCCTTTGCCCGCTGGCTCCTCTTTCTCTCGCTAATGAAGCGGTCAGCATGGTCTTTCAGAGGTGGACTCTGGGGTCACAGGCGTACCACCACCCGCACAGGAGACACTGTCCACGTCAGACAGCTGACATTTCTTTCTTAGAAGTGTACGCGCGCTGCTCAAAGACTGTAAGACTCAAATCATGTTTCTTCCTGTCCTGCAGCCGGGACAGGCTTTGTGAGTATGCCACCTGTATGCCACCCTCACGGTCCCACTGAGTCCTGGGCACAGAGGAGCCCTGCTGTGGAGACAGTACCCTGCACTTCACACTGGCTTTGCACACTGTAAAGCACAGTAAAATTCGTGCAAATCATTTGAAACTGCCATTTTTCTTTACTTAGAAAGACTTTGGGTAGCAATACCACCATGATAACTTGAGGAGGCTGAGGTAAAAAGAAAGATTTTTCTATTTTGGTACATGTAATGGCATATTACTTTATTTCCTTCTATTCTTTTCCTTCCTTCCCTTCCTTCCTTCCTTCCTTCCTTCCTTCCTTCCTTCCTTCCTTCCTTCCTTCCTTCCTTTCTTTCATTTTCTCTTTCTGAGGTGGGGCTCTAGCCCAGGCTGACCTGGAATGCCCTATGTAGTCTTGGGGTGGCCTCGAACTCACGGCGATCCTCCCATCTCTGCCTCCTGTGTGCTGGGATTAAAGGCGTGCGCCACCACGCCCGGCTGTTTCTTCTTCCGTTGGTGTACGTATGTGATGCGTGTGTTCATATTGTGAGCTCAGGCATGGATGGGCCACGATGCATGTGTGGTGGTCAGAGGACGACTTTTGAGAATCAGTCCTCACCTCCTCTGAGACAGTCTTACGTTGCTCAGTGCTGCTTTGCCAGGCTTGCTGGCCCCGGGGGCTTTCAGACGATCCTCCCGTCTCTGCCTCCCTTCTCTCCAGACTGGGCTTACAAACTCCTGCCCCAGCATCCAGCAAGAGTGTGTGGGGTTCGGAACTCAGGGACTCACACTTGCTCAGATGGGAGGAGCCATCTCCCCAGTGCATGTTTTTGCTTCTCAAGCAAGAAGCTTTGCATTTTCATTTGCAGAACTGAAATTACCCAAACACTGTGTGGAAACCAACAAAGGGAAAAAGCCCTTGCTTCTTTCTCCTGGGCCACCTCCCAAAGGCCCTTCTCTACCACTCTGTCTCCTCCTCCTCCTCTTCCTTTATTTTTCCCAGACAAGGTCTCATATAATCCAGGCTGGCCACAGCCCATCTGGGATAACAGGCATGCACCACCACACCTGGCCCAAATGTTTCTTGCTATAAAAATTACAATGCAAGCTGGGCGTGGTGGCGCACGCCTTTAATCCCAGCACTTGGAAGGCAGAGATAGGATGATCACCAAGAGTCTGAGGCCCCCCTGAGACCACAAAGCGAATTCCAGGTCAGCCTGGACTAGAGTGAGATCCTACCTCAAAAAACCAAAATAATTAATTAGTTTTTTAAAAGACTCAGGTCAAGGTCGGGCGTGGTGGCACACACCTTTAATCCCAGCACTTGGGAGGAAGAGGCAGCAGGATCTCCATGAGTTCGAGGCCACCCTGAGACTACATAGTGAATTCCAGGTCAGCCTGAGCTAGAGTGAGACCCTACCTTGAAAAAAAACAAAGAAAGAAAGAGAGAGAGAGAGGGAGGGAGGGAGGGAGGGAGAAAGAGAGAGAGAGAGAGAGAGAGAGAGGGAGAGAGGGAGGGAGAGAGGGAGGGAGAGAGAGAGAGAGAGAGAGAGAGAGAGAGAGAGAAAGCAAGCCAGGCAAATGAGAAGGCCCTCTTTCCCACACTGGTGCTCATGTGAAGCCACAGGGCGGATGGAGGAGGCCAAGATGGGAGACAGAGAGGCACACATGGCCGACCCTTCCATGTGGATCAGACATCCAGTCAGGATGAGCCTCGCCATCAGACTCCGCTGTCTGATTGGTTCCTGGACTCCAGGGCTGGCTCAGGAGGGGTCAGTCCGCCCAGGCCTGCAGGGCTGAGGGGGAAGCAGGATGGAGTGTCGCCTGCTGCCCTCTTGGGTCACTCTGCACTCGTACTTGGGTTCTAGCCCCCCCAGTGCAGTGAAGGTGACATCTCCTCGTTCTCCCTGGGCCTCGGTCCCCGTCGGGCTGCCTGATTGAAGCTGCCTTGCTCCTGTTTCTCTTTCAGGATCCAAGTTGCAGCTTTTACCGCGGCTACTGTCACCCAGCAACTGGAGCCTGCCATCTGGGCACAGCAAACACAGCTACTCAGAAGTCCCGACCAAAAGCAGCTTATGGGAGGGGAAGATTTATTTCAGCCTTACAGTTTCGAGGGGAAGCTTCGTGGCGGTGGAGGAGGCTGGCCCTCTTCATCAGTGAGAACAGCAAGCCTGAGCTGCCTCTGAACCCATGGCGGGGCTGGACTCATCGTCCCCAAGGTCTGTCCCCAGAAACACACACCTCCTCCAGCAAGGCTCCGCCTCTCCACGGGTCCACCAGCCGGGGACTAAGCAGGAAGCTTAATCACAAATCTGTGAGGCTATGGGGTCCTTGACATTCAAGCCATCACACCCAGCTTTGCCAGTGTAAGTAACCCCAAGGGAGTCTGGGAGCGTTATCTAACTCAGAAGCCGGCCCCCTCTTAGAATGTCAACTTCAGACACCTTCGTTCTAAGCTGTTCCCTTGCTCCCTTAGTGCTTGGCATGCGGGGAGCTCTAAACCTAGTGGGCACATCACAGCCCATGGACCCCGGGTCATGCCAGACAGAACGGAAGCAGTGGTCTGTTTAAGTAGGTTATGAAGGAAGGCTGGCTTTGTCCCATCATCCAGCAAGTGGACAATATGGATAGAGGCTGGAAGAGAATGGACTGGATTCCAGGAGGCCATCTCAGGCGTTCTTGTTCTACACAAAACAAGAGAGGTTTCCTTGTATTATTAAGTCCCTGTGAGTTGCCAGGCGTTCGTAGTAGATGGTTTACATGTGAATCCAGTTGGATTTCCATAACAGTCCTCAGGCGATGGATACTGTAAGTCTCATTTGTTTTCTGGTTTTGTTTTTTTTGTTTGTTTGTTTGTTTGTTTGTTTCTGAAACAGGGTCCCACAGTGTGGCCCAGATTGGCTTGGAGAATGGAGCTCAGTATACAAGTGTCCCCTTGAATACTAAATAGTGAGAAGGAATAAGAGACTCGTGGTTCAGTGGTTATTTTACGTGTCAGCTTGCATCAGCTGTGGTGCGCAATTTTTTTTTTTTTTTTTTTTTTTTTTTAGCCAAACACCAGTCTACGTATTGCTCTGAAGGTATGCTTTAGATGTCATTAACCTTTGAGTCAGTAGACTCCAAGTAGAGTGGATTACCATCCATAATGTGATTTGGAGAGTAATCTCTTTCCATCAGTTAAGGCTTTACAGAAGACCCCCGAGGTAGGAGTAATTGGCTTTCAGATGACCTCCAGGCTCAAGATGCAACATTAACTCCTGTCCAAATTGCCAGCGTGTGGACCTGCTTTGCAAGTTATGGACTTGCCAGTCTCACAATCATGTGAGTCAAGTCAGAGAGAGAGTGAGTCCAGACACACGCAAGGTCCAACAGGAAGCAGTAATCCCAGCACTCGGGAGGCAGAGGTAGGAGGACTGCCATGAGTTTGAGGGCAGCCTGATACTACACAGTGAATTCCAGCTCAGCCTGGACTAGAGTGAGACTCTACCTCTAAGTAAATAAATAACATAGCATAACTTTTAAAAAGAAAAGTGGCTGGATCTAGCAGTACATGCTGGAGGTGGAGGCAGGTGGACCAGGAGTTCAAAGCAAGCTTGAAAGGCATGAGACTCTATCAAAAAGAAAAAGAGCCAGGTGTGGTAGCACTCGGGAGGCAGAGGTAGGAGGATCGCCGAGAGTTCGAGGCCACCCTGAGACTACATAGTGAATTCCTGGTCAGCCTGAGCCTGGGCCAGAGTGAGATCCTACCTCCAAAAACCAAATAAATAAATAAATAAATGAAGGAAGGAAGGAAGGAGAAAGAGAGAGAGAGAGAGAAAGAAAGAAAGAGAGAGAGAGAGAGAAAGAAGAAGAAGAAGAAGAAAGAAAGGAAGGAAGGAAGGAAGGAAGGAAGGAAGGAAGGAAGGAAGGAAGAAAGAAAGAAAGGAAGGAAGGAAGGAAGAAAGAAAGACAGCAAGCCGGGTGTGGTGGTGCACACCTTTAATCCCAGCACTAGAAAAGGAGTCAGAGGTAAGATAATTGCTATGAGTTCAAGGCCAACCTGAATACGTAGCAAATTTCAAGTCAACCTGGGCTAGAGTGAGACCTTACTTTGAAAAAGAAAGAAAAGACAGGCAGGGAAACAAAGAAGGAAAGAAAGGAGGGCGGGAGGGAGGCGTTAGAGCAGGGAGGGCATGGGCAGCTTTGTCCAGCTCAGAACCCGCGTCTTCTCAGAAGAACTTCAGGCAACCTCATTCTTAGAGGTTTACTAGCTCAGGACCCAGGGGAGCTGTGGACTCGGGACAACATGACCCGAGCATCCTGAGCCGTGTGGGATGAGGCACAGCAGTGTCTGCCTGAACGTGTAGGTCATGCGGCATCATGGGACATGCGTGCTTGTTATCCTCCAGACATTGACCGAGCACTTACTAGGGGTCAAAGCCAGTGTCAGGCTTCGAGGAATGAAAACTACGCTCAGAGCCACAGCGATTCTGGTTTCTGACCTTGGGCTTCAGGACAATGTCTCAGGTTGACACTCCTCTGCTCTTCTGGAAGTCACCCCAAACCAATAAAAACAAGAAACAGAATTTAGGGGCTGGAGAGATGGCTCAGTGGTTAAAGGTGCTTGCTTGCAAAGCTTGACAGCTTGGGTTCGATTCCCCAAGACCCACGTAAGGCCAGATGCACATGCTCCTGGAGTTCATCTGTAGTGGCAGCAAGCCCTGATGTGCCTCTGCTCTCTCTCTCTCAAATAGATAATTTTTTTTTTAATTTAGAGCTAGGGGCTGGAGAGATGGCTTAGTGGTTAAGCGCTTGCCTGTGAAGCCTAAGGACCCCCGTTTGAGGCTCGATTCCCCAGGACCCACTTTAGCCAGATGCACAAGGGGGCACACGCGTCTGGAGTTCGTTTGCAGTGGCTGGAGGCCCTGGCATGCCCATTCTCTCTCTCTCTCTCTCTCTCTCTCTCTCTCTCTCTCTCTCTCTGCCTTTTTCTCTTTCTGTCCATTGCTCTCAAATAAATAAATAATGAACAAAAAAGAAAAAAGAAAATAGAGTTGGGTGTGGTGGCACACGCCTTTAATCCCAGTACTTGGGAGACAGAGGTAGTAAAATTGCCAGGAGTTTGAGGCCATCCTGAGACTATACTGTGAATTCCAGGGCTAGAGTGAGACCCTACCTTGATAAACCAAAAAAAAAAAAAAAAATCAAACTATGGACTGGAGAGATGGCTCAGCAGTTAAGGTGCTTGCCTGCAAAGCCTAAAGACCCAAATTCACATTCCTCGGTATCCACTGACAGATACACAAAGTGGCGCATGCATCTATAGTTTATTTAAAGTGCTAGAGGCCCTGGCACACCCATGTTCCCTCTCTCTACTTGCAAGTTAATTAATTAAAAAGAAACAAAAGCCAGTGTAGTGATGCACGCTTTTAATCCCAACACATGGGAGGCAGAGGTAGGAGGATTGCCAAGAATTTGAGGCCATTCTTGAGACTACGTAGTGAATTCCAGGTCAGCCTGGACTAGAGTGAGACCCTGCCTTGAAAAAAGAAGAAGGAGGAGGAGAAGAAGAAGAAAGGGAGGGAGGGAGGGAAGGAGAGAGAGAGAGAGAGAGAGAGAGAGAGAAAGAGAGAGAGGGAGAGAGAGAGAGAGAGAGAGAAAGACAGAGAGAGAGAGAGAGACCTGAATAGATGGCTTAGCAGTTAAGGCACTTGCCTGTGACTCCTAAGGACCCATGTTGGACTCTCCAGATCCCACCTAAGCCCAATACACAAAGGTGAGGCAAGCACAAGGCCGCACATGCCCACTAGGTGGCGCAAACGTCTGGAGCTCAATTACAGTGATGTGCCACTTCTCTCTCTCTCTAATAAAAATTTTAAAAGAGAGAGAGAAAGTATATTCAAACCTCTGTGAAACCTGTAAGGCAGTTGACATGGGCAGAGCAATAAAAGATGTTGAAGACACCTTAGCAATGTTGGCGAGAGAACAGAGTTGGGTTCCAGGGATGGAATCCGCTTATCCAGGGTAGAGACTCTTCCACTGGTAACACTGGAGTTCTTTGCTTCAGAGAGGGAGAACCTGGGAGCAGAGCGTCCCAGGACCTGGTTTTGTCCCCGAGGAAGGGAGGAGAAGGGGCATCCACTCAAATGGTGTCACGTGAACCCACTAGTTTGAGAATGGGCAGAGGATGCGGCCAGTGGGTGTGGACGCTGAAGCTCACATCCAGAGACATGAGGAAAACTCCTGTTGGCGAGGGATCTCTAACTTACAGCAGAATAAAAACGTCTGTGAACATCACGAAGATGGGAAAACTCACAGATCTTTCTTTGGAGTCCGTGTCAGGTGACAAACAGGAGTGACAGGGGCTTATTTGTCTTCTGCTGGGGGAAAAAAAAAATCCCACACACTATAAAACAAGCGAAATATCTGAAGCAATGGTATTCAAGTTAATTGGAGATCACTCAGCGGTGTGTGTATTTGGGGAGGGGGTGCTCCAGAGCTCTGCCAGGCGTCCCAGTGACTACTGAGCAGGGCACGCAGGTGAGGAAAGGAACACCAGAATGAAAGGAAATAGTCCCATGTCAACTCAGCAACAAGGCAAGGATGTCTGAGAGTCTCAGGCTGACCTTGAACTCATAGCAATCCTCCTACCTCTGCCTCCCACGTGCTGGGATTAAAGGCATATACCACCATGCCCAGCTCTGAGTTTCTTTTTCTTCTAATATTTTTATTTATGTATGTATTTTCAGTCAGTCAGAGAGAGAGAGAGAGAGAATGAGTGCATCAAGACCCGTAGCTGTCGCAAATGAACTCCAGACACATACGCCACTTGGTGTTTCTAGCTTTATTACTGAGCCATCTCTCCAGCCTCTGAGTTTCTCTTATATCCAGAGCAAAAAGAATATTTACTAGCTATCACCACTTTGATTTTTGCATACTTTTTATTTTATTTATTTTATTTTATTTTTTTGAGGCAGGGCTTCACTATGTAGCTCAAGCTGTCATAGAATTTCTGATCTTTCTGCCTCCAGCTCTCCACTGTGGGATTACAGGTACACCCCAGGACACCACATCCAGCTCTCTTATTTAGTTACTTCTGAGATAAGATCTGGGGGGGGGGCTGGAGAGATGGATCAGTGGTTAAAGGCACTTGCCTGAGATAAGATCTGGTCATGTTGTCCAAGTTAGCCTTGAATTTTTAGGCTTAAGGAATTCTCTCCCACAATTGATACTGTCTATAATGTCCATATCTGCCGAGGCATGGGGGCGGGGGGGGGGCAGACTGGAGTTTTGTGGGCTTTTTGTTTTGTGTTTTTTTTCATTAAGTCGTTGGCTGGCTTTGCAATTCTTTGCACTCTATCACTGATCTCCATTCTCAGCCTGGATTTTTCACAAGGAGCCCTGGAAATAAGGAATATATCCTGAGTGCTGGGAAAGGGTATATTTTCAATTTTGTTTTCACCCCTGAAAAAATGGAGGGAAGGCTGGGTAGATGGCTCACTCAGTAAAGTGCCTGCCTCCCATCATAAGGACCTGACTTTGATCCCCAGGACCCATGTAAAAATGCCGGGCATGTTCACAGGTACCTATAATCCTGGGAGGTGGATCCCCGAGGCTTGCTGGCCTAAATGGTAGCTCCAGGCCAATAAGAGACATTGTCTCAAAAAAAAGGTCCATGATCTATCTAAGGATAAAAAAGTTGTCTTTTGGGCAGCCTATGGTGGCACACACCCTTAATCCCAGCACTTGGGAGGCAGAAGTAGGAAGATCACCATGAGTTCACGTTCACCCTGAGACAACATAGTGAATCCTAGGTCAGCCTGGACTAGAGTGAGACCCTTCCTTGAAAAACAAAAAGAAAGGAAAAAAAAAAAACAAACTGGGGATGAATGAGTGACATCAAGGAGATTAGATAATAGCATATGCAAAAGTTTAACATGATCCTGGCAGGATTAAAAGAAAGGATGAGGAAATGGCTTAGCAGTTAAGGCATTTTGCCTGTGAAGCCTAAGGACCCCAGTTTGATTCCCCAGGACCCACGTAAGCCAGATGCACAAAGGAGTGCATGCGTCTGGAGTTCATTTTGCAGTAGCTGGAGGCCTTGGCGTGCCCATTCTCTCTTTCTTTCTATCTGCCTCTCTCCCCCCCCACCAAATAAATAAATAATAAAATTTTTAAAAAATTTCAAAAATCATTGGATCCATCTTGGGGACAAATCAAGACATCTTAATAGCAGTTGAGGTTTACATTTTGGAATTACTAATTTTCTGAGGTGTGAGCATGGTGTTATGGTTACATAGCGAAAGGTGCTTATTAATCTAATAACTTTACACCAAAATATGGAGGGAGAGGTGGAAAGCAAGTCTGTAACTTGCTTCAAGTTTGTTCAGCCAAAAAAGCATATGTTACAGGCAGGGCATGGTGGCACATGCCTTTAAGCCCAGCACTTGGAAGGCAGGGATAGGAGGATCACCATGAGTTCTAGGTCGGCCAAGGGCTAGAGTGAGACCCTACCTCAAAAGCAAAAAATAAAAAAATAAAAAAAAGCAGATGTCACGTCTGAAGAGAAAATGATGAAATGTTAACGTTTGGTGGAACACGGTGAAGAGGCTTTGGCGTGTTCATTACACCAATCCTCCAGCTTTTGGTAAGGGCAAAGTTTCCAAAGTATAAAGGCATTGCGTTAAGAACAGAATGTCAAAGCAGTAAAGATATCTTTGGGAGAAATCAAGGCCTGAAATAAATATCTCCCGCAGGAAGTATCTGGGCTTGCAGATAGGATCAGATGGCTTGAAATAATTCACCAGAACAGGAAGATGAGCTTGCTACTCATGGAACTGAGGGAAAAAAAAAAAAAAAAAAGACTGTGAGAAGACATTCGCCAAGCTGGGACTGCATGATAACAAGGTGACACGTTTTTACTAGTAATTCTATAAAACCTTCCAGAGGGCAGAAGTTTCCTAATGGAGGTAAACTAAGCCAAATGAAAGTGATGCCTCTAACAAGTTTTAAGTTCAAGGAGGGTAAAAAAAAAATTTTTTTTTTCTTCTAGACTTAAGTTGACGTAGAAGATTGCAGTTGAACTCTATGCTGTCAGACCGAGCTCAGCAAATGAATCAAACATTATCCGGAATCTCCGAGTCCTGGAAGAGACTCTGTCACCCAAACAGGAAGGAGTGGTCCTCTTGAATGATGATCCATCCGGGGCTGATGAACAGGTGATGACCAGGGCAAGAGAGAAGGACAGACAATACCTCTTTGTTGGCAAAATGAAGGGTGGTTGGGAGAGCAGAGCCTATTTGCAGTGTGAAGTGAGTGAGGAGATGTCAGAGAGGCGTGAGCTGGCCCACTCTGGCCCAGTCTGACCTGGAATTCACTATGGAGTCTCAGGGTGGCCTCAAATTCACAGCGATCCTCCTACCTCTGCCTCCTGAGTGCTGGGATTAAAGGCGTGTGCCACCACGCCTGGCTATCAGCAGATAATTTAAGAACAGGAGAATGAATTACGGGGCGAGGCCGAAATCTAATGAGACCCACACGGCTCTTATTGATCAGGAAGTCCGTGAAAGCAGGCCATAGCTGGCATGGCAGAAAGAGCTCTTCTTGGAGAAAGGAGACCAGCTGCCACCCTGGGATGGGGTAGATGCAAGTAAAGCCAAGACGTCTGTGCTTCAGACACCAGTGGCCCTGGCACCAGGAAGACGCGATCATCAAATTTTGCTACAGAAAGCTCTGTGTGGGAGTACATTTCAGTGGCTTAGCATTTGACTATAGAAAGCTCCATGTGTCCAGAATATTCTCTTAGCCCACCCACCAGAAGTAGAGATGACCAACCAGGAGCATCTTGAGATTTTTCTGAGTCCAGTGCAAAATGAAAAGTGAGCTGGAGGGATTGCTCAGTGGTTAAACTTGCTGGCAAAGCCCGTGGGCCTGGATTTGGATTTGGCTCCCCAGGACCCATGTAGAGCCAGATGCACAAAGGAGCACGTGTGTCTGGAGTTCATTTGCAGTGGCAAGAGTCCCTGGTGTGGTCATTCAGTCTTTCTCTCCCTCTCTCTCAGGCTGGACTTGAACTCACGGGTCTCCTGTCCCTGCCTCCTGAGCACATGCACCACCACTCCTGACTGCTTTTTGTTCTTTTTTTCTTATTTTTATTTTGTGTTTGTTTTGTTTTTCGAGGTAGGGTCTCACTCTAGCCCAGGCTGCCCTGGAATTCACTGTGTAGTCTCAGGGTGGCCTCGAACTCACAGTGATCCTCCTACCTCTGCCTCCCAAGTGCTGGGATTAAAGGCGTGCGCCACCACGCCCAGCCTTATTATTTTTTTTAATTAACAACTTCCATGATTGTAAACAATATCCCATGGTAATGCCCCCCACTTTCCCCTTTCCACTCTCCGTCATATTTTTTCTTATTTATGTGGGTGCATGCTCTTGTGTGAGAATGTGTAAGTGCAGGTAGAGGTCAGAGGATCACTTCCAGGGCGCTCCTCCATCTCTCAACCTCATGTGAGGCAGGGTGTCTTGCCCTGGATTCAAACTCGGCTCTTCTAGGCTGGTTGTTCCGTGTTGCGCTCACTGCGAGCTTCCGGGAAGTTCTCCCGTGTCTGCCTGTCATCTCACCCTCAGCTTGCTGGGGTGACAGCAGCCTGCCGCGGCTTCCAGCTCTTCACGTTGGATCCGGGGACTGAACACAGACAGGCACTCCAGCTTAAGCGGCGAGTGCATATTCTACTGCATATGTTTTTCAATGTTATGAAAATACAGTGTGTTCAAATACTTTTCCTAGGCCGGACATAGCGGTGCATACTTTTAATCCCAGCATTTGGGAGAAAGAAGAAGGAGGATGGCTGTGAATTCTAGGCCAGCCTGAAACTCCACATAGTGGATTCCAGATCAGCCTGTGCTAGAGTAAGACCTTACCTTGAAACCCCCACCACTACCAAAAAAAGAAAAATAAAATCAAATACTTTCAAAAAACATTTTATTTTTATTGATTTATTTGAGAGACAGAGAGAGAAAGAGACAGAGATTTGCCATGCGTGGTGTTGTATACCTTTAATCCCAGTACTTGGGAGGCCGAGGTAGGAGGATCACCATGAGTTCGAGGCCAACCTGAGACTACATAGTGAATTTCATGTCAGCCTGAGCTAGAGGGAGACCCTACCTCAGAAAACCAAAAAGAAGGAAAGAAGAAAGAAAGAAAGAAAGAAAGAAAGAGAGAGACAGCCAGGCGTGGTTGCGCATGCCTTTAATCCCAGCATTCAGGAGGCAGATGTAGGAGGATTGCCATGAGTTCGAGGCCACCCTGAGACTCCATAGTGAATTCCAGGTCAGCCTGGGATAGAGTGAGACCCTACCTCGAAAAAAAAAAAAAGAAAGAAAGAAAGAAAGAAAGAAAGAAAGAAAGAAAGAAAGAAAGAAAGAGACAGAGATGGACAGAGGGAGAGAAAGAGAGACAGAGAGATGTACCACCTTGTGCATCTATCTGCCTTATGTGGGTCCTGAGGAAATTGAACCTGGGTCTTTTGGCTTTGCAGGCCAGTGCTTTAACCACTAAGCCATCTCTCAAGCTGCATCAAATATTTTTTCTTTCTGGTGCGTGTGTGATGTGTGCACATATATGAGCAGGTACATGTGCCCCATGCACACATGTACAGAGGCCAGAGGAGGATGTTGAGTGTCCTCCGCAAATACTTTTTATTTCATAAATCCCAGTGGGGCAGGGTAGCTGGTCCCACCCTAACAGTCCGCCATGACCTCAGGGATAAATAAAACAACAATCCCAAAACACTTGTCCACAGCTCAGTACGCATTTACTCCTCCGGGTGACATCAGTAAGGAAACCATAGCCACCCCCGGGGACTAAAGGAGGCAAAACCACAGCAGCCACAGAGCATTAAACATCATGAGAGAAACAAGAGCTCAGCTCCTCCAGGTTACCCCAGATCCCTGCTCGCCCTGTCCCCAAAACAGTCCTCTGCGCTCTCTCTGTCTCATGCACCTCTTATTTTCCCATTGGGTTACTTTCTGCCCACCATTGAACCTTGATAGGAAACAACCGTTATATGAATTACTTGGCAGAGAGGTTCTCAAAGTCTGTCCAGAGACAGAATCCTGCCGGGAAACAGGATGAGAGGAGACAGTTAAAGGACAGATTGCAACCTCCATGGCAGATGCTGTAAAAAAGAGCACTCTATAAACTCCTGGTGCCCATTAAAGTTCAAAATCAATTGACCTAGCAGCCTTTAATCCCAGTACTCAGGGGGCAGAAGTAGGAGGGTCTCCGTGAGTCTGAGGCCACCCTGAGACTACATAGTGAATTCCACGTAAATTCCAAGTTAGCCTGGGGTAGAGCAGACAGAAAGCTGGAAGAAGCCTTTCTATATGCAGTTCAATGGGAGAAAGAGAATGCCAACAGTGAAGATACTCAACAGTGGACTCTGCAAGCCTTATAATTGGCCAGCCAGGCCAAATGAGCCAATGGGTGCAATAGTGGCATGTCCGTCATGGTGGAAACCAACTGCCCTCCAACTGGACTGGAGGCCTGCTCCAAGGGAGGGAATACAGCCCTGATACTGAAAACTTAAAACAGTGGTAGTCATGAGACCTAGGGGTGTAACATCTGGTGATGTCTGGATAAATGCATATACTATGCTTATCAAACTGCCCAGTAAGCACTTCTCTTAATATTCACACCCTTATATTAATGCTACTCTCACTTTTGATAGAGAATCTTCTCTTTTCAGATGGCAGTGACCTTGGGACGACTCAGAAAGTATCATGGTGCTGGAAAGAAGTGACTAGAGTATGGAGTAACATCTTGATCACCTTCCAAGGCTCAGGCTCTAATGCGGAAGAGGTGGTGAAAAGAATGTAAGAGCCAAAGGAAGGGTAGGACTCCTTATAACGTGCTCCCTCCACTCATAAAATGGCCTCAATATCCATGACCTTATAGTGCATGACACTACCTATACAAGACCATCATAAGATGAGGGAAAGATCACGACATCAAAATAAAAGAGAGAGTTATTGAGATGGGGTGGAGATATGATGGAGAATGGAATTTCAAAGGGGAAAAGGGGGGAGGGAGGGTATTACTGTGGGATATTTTTTATAATCATGGAAAATATTTTTAAAAATTGAGAAAAAAATAAAATAAATTTAAAATTCTCTCTCTCTCTGTCTTGCTCTCTCTAAAATTAAAAAAAAATAATAAAAGAGGAAGGAAGGAGGGAGGGAGGGAGGAAAAGAGGGAGAAAATAAGGAAAGAAGGAGGAAGGAAGAAAGAAAGGAGGAAGGAAGGGAGGGAGGGAGGGAAAAAAAATCTATGGATCTGTTTGCCACCCTGACCTTTTTCAGGTGGGAAAACTGAGTCTTTGAGGCTAGACCAGTCAGAAGCAAGGGAAGTGGGGCTAAACCTCCTTAGCCCACCCTGAGTCCTTGTACTAGAGTCACACTTTTCCCTGCACTTTCAAAATACATGTCTTTCTCCTTGGTCACCTTATGAACCAGTGACAATGACCAAGAATCCAACTGAGCACTTGGCACAGTACTTCTGGGAGGAAGTAACCAGTTCACTCAGCAAGTAAACTGATGAGTGAACAAATGATCGAATGTGTGGTCCGTGCAGCTCTCCTTTATTTTAGATTTATTGGGTTGGAGAGATTGCTCAGTGGTTAGGGCGCTTGCCTACAAAGCCTATGGACCAGAGTTCAATTCCTCAGTGCCCACGTAATACCAGATGCACAAGGTGGTGTATGCATATGGAGTTTGCAATGGCTAGAGGCTCTGGCATGGCCATTCTCGGTTTCACTCTCTGTCTCTTTCTCTCTCTCTCTCTCTCTCTCTCTCTCTCTCTCAAATAAGTAAGTAAATAAAATGTTAGATTTCTTTTTTTAACTTTTTATCAACATCCTTACACATAGACAATATACCATGTTCATATTCCCTCCCTTCCCCCTTCCACTGAATCCCTTTTTCTTTCTAACTAATCTCTTTCCTATTTTAAAATATTTTTATTTACTTATTTGCAAGCAGAGAGAGATAGAGAGAAGAAAGACAGAAAGAATGGGCATGTCAGGACCTCCAGCTGCTGCAAACAACCTCCAGACACATGCACCACTGTGCATCTGGCTTTACTTGGGTACTGGGGAATTGAACTTCAGTCATTAGGTTTCGTAGGCAAGCACCTTAACCGCTAACCCATCTCTCCAGCTCTCTTTTCTATTTTGATGTCATCATTTCCCCTTCTGTCATGCACATCTTGTGTAGGTAGCATCAGCCACTATGAAGTCACAAATATCAGAGCCACTTTGTGTCTTGAAGACACGATTGTAAGCATTTCATCACCTCCTCACAATGGTCCCTAAGCTTCCGAGGGTGTGATAGCGATGTCTCACTCAGTTGACGAACATTCCACTGTCACTTCTTCTCAGTGATGAGCTTTGAGTCACTCCAGTGGTCACCATCTTCTGAAAAGAGAAGTTGCTCGAACAGAAAGTTAGAGAGTAGCAGTGAAATATGGGCATATTGGCCTGCAGGACACTGAGAAATCCATCTGGAGCTGAGCTGGAAGCCTCCTCCCTGTTGACTAACTGCCAGGATGCTGGAAAGAGCTGTGCAGCCAGTTGGACGAGAAAAGTCATCAATGGTGTTAACCAGCAGTGGACCCTATAAGCTCTACAGTTGGCCAGCCAGGCCAAATGCACCATCTGGTGCAATAGTGGCACATCTGTTACGGGGGAAACCAACTGCTTTATGATTGGACTTGGAACCCCGCTCCCCAAGAGGGAATTCCTGCCTGGTACTGAAAACGAATCAAAACCCTATAGATTGGGAAGTCATAAGCCCTTAGGGGAAACAACTACTGTTATCTGGCCAAATGGGTGTATTAGGCCCATCAAACTGCTGTCTAAATACTTACGTTTGTGCCCATGTAGCAATGCTACTCTTGCTTTTGGTTAGAGAAGCTTCTCTTTTCAGGTGGATGTGACCACTGTGGTGACTCAACACTAAACAAAGTACAGAGAAATGACAGTGGAGCGTTCAGCACTAAATGAGACATCTCTATCACACCCTCCAAGGCTCAGGGATCACTGTGGAAGAGATAGCTGAAAGAATATAAGAGCCGCAGGAAAGGGGCAGTGCTTACAATACTGTCTTTCAGACACAACGTGGCTTTGATATTCATAACTGCACAAGATCTGCATAACAGAATGAAACAAATGGTGATATCAGTAGAGAAGGGCTCCAGTGGAGGGGTGATTTGGAAAGGAGAAAAGAGAAGGTGGTGAGAGGGGATTATGATACTGGTATGTTGTCTATATTTATGGAGATGGTCAATAAAAAGTTTAAAAAAATATATATGGGGGTTGGAGAGATGGCTTAGTGGGTAAGGCATTTGCCTACAAAGCCAAAGGACCTAGGTTCAATTCCTCAGGACCCACGTGAGCCAGATGCACAAGGGGGCACAACTGTCTGGAGTTCATTTGCAGTGGCTGGAGGCCCTGGCACAACCTCTATCTCTCTCTCTCTCTCTCTCAAATAAATAACTAAAATATTAAAAAGGATATGGATATAAACACACACACTTAAAGGGCAGTTTGATGGGCATAATTTACCCAAACAAGAGAAGTGGTCCCCCCTCCCCTCAGGGCTATGCTCTCCCCAACCAACAGGCTTTTGGTGAGGTTTTAGTGCCAGGCAGGAATTCCTGCCATGGAGCAGGCCTCAAGTCCAATAAGAGAGCAGTTGGTTTGCCCCATTATAGACATGCCATCATTGCACTAGTTGGTACATTTGGCCTGGCTGGTCAGCCGTAAAGCTCGCGGGGTCCACTGGGAGTTAAGACCATTGATAGATAACATTTCTCCCCCGACAGGCTGCGCAGCTCTTTCTAGAACGCTGACAGCTAGTCAACACGGAAGGAGGTTTCCAGCTCAGCTGCAGCTTGATGCTCCAGGGATCTGCAGCCCAAGCATGTGGAGTCTCCAGCAACAGGGTCTGACCATGCAGCTCTGGTGGGCAACGACGAGTTTTGGCAATAGCCTGCGGTGTTTGGGGCGGGCCTCCCCATCCTAACAACTCACTGGAAGATATCCCACCCCGGAACTGAAATTCTCTAGTAATAATTGGCTTCTGGGAACAGCAGACGGTTGGGTCATTGCCTATCCTTTAGGCAGAGGGCCGGGTTTGGAACAACAAAAAGGAGACAGATGAAAGGAGAGGATTCCAGCAAAGTGAACCCTTCTCCTAGCCTGCCTCCCCTTGAAGAGAACCAATGACTTCCTAGCAGAGCCGCAGATCACCTCCGTCAGCCCTGTCTCAGAGCGTCTTGGCTGTGGCTGTCCCCAAGTGCCCAAGGTCAATTTGGTCTAAGATTCATAATGAGCATTTGAGCTGCTGCTGCTGCTCTGTTTATCCAAACACCCACCACCCCCGATGAGGCGGGGAGCAGGCCGGGGAAGTTCATTAGTGTTTATGGCCTGTGTAATATTTTCTGCCGAGGCAGCGGGCGGCGCGGCCCCCACGCTTCTCCGCAGTGCATGGCTGGGTGCAGGCTGACCCTGTCGATCGCCTTCATAATGACACGACGCGACGGCTGCTCTCCGGAGAGGGCTGTGTGTGTAAATCTTCGGTTTTCTGATGGGAGGGGGAGGACTTTTTTTTTTAATCATCAGAGACGGAAACGTGTCCACGGAGATCGGCAAGAGTCTCCTTTGCTGGAAAAGTTCTCATGAGGGGCGCGTCTTTCTTCCCACACCCGAACCCACCCCTCTCCCTGGATGGACTGTAATTTCGGAAGAGTCTGGATGGGCCAGGCGTGGTGGCGACCACCTTTAATCCCAGCACTCGGGAGGCAGAGGTAGGAGGATCTCCATGAGTTTGAGACCAGCCTGAGATTACATAGTGAATTCCAGGTCAGCCTGGGATAGACTAAGATCCTACTTTGAAAAACCAAAAAAAAAACAAACAAACAAACAAAAAAGAGCCTGGATGAATGAATGAGTTGTGGCAGTTAAATTTGCCTAACAGTGTTAGAACACTGTAGATCTTTGAGTTTGTACCCTTATTATTCAGATAAAGTGGCTGAAACTCAGGAAAATCTAAATATTCAGGTAAAAAGATATATTGGACACCATAATATCAATATTCCTCTGTTCAAAAAAAGTAGTAACTAAGTATTGTGCATAGCACTGTTCCTAGTCAATAAAATGCCTTTTGTTGTTATTGTTTGGTTTTTGGTTTTTCTTTTTATTTACTTATTTATTTGACAGAGAAAGAGACAGAGGGAGGGAGGGAGAGAGAGAGAGAGAGAGAGAATGGGCATGCCAGGGCCTCCAGCTGTGGCCCCAAGATCGAAGGGCGGGGTTAGAATTTACAGGACCTGGCTGGGCATGGTGGTCCTGCCTTTAATCCCAGCATTCAGGAGGCTGAGGTAGGAGGATCACTGTAAACTCGAATCTACCCTGAGGCTACATAGTGAATTCCAGGTCAACCTGGGCTAGAATGAAACCCTACCTCGGGGGACAAAAAAAAAAAACCTGAAAAACAAAACACAAAAACAACAACAAAAAAAAATGTTTTAAATTGTATTTTATTTATTTGCAAGCAGAAAGAGATAAACAGAAGAGATAGAAGGAGGATGAATATGCCAGGGCCTCCAGCCACTGCAAATAAACTCTAGTTGCATGCACCACTGTGTGCATCTGGCCTCACGTGGGTAACTGGGGTGACTTCACATGGGTACTGGGGAACTGAACCCAGGCTGTTAGGCTTTTCAGGCAAAAGCCTTCATTGCTAAGTCGTCTCTCCAGCCCCTCTCCTACATCTTTTCAAACATCTAGCTCCTCGCTTTGTTCTCTAGGAAAACCCCAAACTTTACTGACCTCCATGCACACCACCACAGCTACAGAGAGAAGGGAAAACGTTTACGTAAGAAAAGAGGAACATGTTGGAGCTGTGAGTTCAAAGCCAACCTGAAACTACATAGTGAATTCCAGGTGCCTGAGCTAGAAAACAAAACCTTACCTCGGAAATAAAAATAAATAAAAATTTTTAAAAAGGAAGAAAAGAGGAGGTTGGGAAGACTAATATCCTAGAGAGCTTCGTAAGTGAAATTTGTGAAGAAACCAAACAAAAACCAAACCCCAAACAGCCAATGGCTCTGTCTGGTGAAGGGAAAGAAAGTGAAGTGAAATAGAGTCCAATTAGTTTGCTTAAACAATATTAAATTCCACAGGGAAGCCGGGAGAGAGCCCTGCTGATGGGGCTAGGAGCTGCAGAGAGGGGGCCAGGCAATTATATTAGAGAAAACAGATAAGTGTGGGCTGCGTCAAATAAAGAAGCAATCAGAGAGATAAAAGCGGGGCGCCTTTCCCACTCTGGAAAACAGAGCTAAATCATTCATCAACTTCTCAAGCAGAGGGGCCCAGGCAGCCGATGATCTGCAAACAAATAAGGGAATTGTGTTTGTTTTAAATGGTGTTATCTTCCAGTAGCCCGGTTCCTTGCCTCCAGCTAATTTGGATTAATCAATCTCTCTGCAAGGCTATAAAATCCTTCCTTCCCTCCATAAACCTTTAGAAGGACAGATGGCCACTCATCTGCCAAGGAAGTTCAAATTTTCTCTGCAGCTCCTGTAAGGTGGGGGTGGAGGGAAGGGGAGGGGGAGGGGCTAAGAGCAGGGAACAGGAAGAAAAGCTCCTGCTTTCTTCAGGCACCGGGGAGAAGGCTCAGTGGGTAAGAACACTTGATGCACATGCATCAGACCCTGGATTTGATCCCCAGTGCTCCCATAAAAAGCCTGGTGTGGGGGATAGAGAGATGGCTCAGCGGTTAAGGTGCTTGCCTGCAAAGCCTAACGACCCGGGCTTCGATTCCCTGGGACCCACGTAAAAGCCAGAGATGCACAAAGTGGCGCGTGTATCTGAAGTCCTTTTGCAGCGGCTGGAGGCCCTGGTGTGCCCATTCTCTCTCTCTCTCTCTCTCTCTCTCTCTCTCTCTCTCTCTCTCTCTCTCTCTCTCTGCTTGAAAATAAATAAATTATTTAAAAAGAAAAAAAATGCCCGGAGTGGTCATGCATGCCTGTAACCCATGCCCTGAGGGACATGGTGACAGGATTGCTCAGGTCCAGGACAAGCTCCGAGTCCAATGAGCGACCCTGTTGTAAGGAAGTAAGGCAGAAGGGCCATAGAGGAAGGCACCGGGCATCTTCCTCGGGCCTCTGTCAGCACGTACTCGGAGCACATGCAAGTTTTTGTCATTTTCTTGGAGCCACAGGTCCCCTCTGGAATCCGTTCAAAGAGCTGGCTCTCCCTGTAAGGAAAGCGCACACACTTGCGTGTAGCCACACCTTTTGACAAACATCACCTGGAGCCTCTCCTTGGACTCCAAGTTGAAAAAAAGGACTTTGGATCCTAGAATTGGGGATGGAAGCCGGTTTGAGAGAAGGCCCTAGAAGCTTAAGCAAGAATAGTTAACACTGCCCATGTTAAATGGATTTATTGCGCCTATGCATTGAGATGTTTGGAAGTGACCTACCTTGACCTTCACGGGGGTGGGGGAGAGGGGAGAAAAAAAAAAAGAACAGCACCTGGCAATAAAGGGCTTGCACACCATCTTGGGCTGGAGAGATGGCTTGGTGGGTAAATGCTTGCCTGTGAAGCCTAAGGACCCCGGTTCAAGGCTCGATTCCCCAGGACCCACGTTAGCCAGATGCACAAGGGGGCGCACGAGTCTGGAGTTGCTTTGCAGCGGCTGGAGGCCCTGGTGCACCCATTCTCTTGCTCTCTATTAAATAAATAAAAATGAACAAAAAAATTTTTAAAAAAAGGGCTTGCACACCATCTGTAAGGAACACTTCCGGTCAGGTCTTTGTGGAAGTTTTAGCCTGTAATTCATGAGTCTTCCCACAAGGTGACAACTCTTCAGACACGCAGCTCTTCCAAGTGAAGCTGTATGTATGGCTCTCTGCGTACCAAAGTAAAATTAATAATTTCCTACTTAACATTTTTCCCTAAGATATTTTATTTTATTTATTTATTTTTTCTTTCGAGGCAGGGTCTCAACTCTACCTCAAGCTGACCTGTAATTCACTATGTAGTCTCAGGATGGCCTTGAACTCACAGTGATCTTCCTGCCTCTGCCTCTGCCTCCCGAGTGTTGGGATTAAAGGCGTGCGCCGCCACACCTGGCTAAAATATTTTATTTTATTTTTTTGTTTTATGTTTATTTATTTTATTTGAAAGAGGCAGAGAGAGACAGAGTGAGAGAGAATGGGCACCCCAGGGCCTCCAGCCACTGCATATGAACTCCAGACGCATGTGCGCCCCCTTGTGCATCTGGCTAACGTGGGTCCTGGGGAACTGAGTCTCAAACTGGGGTCCTTAGGTTTCACACGCAAGCGCTTAACTGCTAAGCCATCTCTCCAGCCCAAATATTTTATTTTTTATTTGAGAAAGAGGGGGAGAGAAAGGAAGAGGTCGATATATATATATAGAGAGAGAATGGCACATCAGGGCCTCCAGCCACTGCAAACGAACCCCAGCTGCATGTGCCCCCTTGTGCATCTGGCTAACATGGGTCCTGGGGAATCAAACCTGGGTCCTTAGATTTTGCAGACAAGTGCCTTAACTGCTAAGCCATCTTTCCAGCCCCTACTTAACTGTTCTGTTTCTTTTTTTTTTTTTTTTGCTAACTTAGGAATAAATACAGAGATCCAAATACTTGTCTACTAAGTGACTACTGCTGGTCTAGGTTCTGGGGGTGCTAAGATAAAGAAGAGTGAACGTCTATCTTTATGTTGCACACTTCCTTTGTGGAGCCATTGTGGGAGTTAGTCTTCATTCCTGAAACTCTTTCAATCATTGTCTATTTCAGAATCAAGGAGTGAGCACCTACCTGTATACTTTTCCTTTCGATTTCACTAAAACCTGTGAATGTCTTGAACTCTGAGGTACAGGTGTGTCCAAGCTTTTAGCATCGCAACACAATGTTGTCACCTGCAAAGTTCACACGCAAGAACTGTTTTATTAAGTATTCCAAGAAAAAAAAGTCTCCTTGCATTTTTTGTTTGTTTGTTTTGGTTTTTCGGGGTAGGGTCTCACTCTAACCCAGGCTAATATGGAATTCACTATGCCATCTCAGGGTGGCCTCGAACTCACAGCTAATCCTCCTACCTTTGCCTCCCGAGTGCTGGGATTAAAGGTGTGCGCCACCACGCCCGGCCGAGAACAAGATGTATTAAAGTAGCTGTCTATTGGGTAGATGGGGAAGTATTACTAGTCACTAGGAAAGAAGTTCACTGACTTCTCTTTGTAACCTAGAGAAGGAGTTCCTGGATGTCCCCATACTCTCTCTAACACACGCGTGTGTACACACACACACACACACCACTGGTTCTTGGGAACCAAGCCTGTTGCCACAAGGAAGTTGGGCTTAAGTCTTGAAAACAAACTTTCTCTGGGGCCCATTATGGCTTAGCAGCTAAGGTGCTTGCCTGCAAAGCCAGAGGAACCTTGTTCAATTCCCCAGGACCCACATAAGCCAGATGCACAAGGTCTGGCTCATATGTCTGGAGTTCGTTTGCAGTGGCTAAAGGTCCTGGCATGCTCTCTCTCTCTCTCTCTCTCTCTCTCTCTCATAAATAAATAATTTTTTTTTAAAAAAGAGGAAATTTTCTGGTTGGAGAGATGGCTTCATAGTTAAGGCACATGCCTGCAAAGCCTAAGGACCCAGGTTTGATTCTCCAGGTCCCATGTAAGCCAGATGCACATGATGGCGCATGCGTCTGGAGTTTGTTTGCAGTGGCTAGAGGCCCTGGTGTGCCCATTCTCTCTCTCTCTCTCTTCTCCCTCTCTCTGTCTCTAATAACCAAATAAAAAAAAATTTTTTCAAAAGAAACTTTCTCTGATTCTCTCTCAAAGTATTGGTCTTCTCTGAATTCCCAGGTCTTTGTGACCTGGCCTCAGCTACTTGGGAGCATGTCCTGTCCGGTGGGACATGTGATGTGTGTTTCTGCCAGCCAGGGCACCCACAGCAAAAACATCAATAGGCACTGTGGAACACTTGGTAGGTTCTAAGCTCCCACGAATGTGCAAAGGTACGTGCAGAGACTCTGCTCACGACACCCAGGGATCAGCAGACCTCGGCTGGAGTTGGGGGTGAATATGAATCGTCGGGGAAGAGCTGGCGTGGGCACCCTGGGCAGTAAGGACACTGGACGAGGAAGCCCCAAGGCCCGATGAGAGTGGGTCCTCCCAGTGTGACGGGGGGGCGGGGGGGTGCCACAAGGTGGAGGAAGAGAGAAGCCTACCGTGTGTGTCTACCCTCAGGTAGACAGGAGCCAGGAAGGGCTCTGGAGAAAGTGCAGTAAGATACAAAAGCATAGCGTGGGTAAACAAGGGCCATCCATCGAGGGATGGGAGCACAGTGGGCTAACTTGTGCCGTACCCTGACTAGGACAAGAAAGGGTGGACTCTGGGCTGGAGAGATGGCTTAGCGGTTAAGCGCTTGCCTGTGAAGCCTAAGGACCCCGGTTTGAGGCTCGGTTCCCCAGGTCCCACGTTAGCCAGATGCACAAGGGGTGCATGCATGTGCAGTTTGTTTGCAGTGGCTGGAGGCCCTGGCGTGCCCATTCTGTCATCTGCCTCTTTCTCACTGTAGCTCTCAAATAAAAATAACCAAAAAAAAAATTTTTTTTTTAAAAAAGGGTGGACTTAAGTGACGGGGTTAGTGGAAGAATGAACTAACAGCATCCCAAGGGATGTCTTTGGGGGTGCCCCAACTCATGACTTCCTCCTTCCTGCTCCCACAAGCTCCCACAGTTTTGCTTCCCAAGGATACGACGGCCTTTCCAGCCCTACCCCATTTCCTTCTCCTAGATGTGGGCGGACCTGCTCGGCTGTGTACAAAGAGTTTTTCCAGTGTTTCTCCCAGTAGCTCGCGGGGTGGGCGCATGGCACAGGAACCGCCAGTCCCTCTTTACAGAGGAAGCTGTGTATAGAGGGTATTGAGTACCTGCTGCAGATGGTAGGGTTCAAACTCTAGTCTGAAGACTGAGGGCAGAAACTGGGCAGGAGTCATGCTTCTGAGAGCCTGGCCTGAGAGAGTGAGGTTAGAGGCAGAGAGATGCCCAGTTCCCCAGTTCTGGTCCCAGTAGGGAAGCATGAGCTTGAGGTGGGGGCTGGGGGGCGGGTTCTCATCTCCCCGGGCACCTGGAACATCTCTGCCATGGTCAAGGGAGCGCTGCGGCCACAAGGGGGCAGTGGTGACCTATGATGATCTCTTGAGGTCTGCAGAGGTGGGAGAGAGGCATCCAGGGGAAACTTAGTGGAGCTTCCTATGGCCAGTACCCATTCCTGAGCCCTCCCCTCCAGAGAGGGGACTTCAACAAGTGACCCACCTGGGTCTCCCCTAGGTTTCCTGGGCTACGCTTGGTGTTATGGGAGCGTCCCCTCTCCAACACATACATTCATCCCAAACTGGAAATCACTGCAGCTCCGCCCAACCTCCAACCCAAGTCTGAGCCACATCCTCTGCTGATCCCTGGGCACTGTGAGCAGAGTTTCTGCAGGCCCGTTTTCTTTCTTTTTTTTTTTTAAGTTATGAATTTTTTATTTAGCCAGGTGTGATGGCTCATGCCTTTAATCCTAGCACCTGGGAGGCAGAGGTAGGAGGATAGCCATGAGTTCGAGGCCACCCTGAGACTACATAGAGAATTCCAGGTCAGCCTGGACTAGAGTGAGATTCTACCTGGAAAAACTATATATATTTAGAAAAGCATACGCCACCTTGTGCATATGGCTTTATGTGGGTACTGGGGAATCAATCCTAGGTCCTTGGGCTTTGTAGGTGAACGCTTTCATCACTGAACTATCTCTCCAGCCCTTCATGTGCCTTTGAGCTTCCGCAGGAGCTTAGAATCCAGAGAGAACAGACCCTACAGGGCTGCTCACGCTGGCCTCCAGGGGTCACGTCAGGAACCCGGGGAGCAAGACGGGTTGTGCAGGGAACACGCTGGACTCCGGCCTTTGCCCTTCTCCCTCAGAGAGCTTGTAGCTTCAGATCTTCTGTATTTTGAGCTCCGTCCCCCCACTTTTATGCCTGTTTGTGTGCGTGGGGGTGTGTGTGCACATGCACAATACTTGTGGAGGCCAGAGGTTGACATCAGTTGTTGTGGTGGTTTGATTCAGGTGTCTCCCATAAACTCAGGTGTCCGGAATGCTAGGTTCCCAGCTGATGGAGATTTGGGAATTAACGCCTCCTGGAGGCAGTGTATTGTTGGGGTGGGCTTATGGGTGTTATAGCCAGTTTCCCCATGCCAATGTTTGGCACACTCTCCTGTTGCTATTGTCCACCTGATGTTGGCCAGGGGGTGATGTCCACCCTCTGCTCATGCCATCGTTTCCCCCTGCCATTGTAGAGCTTCCTCTTGAGCCTGTAAGCCAAAATAAATCTCTTTTTCTCAGAAACTTCTCTTGGTTTGGTGATTTCTACCAGCAATGTGGACCAGATTGCAATAGTTGTCTTCCTCAGTCACTCTCCACCATGTTTTTTTTTTTTTTTTTTTGGCTTTTCAAGGTAGGGTCTCACTCTAGATCAGGCTGACCTGGAAGTCACTTTGCATTCTCAGGGTGACCTCGAACTCACGGTGATCCTCCTACCTCTGCCTCCCGAGTGCTGGGATTAAAGGTATGCGCCACCACGCCTGGCTATCCACCATGTATTTTTTTAAGTTTATTTTATTTGTAAAAAGAGAGAGAAAATGGGCATGCCTGGGCTTCTTACTGCTTCAAACAAACTCCAGATACATGTGCCACTTTGTGCATCTGGCTTTACGCGGATACTGGGGAATCAAACTGGGGCCATCGGGCTTTGCAAACAAATACCTCTGACTGCTGAGCCATCTCTCCAGCACCCTCCACTATGATTTTTATTATTATTATTATTTGTTTGTTTGTTTGTTTGTTTCTCGAGGTAGGGCTTCACTCTAGCTCAGGCTGACCTGGAATTCACTATGTAGTCTCAGGGTGGCCTTGAACTCATGGCAATCCTCCTGCCTCTGCCTCCCAGGTTCTGGGATTAAAGGCATACACCACCACGCCCGGCTTTATTATTTATTTGAGAGAGAGAGACACACACACACAGAGAATAAGCGCAACAGGTCTTTCAGCCACTACAAGCAAGCTACAGACACGTGCGCCCCCTTGAGCATATGGGCGACATTGCGTGCTTACATCACTGTGCATCAGGATTATGTGGGACCTGGAGATTCAAACAGGAGTTCTTAGGCTTTGCAGGCAAGCGCCTTAACAGCTAAGCCATCTCTCCAGCCCTCCACCATGTTTTCTGAGACAGGGAGGTTCTCTCTCATTTAACCTGGAACTTGCCACGTTGGCTAGACTGACTGGTCAGTGAGCCCTCCAGAGGTCCTCCTATGCCCGCCTCACTGGCACACATTGCTGTACACGGCTTTCAGTTAGTGCTGGGATATGATTGAGTCTTCATGTTCATATTTTATTTTATTTTATTTTATTTATTTATTTTTTAAGTAGTGCCTCTCTCTAGCCCAGGCTGACCTGGAATTCACTATGTAGTCTCAGGATGGCCTTGAACTCATGGTGATCCTCCTACCTCTGCCTCCCAGGAGCTGGGGTTAAAAGTGTGCCCCACTTCATGTTCATATAGCAACAAAGCACTTCACCAACTGAGCTGTCTCCTGAGCCCTGCCTTTATAAAAAAGAAAATGAAACAAGATATTTGCTATGTAGCCCCAGATTGGTCTCAAATTTGTGGCATTCCTTTTGTCTCAGCTTCCCCAAGTGCTGGAATCAGAGGTACTTCCCACCATGCCTAGCTATTTTGAGGTACTCTACTTCCAATTTCCTTTGAAGATAGCACTTGGAGGGGACCGAGTTCAAGGTCAGTCTGGACTACACAGGGAGATGTTGTCTTCCGGGGGACCCGTTTTCCACAGAAGCTGCAGTAAACCTTGGTAAAGTGGACTCATCATATACTCATGAAAGACATTTTGCGGGGACAGGGGACAGATTATTGAACTAATTGATTCTTGTTTCATTGATGAAAAAAAAAAAAAAATCCAAGAACCAGGGGTCAGAGAACCAGGGCCTGGCCTCCCATTCTGAGGACAGTGGTACCTGTGGAGGCCAAGTGTCCTGGCCCACCCTTTGGACATATAGAATGAGTGAGGGTGGCGAGAGGGAAACTTGTAGCTATCAGAAACATAACAGAAAAGTCCATGATACTTGTGAATCTGTCACTCAGTGCCTGGGCATCTAAACACATGAAATTTCATGTGTTTAGATGAGTGAGCAAAAATCTCGGGGCTGGGGAGAAGGCTCAACAGTTAAAGGCACTTGCTTGTGAAGTCTATTGGAATCTACTGGCCCAGGTTCAATTCCCCAGCCACCCATGTTGGACAGCAAAACTCTGTTGCATACACACACACACACACACACACACACACACACACACACAAATAAATATTTATTTTTAAAGGAGAGAGAAAGTCAACAACATGAACAATCAGTCTTCCAGAAGCTTCCTTTCCAGAGGGACACCGATTTGTTCTGTGCAAAACAAGAAATTAAGCTGGACGTGGTGGCACACGCTCTTAATCCCAACACTCCTAAGGCAGAGGTAGGAAGATTGCTATGAGTCTGAGGCCACCCTGAGATAACATAGTGAATTCCAGGTCAGCCTGGGCTAGAGCAAAACCTTACCTTCAAAAAAAAATAAATAAATAAATAAGATACACAATGAAAACCCAGCTCCATCTCATGTAATTGCCCAGATCCTTTACCCATGCGTCCCTCATAGTTTGCCTTCTGTGGTCTTCCTTCTCTTTTCTCTCTCTCTTTCTCCTGGTCCGAGGTCTATCCTTCCCTTCCTCCTCCAAGCATATGTCCTCTGGATGAGAAAGAAGAAGCCACCCTTGACAGGTCCACGCAGGCCACAGGTTAACAGTGAGAGAGACGGTCATGGGGTGGCGAGGCAGGACTGGAGAAACCAGAAGGGCCACTGTGTCAGCTCACAGCAGTTGACCCTTAGGAAAGTACTAGAGCCCATTACTCAAGTTCTCTACCACCTGAGGAGCTAAGAGGAGGGTGCTCCGCAGAGCCTGTCCATCCCTGATCTCAGCGCACACGGCTCCGCCTGCCACAGAGCACCGGGAGACTGAGGAGAGAAGGCCGGGGCAGGAGGCGGTGCCGGGCGTTCAGGGCCACCCAGGTCGCGTCGTTATCAAGAAGCCCTGGGTTAGACCTGCTTAAACTCCGGCAGACTTGGAGCTGTGGTCCGTGGTGAAGCTGCACTCCAGCTAGGAAAAGTGGACTCATCACATTCTCAAGGAATACAAGATACGGAGTGCCTGGGGTTTACATGTGTCTCATTCTGTCTGAGGAGACGCGGCCTGTCCTCAGGGAGCCCCAGTCTGAGAAGACACGGCCTGTCCTCAGGGAGCCCCAGTCTGAGGAGACGCGGCCTGTCCTCAGGGAGCCCCAGTCTGGGGAGACATGGCCTGTCCTCAGGGAGCCCCGGTCTGAGGAGACGCGGCCTGTCCTCAGGGAGCCCCAGTCTGGGGAGACGCGGCCTGTCCTCAGGGAGCCCCAGTCTGGGGAGACACGGCCTGTCCTCAGGGAGCCCCAGTCTGGGGAGACGCGGCCTGTCCTCAGGGAGCCCCAGTCTGGGGAGACGCGGCCTGTCCTCAGGGAGCCCCGGTCTGAGGAGACGCGGCCTGTCCTCAGGGAGCCCCAGTCTGAGGAGACGCGGCCTGTCCTCAGGGAGCCCCAGTCTGAGGAGACGCGGCCTGTCCTCAGGGAGCCCCGGTCTGAGGAGACGCGGCCTGTCCTCAGGGAGCCCCGGTCTGGGGAGACACGGCCTGTCCTCAGGGAGCCCCATTCTGAGGAGACACGGCCTGTCCTCAGGGAGCCCCATTCTGAGGAGACACGGCCTGTCCTCAGGGAGCCCCGGTCTGGGGAGACGCAGCCTGTCCTCAGGGAGCCCCGGTCTGGGGAGACACGGCCTGTCCTCAGGGAGCCCCATTCTGAGGAGACACGGCCTGTCCTCAGGGAGCCCCATTCTGAGGAGACACGGCCTGTCCTCAGGGAGCCCCGGTCTGGGGAGACGCGGCCTGTCCTCAGGGAGCCCCGGTCTGGGGAGACGCGGCCTGTCCTCAGGGAGCCCCAGTCTGGGGGAGACGCGGCCTGTCCTCAGGGAGCCCCGGTCTGGGGGAGACACGGCCTGTCCTCAGGGAGCCCCGGTCTGGGGAGACGCGGCCTGTCCTCAGGGAGCCCCAGTCTGAGGGATGCATGGTTTGTCCTCGGGGTCTCACTGGAGGAGGACACAGTGTGAGGTGGGGAGATGCCCCGCCTCTGCGTTTCTCTGTAGGAAGTCGCGCTGTGTTCTGCCGCTGATCTTTCACCTCTCTGTCCCCATCTGACTGCCCGTCTCTCACGCTTGTGCACGTGGAGAAACACGGCAACATCTACATACCGTATGCAGAGGGTATTGAACCTAGGGCCCCACGCCCTTAGTCATGTCCCCAGCCACTTTTTTGTTTTTTAACTTTCTGCTTTGGGACAACATCTTGCTAAATTGCTCAAGCTAGCCTTGAACTTCCCATCCTCTTGCCTTAGCCTCCGCAATGGTGGGATTGCAGTTGTGTGCACTACACCTATCTAGAAGGAACTCTTTTTATTTTCCTTCAGAAATGTTTTCCTTTTAAAGAATATTTTTATATATTTGCAAGCAGAGAGAGAGATAGAGAGAGAGAAGACAGTGAGGGAGAGAATGGTCATGCCTGGGCCTCCAGCTGCTGCAAGCAAACTCCAGATACGTGTGCCACTTTGTATACCTGGCTTTACATGGGTACTAGGGAAATGAACCAGGTATTAGGTTTTGCAAGCTAGTATCCTAACTACTACTGAGCCATCTGTTGATCCCTAGATGGAAATTTTCTTTTTTTTTTCTTTTTCTTTTTTTTTGGTTTTTCGAGGTAGGATCTCACTCGAGCCCAGGCTGACCTGGAATTCACTATGGAGTCTCAGGGTGGCCTTGAACTCATGGCAATCCTCCTACCTCTGCCTCCCAAGTGCTGAGTAGATGGAACTTTTCAATGCACACAAGACAAATCTCAATTAGTGCCAAAGGACACACCTAGTTTGAGCTCCAAGATCTTTGGATAGCCTTGAGCCTGTGTCAGGGCAGATCTTGAGTTCACTGTCAAGGGTGAGGCTGATTCACAGAATGCCTGAACTCAGCGGCTTTGAACCCCTTTGAGACCTCTGAGGCTCTGAGAACAAGAGCCCTTGGCACTGTTGGCTCATCCTCAGCTCCGTGGTATTGGGGATGGCATGAGAGGACGGCCCCTTCGAGCTGTTTCCTCTCAGATGCACGAGCTCCGATACCTGGCTGCCAACGAGGCATACCCAGAGGAAGGCGCACGTGAGAGACTTTTTTCTTTTTTTTTTTTTTTGAGGTAGGGTCTCACTCTGGCCCAGGCTGACCTGGAATTCACTATGGAGTCTCAGGGTGGCCTCGAACTCACGGCGATCCTCCTACCTCTGCCTCCTGAGTGCTGGGATTAAAGGCGCGCGCCGCCACGCCTGGCTGGGTGACTGGATACTTTAGAGAGATGGGTGTCATGGTAGCAGTTCACCTAACCACCCAGATGTCTAAACTACCCTGGGAAGGCCAGGCCGAGGAGCAGGAGGCCCAGGAAGAACAGAGGCCTGGGCATCCTAAGGAATATGCCCATTGCCCTTCTTCGGGTCTCTTGTTCACAGGTGGGGAAAAAGAGGATATAAACAGGAAGGGGCCTTACATGGGGTTCTAGCGCACTAACGTTCTGTCTTAAGGAAGGGGACATCCACTTTATTTATAACCATGGATTTAAAAAAAATTATTGTTTTGGCCATTTCAAGGTAAGGTCTCCCTCTAGCCCAGGCTCACCTTGAACTCACTCTGGAGTCCCAGGCTGGTCTCAAACTCACGGCCATCCTCCTACCTCTGCTACTAAAGGTGTGCACCACCACACCCGGTCTTATAACAATGGAAATCAAAGCCAGCGTTCTAGAACTAACAGCGTCCAGTGGAGGAAGGACAGAACCCCTCAGTGGCCTGGGGTGTACCGGACACTCAGTTGTTCTAGGACCTTTCCAGCCAGGACTAATTCTCTTCCCTGCAGTCCAGTGTATCTAACGCAAACTACAGAAGCTCAGTGGGGGCAGGCCAGCTACGAAGTCCTCCTGGGCCACCATGTGTGTGCATGGCTTTCCCTTAGCTCCGAAACAGCCCCGCTCTGCTCCCAGCAACACCAGGGAGGTGCCGGGCATGGGGGTCATGTGGCAAGGAAGCCGAGTTCTAGCTGCCCTGTGATGAATGTCCCCCGCCCAGCCCTGCCCGTGCACAGGTTGGGGTGGGGGGAGGCAGGCATCCAGGCCTGACGCAGAGCCTCTTGCCTCGGATTTTCCCCTGCTTGGACTGTGGCTCTGCCAGACTTCCTGTAAAGGCTCTGGCCAGTCTTGAGCAGTGGGGTGGGGGGAGGGGAAGGAGGTGCATGTGTACCCTAGGGTACCCTGCCTGTCTGGTGGGCAGGCAGGATGGTTAGTCAGAAATGGTAGAAGGGGGAGGAATAAGGATAAAGTTCAACTGCCTCCACCCTTTTCTCTTTTTTTTTTTTCCTTTTTATTTCTTTTTATTTTAGATATAGTGCTGTGCATGTGCGGGCAAGAGAGAATTGGCACACCAAGGCCTCAGCCAGTGGACTTGAACTCCAGTCGCTTGCACCACCCAGTGGGCATGGGCGACCTTGTACTTGCCTCACCTTTGTGCGTCTGGCCTGCGTGAGATCTGGAGGGTCAAACACGGGTCCTTAGCTTTCACAGGCGAGCGCCTTAACTGCCAAGCTATCTCTCCAAGCCCCCTTGTCTTTCTTTCTTGTATGTTGGTGTTTGTGGATGTGTGTGTGCATGGGCATATGTGTGTGTGGGTGCATGCAGCTGGAGGTTGATGTGGATGGTCCTGATCAGTCATTCTCACCGTATTCTTTTTTTTTAATATTTTTTGTTCATTTTTTATTTATTTATTTGAGAGCGACAGACACAGAGAGAAAGACAGGTAGAGGGAGAGAGAGAGAATGGGCGCGCCAGGGCTTCCAGCCTCTGCAAACGAACTCCAGACGCGTGCGCCCCCTTGTGCAACTGGCTAACGTGGGACCTGGGGAACCGAGCCTCGAACCGGGGTCCTTAGGCTTCACAGGCAAGCGCTTAACCGCTAAGCCATCTCTCCAGCCCTCTCACCGTATTCTTTGAGACAGGGTCTCTCGCTAACATAGAGCTCATCCAATGCCTCTAGACCAGCCAGTCAACAAGTCCCAGGAACTTCCTGTCTCCCCTCTGCCCTGGGCTCAGATTGCTGGTGCTGTGTCAGCACATCCAGCATTTCATGTGCATATTCCAGGGATTGAACTCAGATCCTCATACCTGCATGCCAAGCAGGAGGATCACCATGAGTTTGAGGCCACCCTGAGACTGTGCAGTGAATTCCAGGTCAGCCTGGGCTAGAGTGAGACCCTATCTCGAAAGTGAAAAGCAAGGAGCTAAGAACCAGCATTCACCCCCCTCTCTCTCTGCTTCCTGACTGTAGATGGAATGTGACCAGCTGCCCATGCTTCTGCCATCAGGCCTTCCTCCATCATGATGAAGATATAACCCCTTAAACCATGAGCCAAAATAAACCTTTTCTTCCTTGGGTACCTTTTATCAGATATTTCATCACAGCACTGAAAAGAGGAATACACAGGGGAACTTACAGGAAGATACCATCTGGCTTCATTCTCATGCAGGTCTGAGTAATTGGTTCCCAGTAAGGGGCCCATGGTTGTTGGAATGGATGGCCCACAATAGATCCAGGAGTTTTATTCAAGCTTGCAACTTGATGTCCCTGTGGGTGGATCCTCGGGTCCAGCCCAAAGGTGTGTTTGGGGGCCCGATCTGAATTCCAGCCAAAGATATGCAGAGTGCTCGAGTTCTGTCTGGTGCTGGTGGGAAGGGGGCCAGCTTCTCCTGCCATTATGGGACTTCCCCTGGATCTGTAAGCTTCAAATTAATCCCTTCCTCCCAGAACTGTGCCTGGTTTGGAGGTTCATCCCAGCAACGTGAAGCTGGCTGTGACTTTAAAAAAAAAAAGTTTATTTTTATTTATTTGAGAGTGACACAGAGAGAAAGAGGCAAATAGACAGAGAGAGTGGGCACACCAGGGCCTCCAGCCACTGCAAATGAACTCCGGATGTATGTGCTACCTTGTGCATCTGGCTTACATGGGTGCTGGGGAATCAAGCCTTGAACCAGGGTCCTTAGGCTTCATAGGCAAGTTTAACTGCTAAACCTCCAGCCCCTTGCTGCGACTTCTAACAGATACCTCTCATTTCCATATGGTTCAAGATGGTTGCTCTCACATTTCTACCCTTTTCCTTTGAGAGACATGATCCAGATATCATCCATGCCTTTTGCTCCTATCTCATTGGTCAAAACAGAGTCATATGATCCTACCTAGCTGCAAGAGAGTCTGAGATGCAGCTGAAAACTGAATTACTCTATCATAAGAAGAGTAGCTTGGGGGGAAAAAAATGTAGTTTGAGAGACTGGAGATGTAACTTAGCTGGCAGAGTGTTTACCTAGCACATACAAGGGCCTGGGTTCCATTCCCAGTACTGTTAAAAAAAAAACAATGTGGGAGCTTGGATAATGGGGTAAAACAGATAAGCTTTGCCTTACCACATGAGGTGCCTGAAGGTTTGAAGGTAAGAGTTGGAGCCAGGTCTCTCCATGCTTCCTCTCTTCGCTCTGAGCTTCCCTGGCTTTCTTTTCACTAAATTCCTGAGGTCCAGGCTCCACCCTGCTCCGGTCCTCCCCCAGTCCTGCTGACCTCAGGAAGAGGACCCAGCCCTTGGCCGCTTTGGTAGGATAAGGTTGCAGCAGCAGAAGGTGAGGTGAGCCAGGCGCTTGCCTCATCCCTCCTCACACTGCCTGCTGGGTTCCTGGAAGCTTCCTGGCAGGCTGGGTGAGAAGGCAGGTTCCCGCTCACCCCGCAGGAGCCCACCGGGCGGGTGGTGCCTGCTCCCACTCACGGCGAGGCCGGTGGGCGGTGAGCGGTGGGTGGCCAGGCCGTATAACTCATTCTCTGCTTCTGCACCGAGGCCAGGGTGGTCCCCCTTCCCCGCCAGGTAAACAGCTGGCAGAAGCAGCTAGAACAGCTTCGGAAATCTTTCCCACTAGATTGTCTGACCCCAGGATGGCCAAAAGCAACAGCAACAGATCCCGGGAGGTCGCGTCCCACCCATGGTCATCGGCGGCTCGGTCCCAGCCTGCTGTTGGCGGCAGCGCCTGCCCCGGGCCCCCACTCCTTACTCCTGCTTTCTCTAGAGGGATTCCGGGGTGTGGGTGAGGCAGAGGTTGCAGGAGAAGAGTGTTTCTCAACGTCCTCACTGACACAGCCTGGAATTCTGCTCGTGCGCCTGTGTGTGTGCATGATCGTGAGTGCATACATGTGCACATGTATGTCTGCATGTGGAGGGCAGAGATTGACACTGCGTGTCTTCCTCAATTGATCTCCACCATGTTTTTTTTTTAATATATATTTTTAAGGTAGGGGTTCACTCTAGTCTAGGCTGACCTGGAACTCAGTCTTCAGTCCCAGGCTGGACTCGAACTCACAGCTATCTTCCTACCTCAGCCTCCTGAGTGATGGGATTAAAGGCATGTGCCACCACTCCTGGCAATATATACATATACATATACATATACATATACATATACATATACATATACATATACATATACATATACATACACACACACACACACACACACATATATATATACTTTGTATGGTTTTTGAGGTAGGGTCTCACTCTGACTCAGGCTGGCCTGGAATTAACTATGTAGCCTCAGGGTAGCCTAGAACTAACGATGATCCTCCTACTTCAGCCTCCCGAGTGCTGGGACTATAGGAGTGTGCCACCATGCCCGGCTGCTTTATATTTTTTTATTGCAAGCAGAGATGAGAAGAGAGAGAAGAAAGAATAGAGTGCCTTGGTATTGTATATATGAAGGTACAATGATTGAGATGGGGAGGTAATATGATGGAGAATGGAATTTAAAAGGGAAAGTGCGGGGGCGGGGAGATATTACCATGGGATTTTTTTATAATTATGGAAAATGTTAATAAAATTTGTGAAAATAAAACAATAAATAAATAAAAAGGAAATAAAAAAGAATGGAGTGCCAGGGCCTCTTGCAACTGCAAATGAATTCCAGATACATGTGCCACTTTGTACATCTGGCTTGTTGTGGGTACTGGGGAATTGTACCCAGGCCATCATGCTTTGCAAACAAACACGCCTTTAATTGCTAATTCATCTCTCCAGCCCCCTCCACCTTGGTTTTTTTTAATGAGAGACATCAAGAGAGAGAGGGAGGGAGAGACTTAGCATGCCAGGGCCTCTAGCCACTGCAATAGGACTCCAGACACGTGCACCACTTAGTGCTCACGTGCAACCTTGTGCTTGCATCTCTTTGTGCGTCTGGTTTGCACAGGATCAGGAGAGTCAAACATGGGTCCTTAGGCTCTGCAGGCAAGTGCCTTAACTGCTAAGCCATCTCTCTAGCCCCACATTACTTTTTAAATTTTTTTAAAAAATTTGTTTGTAAGCAGAGAGAGAAAGTAAAGAGAGAGAAAGAGAAAGAAAATGGGCACATCAGGGCCTCTAGCCACTGCAAATGAACTCCAGTTGCATGTGCCACCTTGTGCATCTGGTTTTATGTGGGTCCTGGGGAATAGAACCTAGGTCATCAGGTCTTGTAGGCAAGCGCCGTAAGTGCTAAGCCATCTCTGCAGCCCTCCACCTTGTTCTGTGAGACAAGGTCTCTCGCTGGACCCGGAGCTCACCTATTGGGTTAGATTAGCTAGCCAGCAAGCCCCAGAGATCCTCCTGTCTCTGCATCTCTCTCACTGGGATTGCACGTATATGTCACCATGCCTGACTTTTTATGATACACCTGATGATGGTCTTCTTGCTGGCAGGGTCCCTAGATGGTGAGGGTATCACATGACGAGAAACAGGAAGCACGCATGTACGTATGTTTACAAGAGACCCAGCAAGGTGAGCTTCAGTTGCTAACCCTGTTGTCAAGACAACCTGCGAACCCGTTCACCGCACGAGCGGATTAGTCTGTGCATGAGAGAAGATGCTCATCATCTCTTGAAGGTCCCACCTGGTCCCACCTGTTTACTCTCCTTATTGGGAGATTAGATGCCAAGCTGAATTTAGAGGGGGCGGACCATAGCTTGAGGTGATCCACGAGATTCTGGGAGCTTACAAGAGGTTCACTTACTGCCCAGGTTGGGGATGGAGGGCGGTGATGAGAAGAAGGCCTCTCGCAGCTGTGGGGGCCTTCAATGGAGCGGCACTTGGAAATGCCAAACGCTTTTGAACAGGGCAAGGTGGTGCTGGAAAGGACTGGTTGGAAGTGGACAAGAAGGCAGCAATAGCTCAGATCTGAGTGTCCTTCCTTGTAGAGATGGACACTTTCCAACCACACCAGAAGAGCTGACTCTGGGAGACAGAGAAGAACACGGGTCCTCATGCCAAGCCCTGCATTTCCCATGACCTCCCCAACTCAGCGGCAAAGGTTTAGATCCTGCAGCAAAGTTGGGCATCTTCTTGGAAAGTTGGTTTAAGAGAAAAGGACTACTGACATGGGCGTTTAGGGGGGTCTTAAGGAAGAGTACACCTGCTACCAAGTCTTCTGGGCTCAGCCCTGCTCACGTGATCAGAACTTTTCTTGAAGATACCAGACAACTCAGGATCATTAGGTTTCGGAAGAGAGCTAGCTCTAGGAAAAGAGAACCCCAACTAAGCAAACTTGAAGAAATGTTGTTTGACAGACTTAGAGCCGAGGCCTGGTGGTGTACCCCAACACACAGGAGGCTGAGGTGAGAAGATTGCATGTTCCAGATTGGCTATGTTTATCAATTTGACAAGATTTAGAATCACCGTGGAAACAAATCTTCGGTCTGGTCTATGAGGAATTTTCCAAATTGTATTAGAGCAGGTGGGAGGACCCAGCCTAACCAGGGGTGAAACTATGCCATGGGCTACAGAAAAAGGAGAAAGGAAGCCCGGTGTGGTGGCGCATGCCTTTGACTGTCTTTGAGGTAGTCTCAGAAAAGTACTGGGATCTTTGAGATAAGAGTAAAAATCCTAGCCAGGCGTGGTATTGCACTCCTTTCTGTTTCTTTTTTTTTTTTTTAAATAATTTTTTTGGTTTTATTTTCATTTATTTATTTGCGAGCAACAGACAGAGAAAGAGGCAGATAGAGAGAGAGAATGGGCGTGCCAGGACCTCCAGCCACTGCAAACGAACTCCAGACGCGCGCACCCCCTTGTGCATCTGGCTAATGTGGGTCCCGGGGAATCAAGCCTCAAACCAGGGATTCACAGGCAAGTGCTTAACTGCTAAGCCATCTCTCCAGCCCCTAGTGCACTCCTTTAATCCCAGGAGACAGAGGTACGAGGATCGCTATGAGTTCAAGGCCATCCTGAGATTACATAGTGAATTCCAGGTCAGCCTGGACTAGAGTGAAACCCTATGTTGGAAAACCAATAGTAATAATAACAATAATAAATAAAAATAACAAAGAATAAAAGTCCTAGGCTAGGGAAATGGCTTATCAGTTAAGGCATTTGCCTGTGAAGCCTAAGGACCTCGGTTCGATTCCCCAGGACCTACTTAAGCCAGATGTTCGAGGGGGTGCATGTATCTGGAGTTTGTTTGCAGTGGATGAAGGCCCTGGTGTGCCCAGTCTTTCCCTCTCTCTATCTGCCTCTTTCTCTCTCTCTCTGAAATAAATAAATAATATTTTAAAAAGAATAAAAATCCTACATAGAAAAAAAACCAACCTTCACAGAATAAGAAAATTGGAAATTAAAAATATAGCAGCAGGGGCTGGGGAGATGGCTTAGTGGTTAAGGTGCTTGCCTGTGAAGCCTAAGGACACAGGTTCAACTCCCCAGTACCCATGTAAACATAAGGAAGCACATACAACTGGAGTTTGTTTGCAGTGGCTAGAAGCCCTGGCATATCCATTCTCTCCCTCTCCCCCCCTTTTTCTCTGCCCCCTTTCTCCCTCTCAAATAAAGAAATATATTAAAATATATTCTTATTTATTTATATGAGACAGAGAAAGATAGCAAGAAAGAGAGAGAGAGAGAGAGAGAGAGAATGAGAGAATGGGTATGCCAGGTGTCTCTAGCCACTGCAAAAGAACTCCAGATGCATATGCCCCCTTGTGCATCTGGCTTACATGTGTTCTGGGGAATCTAGGGTTAGGCTTTGCAAGCCAGTACCTTTTACCGCTGAGCCATCTATCTAGCCAAGTGGGAATTTATTTTTTAAGAACTCGATACTGCATTGAAAAGTGAAGTAAAAATAGGAAGAAAAAAACCTTAAAGAGTCCAAAGGATAAAGCCTCTGGAGACTGGTGTTCGGGAAAGGTGAGGCAGGCAGCTGTTGCCTTCCGGTAATAATATGAGTAGCATAATTTGACTTTCTGAATTTATGTCTCTATCACCTTGCCAAAAATAAAATTTGACTTTAAAAAAAAAAGAAGATAAAAAGAAAGTCCAGGTCATCCAGGGTAAGACAAAGTGACCACTCCAGAACCAGTGGTCATTCCAATGGCCACTGCCTGTCAGCTGCCTGCTTCAGCTCTGCCTCTCCGGATGGACGTGGCGGGGGGAGCCTTTTTGCCTTACCTCATGACTCATAGGCTCCCATTGTTCACACCGTCTACTCTCCCACCGCGGGGTGTTGTGTGTGTGTGTGGGGGGGGGTGTGCGCGTGTGCCCGCTGAGCTGGCGACGGGGCAGCGGGAACTTTCTTATTCTCTTTGTTGGCTAGCTACCCCACTCCCATCCCCTGGGGTACAGGCTTCCGTGCCAGGGACCGAGTGTCAGGCATGGGGCACTGAGTGCCAGGAAGGTGCAAAAACAATCTATCTTAAAATACCCCTTCCCAAGCCACTGTGGCAATTCAAGATCACGCGGTTGAGTGGTGCCTCTGAGACCAGCCTGTCAGTGTCTGTAAGATGTAAACATCCACACAGTGCAGTTTCAATGACGGGACTCAGGATGTCGGAGAACTGTAGGCAAGACACAAACTAAAGCGCACCTCGGGGCCCTTTGCGTATTCCTTGGGAGGGGCCAAGGACCCTTTGAATATGCTAGGCGCTAAGAACCCGCTTCACCCAGGGTCTCAGACCCAAGACCTACCAGGCCCCTGCTTGGTACCTATCTCACCATGTGCTATGATGTGATTCATACTGTCCTCTCCAAAATTCATGTTGAACCATACTCCCCAGGACGAAGGTATTAAGAGACGTGGCCTGTGAGAGATGATTAAGAAAGGGCTCATGCCGGGCATGGTGGCACATGCCTTTAATCCCAGCACTCAGGAGGCAGAGGTAGGAGGATCACTGTGAGTCTGAGGCCAGCCTGAGATTATATATGAATCCCAGGTCAGCCTGGACTAGACCCTACCTCCAGAAAACCAAATATATATACTTGAGAGAGACAAAGAGAAAGAACGGGACCACCAGAGCCTCCTTGCCATTGCAGACAAACTCACCACATGCACCGCCTTGTGTGTCTGGCTTTAGGTGGGTACTGAGGAATCAAACCCTGGGCCATCAGACTTTTCAAGCAAGCCTCTTTAACCACTGAGCATCTCAACAGCTCTCATACCTAGACTCTTCCCTCCACCCCCTTCCTGCCAAAGAGAATCTGATTTCATTGATGGGAGTCAGATCTGGATGGCACACTTAAAAGAAAAAATTTTAGCCGGGCATGGTGGCTCACACCTTTAATCCCAGCACTTGGGAGACAGAGGTAGGAGGATTGCAGTGAGTTCAAGGCAACCTTGAGACTACATAGTGAATTCCAGGTCAGCCTGGGCTAGAGTGAGACTCTACCTTGAAAAAAAAAAAAAGAATTTATTTATTTGAAAGAAGGGTGGGGGGAGAGAGAATGGGTACACCAGGGCCTCCAGCCACTGCAAATGAACTCCAGACCCATGAGCCATCTGTGCATCTGACTTATGTGGGTATTGGGGAATCAAACCTGGGTCTTTTGGCTTAACTGGCAATTGCCTTAGCTACTAAGCCATCTCTCCAGCCTTTGAGGGCACACTTTTAAATTTTACCCCCTCACCAGTGATTCTAATATGCAACCTGAGTTGAAGACTATTTAGTGAGAATATCGTCATTAGATCATCACAAATATTCATTCACTAAAATGAGGACCAGGACTGGAGGTATAGTTCAGTTAGTGAAGACACAAAGCCTCAGGCTCTATCTTCAGCACCATATAAACCTGGTGGGGTGGCATATGTCTATCATCCCTGCACTCAGGAAGTACAAGCAGAAGGACCAGAAGTTCAAGACTAACCCCAGCTATCTAGTGAATTTGATGTCAGCCAGGACTACAGGAGACCCTGTCTTAAGTAGGGAGGGTAGCTTGCTCAGTATAATCAAGGGACTCAGAATAAGATTCTATTTTGGGGCTGCAGTGAAGGCTTAATGGTTAAGGTACCTGCCTGCCAAGCTGAAGGATCCGGGTTCAATTCCCCAGTAACCCATGTGAGCCAGATGCACAAGGTGGTGCGTGTGTCTGGAGTTCATTTGCAGTGGCTGGAGGTCCCAGCATGCCCATTCTCTTTCTCACCTCTGCATGGTCTCCCATGCCTTTAATCCCAGTAATTGGGAGGCAGAGGTAGGATCACTGTGAGTTTGAGGCCGGCCTGAGGCCTGAATCCCAGGTCAGCCTGGGCTAGAGTGAGACCCTACCTAAAAAAAAAGAGAAGATTCTGATCTTTTTCTCCCTGTTTTCACCTTCTACGTCAGTGCAGACACAAACATGCATACATGCATGCACTCAGAAGAGAAGAATGGAGGAAAAAATCCAGTCAGAGACCTTTGCCCTGGGTCTGCTTGTCAAGTGTCTGGCCTAGAACCACATCCCATGACACCACCTAGGCTTGTGTGAGGAAGTAGATAACTTTCATACAAGAAAACTCCCTGGGGCTGGAGAGATGGCTAAGCAGTTAAGGTGCTTGTCTGTGAAGCCTAAGAACCCAGGTTTGATTCCCCAGGTCCCACGTAAGCCAGATATACAAGGTGGTGCATGCAAATGCACTTCCTTTGCAGTGGCTGGAGGCCCTGGTGCTCCAATTCTCTCTCTCTCATAGAAAAAGTTACCAAAAAAGGGGGGGGGGAATAGGGAATTTCTGGAAGGACCTAGCTTCCCTCTGCTGGTTTGCACCAGGAGCAATGGCCTTGGTGTCCGCTGAGTGTTTTGCTCAGCATTGGGATTGTTGTAAGACAATGGATGGCCTGAATCCAACCCCCATCAAGTCCTCATTTTGCTGTCAGGACTGGGGCTTTGCCGAGAGCTTCTCCCCTTCAACTATGCAATGAGATAGAAGGTGACACACTTCAGCCCAGAGCTCCAGCCAAGGGTGGGGATGTCCTCCCTTACCTGCTTCTACTTCATTACTTTCATTTATTTATTTGAGAGTAACAGACAGAGAGAGAAAGAAGCAGGTAGAGAGAGAAAATGGGCTTCCAGCCACTGCAAATGAACTCCAGTCTTGTGCGCCCCCTTGTGCATCTGGCTAGTGTGGGTCCTGGGGAATCGAGCCTCGAACCGGGGTCCTCAGGCTTCACAGGCAGGTGCTTAACCGCTAAGCCATCTCTCCAGCCCAACTTTAGACAAGGACCCAAGAGTGGCTGTGCATACACTTGGGGCAAGTAAATACATGTCGCCCAGTCACCCACTCACCACCTCACAGTCATCATTCACGGGCTTGGATCTCCCATCATGAATCAGCAATCGTCCGGACAGCCCTAGGGGATCCGAGTGACACCCGATGAGTTAGGTCCCCCCAGGACCCAGAGATGGCTCCCTTTTTTGTAGAGTGTGTGTGTGTGGGGGGGGGGAACCTTCCTGTGAGCCACCCACACAGCCCACACGGCCAGTCCAGAAGTCCAACGTCTGTGACACACCCTGCAAGTGTTTTGCAGCTGTGGGAAAGAGACGGCATTTGGTACCAGTGCTTGTCCATTTCCATGGTGTAAATACCCCTGCTGTGGCTGGTTTTAAGACTACCAAGAGGTCACAAAACATCAGTCAAGAAGAGAAAGATGGGGCTGGAGAGATGGCTCAGCAGTTAAGGCGCTTGCCTGCAAAGCCTAAGGACCCAGGTTCGATTCCCCAGGACCCCTGTAAGCCAGATGCACAAGGGGGCGCATGCATCTGGAGTTCATTTGCAATGGTTAGAAACCATGACACACCCACTGTCTCATTCACTTTCTTTCTCTCTCTCTCTCTTAAATAAATAAAATATTTAAAATATATATATATATTTTTTTTTTTAAAAGGCTGGGGGCATGGTGGTGTGTGCCTTTAATCTCAGCACCCGGGAGGCTGAGGTAGGAGGATTGCTGTGAATTCAAGGCCAGCCTGAGAATAATTCCAGGTCAGTCTGGGCTAGAGCAAGACCCTACCTCAAAAAAACAAGAAAAACAGCTGGGTGTGGCGGCGCACGCCTTTAATCCCTGCATTCGGGAGGCAGAGGCAGGAGGATCACTGTGAGTTCGAGGCCACCCTGAGAATGCAGAGTGAATTCTAGGTCAGCCTGAGCTAGAGTGAGACCCTAACTCGAAAACCCCCCAAAATAAAATAAAAATAAATTTAAAAAGAGAGAGAGAGAGAGAGAGGCAGTAGGTATCAGTTAAGTGTCTATGCCAAGGCAAATCTCCTTGAACACAAAGACAGAAAAAACATGGGGATAAAATAGAGCTGGGGGACCCCACCCTCCATCCACACCATCTCAGTGTGAGAATGCCTGAAGTTCTCGGGGGTCAGCATTATCCACACTTGAAAACTGAGGCCCAGAGGCATCATATAAGTTGCTCAAAGTCACACAGAATCAGAGTCTGGGTTCTGACCCGAGAACCTGGGCGACCTACCCTGTTTATTCATTCCTCTAGAAGCCAGCCGGGGCGAGACCCCAAAACCCGCCTGTTCGAGGACAAGGGCACCCAGAAACGGTGCCTTGGCCGCGGCTCCTCGCCCTTCCTCACACAGTCTGTAAAAGCAGTCAGGTGGATCCAGATACACAGCCCTGCCCAGCGGCGACTCCCCAGGAATCACCAGGGGATTTCTGGGCTCTCGGTGGGGAGACTGGTTCTAAAGCTCTGGGGAAAGGACCAGAGATACCCGGGTTCTGGGAACACGTTGCTGGGGAGCTCCAAGGTCAGGTCTGATCTGTTTCCAGAATCCCCAGCCAATTCATCCTGCCTGTGTTTCCATTGTTCGTTGAAATCCGTGTTTGCCTCCCTTTCAGGGAGACTTCCTCCTCATTCTCGGATTCCTTCACCTGCGGCTCTGGCCAGCTGAGTTGCTGGGTCTGAGCTGTTATCACCACACTCCAGTCATTCAGTTGACCTGTGTTTATTGAGTCTCTCAAAGGTTGCCTAGAACACCTGATGTTGGTGATTGAGGAAGAGGGAAAATGAGCAGTAATTACCACTCATGCTGTCTCTATTTCTCTGACCACTCAGACCTTCAACACTTTACTCCAGGGAAAAGATTCTGGCTCAGGGGCTACTTTTGTCAACTAACTCATGGGAGTAAATGGTTCACGTTTTAGAAATTTTACAAGCTCAAGTCACAGCTACTTAAAAAAGAAAAAAAAGTAAACTGTGGTAGAGGCAGAGCTGGCAGGATCGCTGTGAGTCTGAGGCCAGTCTGGGACTACAGAGTGAGTTCCAGGCCAGCCTGGGCTAGAGAGAGACCCTACCTTTAAAAAAGAAGGGGGGAACTGGAGAAATGACTTAGTGCTTAAGGCATTTGCCTGCAAAGCCTAAGGACCCCAGTTCAATTCCCCATGACCCACGTAAGCCAGATACACAAGGGGGCACATGCATCTGGAGTTTGTTTGCAGTGGCTAGAGGCCCTGGTATGCATCTTCTCTTTCTGTCTGCTTCTTCCTCTTTCTCTCTCTCTCAAATAAATCATTTTCTTTAACCAATAAAAAGAAAAAAAAAAATCTAGGCATGGTGGCGCACACCTTTAATCCTAGCACTCAGGAGGCAGAGGTAGGAGGATCGCCATGAGTTCAAGGCCACCCTGTGACTACATAGGGAATTGCAGGTTAGTTTGGACAAAAATAAAAACAAAAAAAAAAACAAAAAAAAACAGTCCATGTCTGGAAGCACCCTTACAAATGTTATTATGTGGCTAGATTGTCACAGACTGCCAACCTTATAGTGCTATTTACGTATAACAAAGAGGACAGGTCTCAAAGGAGATATATCTTCAATATCTTTACAAAAATAAACTTATCCGGGCTGGAGAGATGGCTTAGCGGTTAAGCACTTGCCTGTGAAGCCTAAGGACCCCGGTTCAAGGCTTGATTCCCCAGGACCCATGTTAGCCAGATGCATAAGGGGGCGACACATCTGAAGTTCGATTGCAGTGGCTGGAGGCCCGGGTGTGCCCATTTTCTCTCTCTCTGTCTCCCCCCCCTCCGTCAGTCGCTTTCAAATAAATAAACAAAAATTAAAAAAAAAAAAAGAATAAACTTATCCTTGATAGGAGAGAGAGAGGTCAGTGAGTCAAGCGCTTACTTTATACACATGAGGACCGGTGTCGAATCCCCAGTAACCAGGTAGAAATGCAGGGTGTGCTGGCATGCACCTATCTTCCCAGCTCTCGGGAGGCCGAGAAAGGTGGCTCCCTGTTGCATGTTGTCCAGCTAGCTTCACCTAATTTGCTGTGCTCTAGGCCAATGCCAGACTCTGCCTGAAAGGATGATGATTTCTGAGATGGTTCTCTGACCTCTGTTACCCATACACAGCTACCTGAACACACATGTACACCCACACGCATGAACATGCATAAATACATGCACATACACAAAAAAAATCCTAATGAAAAACTGAGGGACTAAGGTACGCTTGCCTGCAAAGCCTAATACCCAGGGTTCGAGTCCCCAGAACCCATGTAAAGTCAGATGCACAAGGTGGCACATGCATCTGGAGTTCATTTGTAGTGGCTAGAGG